>NC_143585.1:49826589-50184639 GCF_048544385.1 Mastigoproctus giganteus
ATAAATAATTTAAACTAAAACTATAAACTCCCTTTTCGATTACTTGAATTTTGTCTGAAGTAAATTATATGCTGGATTCTCGCTTAATTGTTTTTGTTTTGCTTCTTGTAGTTGCTGGCTTTCCATCCAAAGAGGAATGTTGCTTTCTTTTATAGTCCCAGTTACAGCTTTGATACTGGTAGGTTAATGCTGCTAATGCGGATTGCTTCTACCACATAATACAGTGTTAAAAATACAGGAGGCAATAAATTAATCTTTAAAATCCCTCAAGCACAAGTCCATTAAGGACAAAATGCCCACAGAATTGTTCACCAAACAGCTTCATTCACACCATGAATAATTTGCGCCTATAGCATAAGGGTTATAAGGGCAATAAAAGTATTACTGGAGTATGTAAATTCAATAAAAATATTGCTGTAAATTTATTCTTATCGTTATACTTGTTTCAGCATCAAAATTCATTTTACAATAATTCATTCAAATCGTATACATTTAAATACGTACTTTCCAAATTGTAGAATATTTTTTGCTATTCCAGGGGCGTCCAACCTATTTTGGCAAGAAGCCAAAACAGATAAAATGCTGACGGTAGCAAGCCTCTGGTGGGCAGAGAGAACAGTTCCTTGCCACTAATTACTCACTTTTTCGAAATAGAATTTAATTTTTGTTATAAACATTTATATTTACATTTTATTATTATTTTTTTACGTTTAATAATAAAAAATCGCAATGCAATAGAGTAGGAGTTGGGAAGTTTGGACTGGGAAACAGGAATAGTAGAGGGGACAGGCTGCTCGACCTCTGTGAACAGTACGATATGGTGACAACCAATACCTTATTTGAAGTACCACATAGAAGAAGGTACACCTGGAGAGCACCAGATGATATACAACGCTATCAAATTGATTACATACTAGTCAAGACAAGATACCTCAACCAAATTAAGTCGAGCCACAGTTATCTTGTAGCAGAAGTTGACAGTGACCACTGTCTCGTGATGGCAAAGTGTAATCTTAGATTTAAGAAATTCAAACGAATTGGAAGGACTAGCTGGGATTTGGATAAATTACAATATGAACATGCTAAGGGGAATTACGAAGAGAAAACAAATGAAATCAATGCTAAAATAACAGGATAAATCAACTGGGATTTGATAAAGGAAGGTATATTAAAAGTAACGCAGGAGACATTAGGAAGGAAGAGCTTTCGTCCAAGGAAACCATGGATCACAGAAGAAATACTAGAACTCATACAAAGACGTAACAAATATAGGAAAACACCCACAGAGGAAGGTTAAGAGAACTATGGATACGCAAAGAACCTAATTATAACCAAATGTCCGGAAGCAAAACAAGACTGGATGAATAAAATGGCAAAAGACATTGACGAGGACTTGACAAAGGGAAGAACAGACAAAACGTATAGAAAGATTAAGTCATTACAAAACAATCCCAAAACGAGGAGCACGATGATTAAAGACAAACAAGGGAACCTACTGATGGACCCAGAGGAAATTGATGAGCGTTGGAAGGAATATCTAGAAGAACTCTACTGTGGAGAAGAAACAATTGATGAGAACGACTATATTGAAACAGAAGATAAGGTGGAAGAGGACGCTAAAGACCCAACAATTACAAGGAGTGAATTTGAGTTAGCATTAAGTCAATTAAGGAACAAGAAAGCAGCAGGATCAGACAATGTCCAGGTGGAGCAACTCAAGAATACGGGAGGAGACATGAAAGATAGGCTTTATCAAGTGATACAAAAAATCTATGTAAGTGGTGAAATCCCAGATGACTTTAATAAAAGCAGAACAATCACTCTTCCAAAGAAAGGAAATGCTAATGACTGTGCCAATTACCCTATAACCCTGCTGTCCCATGTACACAAAATCATCTTGAATGTAGTGAAGAACAGGATCAAGAAATAATAGAAAAGGTCATCGATCAAGATCAGTTTGGCTTCAGAAGTGGATGTGGGACAAGGGAGGCGCTTCTAGCAATGAGAACAATTCTTGAGAGAAGAATGGAAATGAATAGGAGAATGTACATTGCTTTTGTTGATGTACAAAAAGCCTTTAATAACGTAAATTGGAAGAAGTTGTTCAGAGTCATGATAAACTTTTTCCTGGACTGGAGAGACAGAAGGCTTATCCTGCATCTGTACAAGACACAACGTACTGAAATAGATATTAATGGTACAATAAAGGAAGCAAGGATAGGATCAGGAGAGGTGTGAGGCAGGGTTGCTCTTTATCCCCGCACCTTTTCAAAGTGTAGGAATCGAGGAATCCATAACAAAAATGAAGCATGAAGCAAAGGGTATCAAGATTAATGGACAACAGATTCACTGCATCAGATTCGCGGACGACATAGCATTATTAGCTGACTCAGAGCAGGAGCTGTGTAAGATGTTGGAAAGGCTATCAGATGGCTACAAGATTCACATCTAAAGATAAATGCACAAAAGACTAAAATACTTGTCATCACCAAGCATGATGAACAACATCAAACAAACATAAAACTGGGGAACAACAAAGTGGAACAAGTGAAACAGTTTTGTTATTTGGGGAATTCATTACCCAGTGCGCTACAGAGATCAGAAGAAGAATCACCCTTGCCAAGCAAGCTTTCAGTAACAAGCAAAATATTCTAACCAGCAGAGGCATCGACAGGGAGACCAGGAAAAAGTTTGCTAAGTCATTCGTTTGGAGTGTGCTGCTGTATGGAAGTGAAACCCGGACATCATGCAAGCAAGATATCAAGAGACTGGAGGCATTGGAGATGTGGGTCTGGAGGAGGATGTTGAGGATTAGTTGGACCGAGCGACGATCCAACGAATCTGTCTTGAACGAGATGCAAGAAAAGCGGCAGCTAATCACGACGGCGACAAAAAGACAATCTAAATTTTTAGGACACACCCTAAGACATAACAAATTTTTAGTGAATATCTCAGAAGGGAAAATATTGGTAAAGAAAGGAAGGAGACGACCAAGGAAGAAAATTTTGGAAAACCTAATGAGGAAAATGAACTTTAGGGGATATGAGGAAATGAAACGACGTTCAGCAGTAGACAGAGACGTATGGTTGCAGCGACAAGGCGAAGCCCTAAAAGTTTGATGATGAATAATAAAAAACGGAAATTCAAGAATTATTACATGACACTAATAAAATTCTTATTGTGCAATATTACTACTAACAATAATAATAACAGCACCCAGAGGAAAATAAACAATTAAATATTCAACGAAAACCAAAAGGACTTCTACAGAGAAGGCTCTTTAGTTTTCGGACAAGACAGGAAAGACAAAAACGGACCGTGCGCAGATGATCGAGGAGTTTGGGACAACATATGGAGCCAAGACCTCTTGGATAGAACTAGAGCGGAAGAAAATTAAGGACGTACAAGAGATGAGAGAATGGGCAATTCAGGAAGAAGAAATACAACAATCAGTCAGGAAGTCCCACAACTTGCGAAACCCAGGAATAGGTAACATCCACAACTATTGGTACAAGAAGCTCACTAGCACACACAAGTACCTAGCAGAGCAGTTCACCCGAATGATGTCACCCAGAGACAATCCCAGAATTTCTTACTGAAGGAACATAACTGAAGGACAAAGATACAAGAGACCCAGAGAAATACAGGCCGATCACCTGTCTTCCAACGATGTACAAGATCCTGATCAGTTGCATAACCAAGAAGCTTTCAGAACACTTGGAGAGCCAGAACATCATGGCCGAACAGCAGAAAGGATGCAAGCAGATGAGCAAGGAATGCAAGGAGTGATTAACCATTGGTGCTACAGTTAAAAGGCAAGCCTACAAGAAAAGCAGCAACCTGTACACGGCCTACATCGATTACCCCAAGGCCTTAGATTATGTGCCTTCTTCCTGGCTATAGAGACATTGAAGATCTACAAAGTCAATCTGACAGTGACAAACTTCTTAGAAGCAACAATGGCGAAATGGAGCGTTACCATCAAGGCCGAGAATATCACAACCAGACCGATCTCCATCAGGAGAACAATCTTTCAGGGAGATGTCCTGAGCCCACAATGGTTCTGTCTAGCACTCAACCCGCTATCCACTTTGGTCAAGGACAGCAAGTATAGATATAACCTAACCTCAGGGAAAGAAGGAAGGAAAAATATGTACAGTTATTCTCCCTGATGTACATTCATGACATCAACACGGCAAATGAGAAGAAACTCCAGCAGCTACACCGGATCAAAGAAGAATTCAGCAATAATATGAGTTGGAGAAGGCAAATGCAAGGAGATCAAGGCCTGTTTGGCCGAAAAATACCATTAAAACTCAGAAGCCTGCTCGAAGTAAAGTTAAACGGAGGGAACAATTAAAGCTATAAACATTTGTGCAGCCCCAGTGCTAATATACTCTTCGTGGTCATAGATTAGACTAAAACTGAGCTGGATGATATTATGAGAAAGACAAGGACAATGACGACCAAACGCCGCCAGCACCACCCGAAATCAGCCGTGAAGAGACTGGCAGTAGCTCGGAAAGAGGGAGGGAGGGAGGGAGGAAAGAGCGAGATAGGCCTCATCGAGCAGCAGAAAACAGCGATAGCTAACCTGATTGATACTTCCAGAAAAACACAGTAGCACTCTACCTGGCCATGAGGAAGATAGACAAGCAGCATACCCCCACTCAACCTAAGCGAAGAGTTCCCACACGCTCAGAAGAAAGAAAAGAAACTAAACGAGAAAAAAGGGAAAATAAAATATTCCATAGTATACACAATTACCTCCATCAAGACCATATAGATAAAATGGCTTCCAGTGCATGCCTCACGAGCTGGACGCCCTTCCCTGAGACTGAAGGATTCATGCTTGCCATCCAAGACCAGGTAATCAACACCGGAAACTAACTATACAAAATATATTGCAAAGGAGCAGAGAGTGTCAGATGACACAGTCGACGATGCCACCTGGCCTCAGAAACAATTCAATGCATAACCGCGGCATGCAAGCTGATCACTTAGACAGAGTACTCTCATAGACACGACCAGGTTGTCAGGATTACATCAGAAGCTAGCGAAGAAATACCAGTTGATCATAGAAAGTGTACCTTATTACAAGTACGAACCCCAGGTCGTACTAGAGACTCCCAACTCACAAGCTGCACTGTGACCGTGCCATAATAACGGACAAGACAATCCCGTGCAACAGACAGGCGATAACCCTTGTCGACAAGAAGGAAAAGGCTACCTATCCTATTGACATAGCGGTGGCCAACACTGCAACCTCCAGAAAAGACATGAGGAAAAGATTAGGAAGTACACAGACCTAAGACAGGAGATCAAAGAGATGTGACATATCCAACACAAAAAAACCATCCCGGTTGTCGTGTCAACCTCCGGTATTGTGCCAAAGACCCCACATAACGGCCTGGCAGAAATAGGGCTCCCAGAGAACGCCTACGAGGAACTCCAGAAAGTGGTAATCCTGAACACATTTAGGACAGTCAGAGAGTTCCTCGACCAACGGTAACACCTGCATAAACACAGCCCTGTGTATTTGGTAGCAGTGACCGTCAAGGGGTGGAACTCCCCCATCAGGGAGAAATAATATAAAAGCAACAATAATAATAATTAAATTTAAATTTTAAAAAATAAAATAACATACGCAGATAGATACTTAAAACGTCATAAGATTGCAGTATAGAAAAATTACATATTACTAAAAACGGATGTTTTAAAAAGGTCAGAGGAACTCTATTTGTCCCACTTTGTCCCATGCTAGGTAAACTGGGAAAATTTGTAACGTTTATGACTGCCCAGGTGGAAACAGGCCGCGGTTTGAACACCTCTGCGCTATCTTTAATTGGACACCTAGTTCTTCTTAGCGCATGGATTTAAAAAAATGCTAATTTCAAATAAATTTATCTATATACCCTGTTCACTAATAAATTTCTCATTAATAAAATTTGACTCTTTTGCAGATTAACACAGTTGTCATGGTTTTAGTACTAAAAACATTTAACGAACAAATAGCAGTAACTCGCAAGACGGAAATTCATAAAACGAGGTAAGTTTTCATGAAGGCATTCCAATTATCCCAAGACTATAATCCCTAAGTATTGATATTAAATTTAAA
Source organism: Mastigoproctus giganteus (assembly GCF_048544385.1). Lineage (NCBI taxonomy): Eukaryota > Metazoa > Arthropoda > Arachnida > Uropygi > Thelyphonidae > Mastigoproctus > Mastigoproctus giganteus. The sequence continues at coordinate 49,832,708 of NC_143585.1, forward strand.
AACTAATCTTTATAAAAGCATATTAACGCTAACCATTTGAACGATTTCAACTATATGCTTTATGCTGAATCCCTTATATAAAAGTATTTGCATTTAATGACTTCTATCAAATGTACTCTACCATTTTTAGAACTTCCATGCGGGCTGGAGTTACTCTGTTGCCTTTCTTCGCCGTTAATTGGTTTTTTGGTGTCTTAGCTGTTGAAGATGCCTCTACCATAGCCTTCCAATATGCTTTCGCTTTCACGAACACTGTTCAGGTAAATTCCTGGTGCTTTTCTTTTCTGTGTTTACCATAGTCTAATGTTTTAGACATAAATTATTAATCGTTTACTTAATATGGAACAGAGTTTACTTAATATGGAACAGAGTTCTAAGAGTTTACCATAGACCCTCTATAAAATGATTTATAGAAATTATAACTGCCATTAAAACTTTCACTAAAACTTGCAGCTTATTAAAATCTTTTCTTTTCAACTTCCAGTTAAAAAGATTTCACTAATCGTAGTATCGCTTAATTTTCAGTATTATCTTTATAAATGTCTCTACTGTTTTCTTGTGAAATTTAAAAGTTTTGCCGCTTAGTTATCTCAATGTTTAGAAATTTTATTCTTAAATGTTTAATAATTTATTTGACTATTCGTAATGTTTAACAATTGATTTGGTAATTTGTAATGTTTAATAATTTGTAAATAAACAGATTTATCTTAACGCTGTAAGAAGTGCTTCTATCTTTTAACTAAAGAAGCAGTATGTTGAGAATTTGAAAGCATTTCTTAAAATAAAATACAGATTTACCATTGGCAAATTTAAAATAAAATATGAACCGGTATAAATTTATATAGTTGGATAAATGTATATTTGATGCTCAATGATCACTTCAATGGTATTTACTCTATAATAAGCGAATTTTCTTCCAGGGTTTATTGGTTTTCGTGTTCTACTGCGCTATGGACGTTGATGTAAGTATGTATGTTTGACAACCGTGCAAAAGTATAATAAATATGTTTGATAAATATTAATTTTCCATTGAAAAAACACATAAAGATTAAATTCGGATTACACAAAACAGATTAAACTTCTCTAAGTGGGATGGAGAGATTGATGTGTGTAATATATAAACTTCTTCACTTATAAAATTCCATTATTGTATGAGGATCATATTTTGCTGAAAAGTGAAACTCAGCAGTAATGTGTTTCCTAAAATGTTTACTTTCAGATACGACATGCTGTCCGGAGCAAATTCACAAAACATTCAAGAAAACAAAGACTTTCTGCAATGAAACTGAAGAAAAGTTGCTCATTTCCAGTCAGAGACCGATCCTTGATTTCTCTCCATGACGACAGAAGAAGGCAGGATTCACAACCGTTACTGTCTGCTAGTTTGTCGTATTCTCCTCTGAGTGAGGATCCATGTTGTTCAAACATTCGTGTCTGAAGTTCTTGAACATTTTAGACACACACACACAAAACAACCAAATTGTTTGCAGGGCCAAAAACTGCATTGAGAGCAGTCAATGGTTATTCATAACAAAAATGTACTCTTGCCTATAACACCCCTGTGTATGTGTGATTGCACTCCCGAGAGAGAGAGAGAGAGAGAGAGAGAGAGAGAGAGAGAGAGAGAGAGAGAGAGAGAGAGAGAGAGAGAGAGAGAGTCCATGAAAGGAAAACTGTGACTGTGACCGTACTTTTCGATGTCTACAAGTTCAACATAATTCCAGTACCAGCCGATGTATTTGTCTACGTTTGGAACACGCAAAAAGGAAGAAATTTGATGTATAAACAGAAATATTTCTATTACGTGCGGTTTCCTGTATGGATGTGTGCATTTGTTCAAACGCGATAACTTATTTTCGACACTGAGAACAGAAAAATGTTTCCTAAAGTGAAAAAAAAATGTACATACAACATATAATATATATTTATGTCTTTGTGAAATATGTATGTAAAATATATTGCATTTGTTAATTTTCAAAGTCCACCTTTTATCTCCTTGGATAAGTGTTAGTAACCTAGTAACCGCAAAAGATGTATCGATAAAGATGATTAAGTACACACTTCAAGGCACATTTTTTCATCTCTCTACACTCCTTAGGAGTGCCTGCTAGACTGACCAATTCGAAATGTGAACAAATCTCGAACAAAATCGTTTTCGTCATCGTAAGAACCTCTCCTTAACATGTATGTATACTGAATACAAATATATGTATATAGAAGTGTGCACAAGAAGATAAAAATGTAGATCCGTCTCTTTTTCCCACCAAGATCACAAGAGAGGAGGAGATACAAGAATTTCTTATATTTTTTAATATTTTCTTTACCATCTTCAAGTAGATGGTCACATCTAAACGATGCCTGTACTATGAAAACTAAACTTCTAGTTTACAATTTCCAAAAAAGGTTAAGCTCCAACCCTCGCACTGTTTAGATAGATAAAAAATAGCATAGTCAGAAATCCATTATTCCTGTTAAGGTAAGTATAATGGTACAAAAAATTTTGTACATTTTCTGAGGCTAATTGTATAATAATGGTACAAAAGGAGATCGAAATGCGCAATAAGTGATCACCATTGAAAACTTCATGACCAACATGGATCGTAGTAGCAAATGTGCTCATAACCGACCACGGAGCATAGCTGTGACAATACTCAAGACCAACAATGGACATTTTGGAAATTTAGTAAGACAAGTGTTCTATATTTATGATGCCTGAAAACCATAAATCTCGAGAAAATTGAAAGTGATGACTTCCTGTTGTTGAAACCATCCCATCCAGTCCTATAGAATTTTGCTATATAAATAAATGAATGAATAAGGATATGTAAATATATATGTATATATACGAATATGTACAGTATATATATAACGATATGTACATATACATATAGTTATGTGTATATACACTGTCCTACCGAAAGCCATGGGACACTTGTCCATGATTTTGGTAGGATAGTCGCGGGATTTGTTCCATGTGTCACACGTCTTTTGGTAGGATAGTGTATATACATATATATGAATATATATATAAATATATATACATATATATATATTAATATCCATCAGAAAAAACAGCTAATTCTCTCCATACCTTTGCCAGAAACTTTTGTGATAATACATATTTCATTTAGACAGATTGTTCATAACTATTTCAGAAAATATACCATTAGTCTTCCTGGAATCTCAAGGAAAATAAAACTTTATGGCTATATAGTTTGATGTTTGTGTGTCTCTTTGTTTCTCCATTACTCGCATTATCACATTTCAAAAGATGCACTTTACAGTACAATACTTTTATTATACGATGTTTATACAAGCGAGGACTAGTTTTAAAATATTTTACTTATATTCACACCTGAACAATGCATTACTCTGTAAAACAATACTGTCGTGTAGGGAAGCAACATATACAGGGGTAGTCCATACTTAATTCATTTTTGGGCGATTAAAATTTAAAATTGCTGCTGCTCTTTTTCGTTTTATTTTTCCTCTCTTGCAACTGTCTAGTATAATTTTAAAACTACAATGAATCTAGCAATTAATTTAACATAAACAACAATGCGGATTATAAACTTAGATCTGTTAATTTAATTACATAACGATTTAAACTTTCTTAGTAACTTAATCATCAATCACTCCACCAGATGAACAGCTGCAGAAGTTTTTGTTCGCTTCTTAATAACATGAGATTTCCATCACTTAAGATTAAAGAACACTTCCTGCTTTAGCTATTAAAGTTCGTGTTCTCACAATTGTCACTTTACAATGTTGTCATTTTTCTAGCGTCATTGTATTATTAAAGTTTTTGACACCGCCCAGAGGCTACATTGGTTTCTTTTATGTATCCTGGGATGTTTTTCATGTCACGCGATGTGGTGTGCGCGTAATAACATATTAGCCATTATGCTTCGATCCAACCCCGGGGTATTCTAATTTTTTTAAAGGCAAAATCTGCATGGAAATCAGTCTATAGTAAGTATCATACCCTGAAAGCCAAAAGGTCCATTGTAAGCTTAGATCTCTGACATGTGGTATTGACGCCGTTACATAGTCAACAAACTGTAATTCTTTTATTTTATACTCTTGACACGATCGCAGAAGATTGAAGAAGTGTCACAAAGTTTTAATAAGCTTTAGGATGCAAAATTTCACTTGAAATATTTTTGTTATATTAATAGTCTGGAGTATCTATCGTAAATATCATCCTTTCTTGCTTTTGAGAATATTTGGAGTTCCTGGACGAAAATTAAATCCGCAATTCTTCATTGCACAGGGATTAATTTCTACTATCCCTAATGTGATTTCAATGACAAATTTTGATTTGTTTTAGGTTCCACGCGCTCATTTGAATTAATCGTACTAATCACGTTGTCTCTGCGTGATTATCTTACGTAAGGTAAGGACTATCTCTAGTATTAACGGTACTCTCGTTCTGTATGTTAATTTCCCTGTTAAAACTCAAGTGAGATGATGATGATGATATTTATCCCAGTGAAAACAATCCTTGATGTTCCGGTTCCGGTTTAGCTGTGCAACTCTAGCTCAATATATATAGCATCAGCTTTCACATTTCAAGAGACAATAAATAAATGTGTACATAGAAAAGTTTTACCAAGAATACCCACTAGAATTCTCGCCGCCGAACAGCTCATTTCATTTAAAACAGGTCATTACATTTAAATAATCGCGTTGAAAGATAGATTTTAATGTTTTGGTTTAAATGACCAAATAAAGCTATACAAAATTAATTATCTTAATATTTTTTATCATATTGCACGTATACTCTAATGAAAACCGGAGAAACCAGAAATAAATCTCCTAATACAAGTTCTACACGTTCGAAGAGTTCCAAATATGCAAAGAACAGTAATATTAAATTGCTTTACAAATTATAAAATGAGTTAGTTTGTTTTCAATATGTGTGTAAGTAATTATTTCAATTATTTATTTATTAAATATATTTCAATTACATTTTCAATTATTTGATCCTTGAGGCTGCCGCAGGCATTCTCTCAGGTATGACCAATTGGGATTGCTATCTGAAAGTCTAAAACGCTGATGGAACTGATACTCAGGTGACACTTCATTCAAGTGGAAGGAATTTCAGTGCAGTCCGTTCGTTCTGCAACGATCAGATCTCTGCTTTCACCTTTACGATGTTGCCACTGTTATAGTAACCTTGCGTGGGTTCGAGGTGTGGTGCCCACACCACATAGATGACTCACATCAACCAGTGCAAAACCAAACCAACAATGTATTTACTGAAACCCATGTTCTCTCTCTCTCTCTCTCTCTCTCTCTCTCTCTCTCTCTCTCTCTCTCTCTCTCTCTCTCTCTCTCTCTCTCTCTCTCGCAGAATCCCCCTTTTCTTCTGTCATACAATATGATGGTCATATGAGAATATCTAGTCTTTCTTACATTTCGAGTGCACAACTCTAAAACGGTGTTCACACGCCGGCTGCTAAATAGCCCACCAGACCGAACCTATTGGTATCTTTGTAGGATCCCTCCGGATCAGCTAATGTATTACCTTGCTGCCTCTACTTTGCCAGATAGTGAGTGGAAGGTGTCCGAATAGTGTATATGCGGAGAACATTGTCGAAGCAGACATACACCAAAAATATACCCAGTTATTTACACGGTTGTGTAAAGAGCTGGGTATAGTCTTCCTGTGTGTATGCCATATCCATAAATTTCAATACTTCTTGTAAATTGTCCTTTCCACCATTTCTCACTACTCAATATATCATGAATAGTCAAACAAATAAAACAAACTTATCTAAGAAGAGAATTAAACATACCAAACACTTCGTTCATTTCACAAATATAAGTTGTCTCAGTTCCAATCTCAATGATGTCCATTTCCACTTACAGTCTGCCAAGCCCCACTTACTTTTTTATACGGATCCCAATTATCAGTTGATTCAACCACTGCTCATCTTAATTATCCTAACTATTCGCTGTGCGATTCCTTTCGCTTCAAAGGTGGTCAGAGAACAAGTAATTTGAAATCTTCTCTTTTCGAACTTCTCTGAATTAAAATCTGTTTACCGCAGTATGTCAAATACTTCAGTTACCTCTATCGTTCTCCCAATTCCACTAATCACTTGGAACTCTTTGATTACCTCTCCTTGACTTTCTTCAATTCAACTTTCCTAAGAGTGAGGTAAATTTCCTTCTTGATTTTAATGTTCACATCTACAGCTCGCTTCCGTTTTCTATTTACACGGACCGAGTTGGTCTATGCTGAGGCTTTTGCAATTACTAATGACCTCGCACGAATTGTTAATTTACCTACCGAAGGAGACGACGACCCTTACCACACAGCCAACACTCTTGATCATTTTCTCACACACAAACCTTTCAAGTAAACGGTCGAGGCGAGTGGTCCTCGGGGCAGCTTACATCACAACTTAGTGACGGTCTCTTCTCAAGTGGAGCGTGTCGCTCATGGCTATTCGGAGACTCGTGTTGTTTGGCATTACAAGGACGCATAATGGTATGACCTGCGGGATTTCTGTTCTTCTTTTCCTTGATCAGATTATTGTTTCAAATGTTCTAATGTCAACATTTGCTCGGATCTTGTCAGTGAAATTATTCCTGTACGTATAAAATCCTTTATTCCACACCCCATCTTAAAATCTCGTCCTTTATCTAAACCTTGGTTTTCCAATAAATATCCCAAATCTGTTCCCGATAAAAAAATGTTGCATATCCCAATTGGCTTGCATCTTAATCTCCAAGTTCATATTCTGCCTACACAGCATCAAAACTCATAACAATTGTAAAGTCATTATTAATCAGTTCAAACCAGACTTTGAACAGGCTAGAGTAGAAAACTTACTTCTTTTCCAAAGGGTAGTCGATCATTTTGGTCTCTGGCCAAAGCTATTTGCTGCAACTTTTGCCCATATGTATTCCCACCTCCATTAAACCCAATGGTTCTAATTCCACCTCGGCTAAAGATGAAGCCAACCTGCTAGCCAACTACTTTTCTTCTTGTACTTGTACTGATTATCTTGTTAAACCACCTCCCACCATTCCAGTACACTCCACTCAATGCCTCCTGTGGTGTTCAATCAAAAGGATGTCAGAAGAATTTTGAACAATCTTGATGCCGAGATTCTGATGCCGGATCCTAAAGTCCAGGTCCTGAGGACATTTCTCGCTTGTTCTCAAAGCCTGTACCCTATGCTTATTGTTATTCTGCGCCGCCATTTTACAGTTTCTTATTCCACTGATGTTTTTCACTCTGACTGGAAATTCGCTCATATCAAGGCAGTTCTGAGAGAGGGTAACAAATTCCTCTCATCCAATTATCGTCCTATTGTGCTTGTACTTTTTCTGAAGTAATGGAGATATTCATTATACGCGAACTCCTAAACTATATAGAAACCTTCCATCTGATCAATGACTGCCAGTATGGATTGCGCAAATATTGATCAAAGACTTTTGATCATGCCTGAAATACCTTCGTAAAAAGCTTCTATTCCATGGATTGATGACTGTTGTCTGTAACTGAGTATCCATTTTTTTCTCTCATACCTCTCACTGCGGGTAATGGTATACGACTATGTCTTCTAACTTCTCCACTAATGCTGGTGTTTCCCAAGGTTTTATTCTTTCTTCCGCTCTTTTCCTCTTATATATTAATGACGTTCTCTCATCGACTGGAAATCATGCCAATAGTTTAGCTGATGATAGCACATTGCATTCCACCTTCCAGTTTGAGAAATCTTGGCCTGGAAAAACAGCTTCAACTTCTCTAATGTCCACTACCAATTCCATAAATGTTGATTTCCAGTGCTGAAAGGATTCTTCTACTTCCTATGCTTACCTTCGATGACACTGAAATATCTCTATTAGAAGATTTATTTAACTTGTAGAAATCTCAAATTCGTCCATGAATATTTTCCCCACATCTAGAGCGGTGCTCTCATAACTGCTCTTATATTTCTAGACGCCATTCAAGAGGGCAGATAGACTCTCTCTCTCTCTCTCTCTCTCTCTCTCTCTCTCTCTCTCTCTCTCTCTCTCTCTCTCTCTCTCTCTCTCTCTCTCTCTCTCTCTCTCTCTCTCATAGCCCTTCTGTTTCTGCTGTGTGCCTTTTTATAGATACCTCTATAGGCACTGTTCATCAATTTCCCTCCCCCTCTATCTTTCAACCCTTTCGAATTCATACTGCAACCAGTGAGCATCTTTTTACAGTCAAACTTCCAACTCACATAACCAACTTTCTTCTTCTTTTTATTATTATTATTAATTTATTCCTTCAACTTCTGTTTTCTAAAACAAACTCCCTTCACACGTATTTCCTAAAAATTACGATTTACAGAAATTAAAGTCCAATGTCAACAAGTATCTTCTTTCGTCTCCTCAAATTTCAACCCATGCAAGATACAAAGTACTATAGCTTCTAATATCTTTAGCGTTTGGAGTTTCATTAAAAAAGTATATACTTTTCAGTTCTTAGGCGCGAATATTAAAATATGCGAACATGCAAACTAAATAAGCCCATTATGAGTGATTCCATAAAAAAAAGAAGGTCCTTTAATTCTTCTTCTTCTTATTATTATTATTATCATCATTTCTCCTGATGATGTTCCACCCCGTGACGGATACTAGTACCGAGTGCCCAGGTGGTTGTTATGTCTGGTATTACTGTTGGTCAAGAAGCTTTCTGACTATCCTACAAGTCTTCAGGATTGCGACTTTCTGGAGTTCCTTTTAATATTGTCTGGGAGACCTATTGGTTCTAGGCTGTTATGTAGGGTCTTTGGCACAATACTTGTAGTTGTCACGATTATCGGAATAGTTTTTACTTGTTGCATATGCCACATCTCTTTTATCTCCTCTCTTAGGTCCGTGTACTTCCTAATCTTTTCCTCGTGGGTTGACTGGAGGTTATCAGCGTTGGGCACCGCTATATCAATCAGACAGGTACCCTTTTCCATCTTGTCGACAAAGGTTATGTCCAGTCTGTTGTGTGAGATTGTCTTGTCCATTATTATGACGCGGTCCCAGTACAGCTTGTGAGTTGGGGTCTCTAGTACTGTCTGGGGTTCCGATTTGTAATACGGTGCACTTTCTTTGATCAACTAGCATTTCCTCGCTAACTTCTGATGTATTATTATGATGCATGATATATTATCCTGGCAACCTGGTCATGTCTGCGAGTGTACTCTATCTGGGTGATCACCTTGCATCCTGCGATGATGTGTTGGATAGTTTTTGAGGCTAGGCAGCATCGTCAACATGTGTCATCTGACACTCCGGGGCTCCTTTGCGATGTATTTTCTATAGTTCCTGATGGTGATTACCTGGTCTTGGATGGCGAGCATGAATCTTTCAGTCTCGAGGAAGAGCGTCCCGCTCATGAGTCATGTATTGGAAGCTATTTATTGATGTGGTCTTGATGTAGGTCATTGTAATGTCTACCGTGGAGTGTTTCTTTACCCATCTTTCTGGCTTAGTTTGTTCAGTCTAGTTGGGAGGCGACTCCTTGCTTAAGTTGATCTATCTATCTTCCTTATGGTGTGGTGCATTGGCGTGGTTCTGATTTGTGCTTCAATAAGGAAGAAGACAACACCTTATGATGTGGTACATTGGCTTTGTCTATCTTCCGTTGTCTATCTTCCTTGTGGTGTGTACGTTGGCGCTGTGTTTTTCTGGAATAATCCCTCAGGTTCTCTATATCCTTCTTCTATTGATCGATGCAGTCTATCAGGTCCCTCTCTCTTTTCCAAGCTATTGTCTGTCTCTCCACGGCGGCTGACTTCGTGTGGTGTTGGCGGTTCTTGGTCATTATTATTAGTATTAGGTCATTTTAGCTACAATGTGTTCATCATATTATCTAATCATCACTCGATAATCATGCGACATAGTCATGTGTGATTATCTTAACAATAATAGGGATAATCTTATTTCGACTATTAATATCTGCCACCCAAAGATTTAATGACATTAATTAACAAAACTGTGATAAACTTCAAAGTACATAAACGTAGGAGGCATTGCCTTTCTAGATATCTTTAAGATACTATTTCATTGGTAACAATGGCACCACATTATTTTCATTATCGCTGGCATATTAAATCCCCTGCCTCCTGAAAGAACTGTTAATCTGCAACAAATCAATGTTTTTAATTAAAACCATCTTTTCTCCAGACCACAATACTTTTATGTTATCCACATGTCTTAGGTACCGAAAATGATTTGATGTGAAAACTGTAATTAGTTATTTAATGAAGACTACTTAAAAACGATTCATTATCTTTCTCCATTAATTATGTAACTGTCTAATTGGGGTTTCTGACGAGGTGCCATTTGAATACAGTTATTCCGCTTCCTGCGATCTATTTGTGGGCTAGATAATAGTGGATTTGGAATGCAATTAACTGTAAAGGTCACTCATTTTAAATGTAGTGAACAGTAATAGTCCCAGAATAACAAATGTGTGTCAGTCATGCAAGATATATCCATCCAGAAGTGGAATTTCAATGAGTACTTAATACCCTCTGCATACAAATGAGATGTAATAAAATTCAAATATATTTCATGAGGAAGAAAACCAAGCATTTATAATGAGTACTTAAGTTAATGGGAAGATCGGTTTTAAAATCATAATAGAGAAGGTTTCTTTATTTATTGGCTAATGGATCACAAATGTGAGATGTTGGTGTATTTTTATACCGGTTCAAATTTTTTCACATGTAATAATTTTAATAAAAGAACAGGCATGTTTCTAATATAATTCATCTTAGGAACATTTCATCCCTGTAAGGCAATTTTCTTCCCATGATGATTTCATCTTAATTCATGGGATGATTTCATGAAAGATGAAATCATCCCATGAATGATTTCATCTTTCATTTTATTTCATCTTTCAGCCTTGTAACGCATTTTTCATCCCATGTTAATTCTATCTTAAGGGTAATAAAGGGGGTTAATTCTATCTCAGAGGTAGGAAAAGGAAATTCTCAGTGCTCCCTCGAAATTTCTCTTTTACTCTTGCCAGTTAACACCGAATGAAGAATAAGATAAAATTTTAAAGAGAAAAGAAATAGTCTGGCTTCTTGCCAAGTGATCACACCACCTTTGAAAACTTTGCCATCTACTCTCCATGGATTCTTTTTTTATATATTTAGGCTTCAGTGAGCTCGGATTCTAGACAAGCCTGCTCAATTTTCCGTTTCTAAAAAAGGAGAAGTTACAGAAGAAATTTTGCTCGGTGAATAATAATTTGTAAGTTGACAAAACAATCTTTATATATCACACTCAGACACCGCTGTCTGTTATGTTTAGTGATCTATTACAAGCACACTTTGGAGTTGAATTAAGAAAAATAGCGACAGTACTTTCATCTCGAGAATAAACGAGAAAATGATAAATTTCTCGTAATGTCCCATTTCTGCACTAAAGGATCTGTCACTATGGACCCACGGAGAAGTAGATCAAACAAAAGATCCGCATATTCGTGTACCCTCGTTTAAAACGCTGTTCGCTGTATACATTTCTATGCAAACACATTATGATTTGTTAGTCGCAGTCATGATTTATCGTCCACTTCCTACCAGCTGACTCCAACACAGAAGGGAAGATAAAGTGCTCGCTCTCTCTGTAATTAGTAGCAGTACCACTTGGGCAGAACAGGGGGGAAAGAGTAGAATCGTTAATGTTGTGTGATTAATTTCGTTCTTTAGCCACCGACAGCTGCAACTACTACATTTTATGATAGCGAAGTCTTCAACGCACCGAATTACAATCGGAGGGCAAACAGTGTCACGTCTAATGACTTTGGTAGTGAAGTGATTGCCTTACATCCCTGAAAGATACTTCTATTTAGGGTTTATTGCGAGAAAAGACTATTATCCCACAAATTTGTGACTTGTTCAAACGACTGCAGTGATGAATTAGCCTTAATTCTGCTGACATACTGCTACACACAACCTTCTTTCAGGTACAATCGTATTCTAAAAGTTTTCTGTTGTAGTTTAGCCTTCAAGTTGTATCTTACATTTTATAACTTGTTCTAAGTATTCACAGTCTCCAACATCTATATTAACTAACTTCTATATCGCGCAGTATACTCATATATACATCGTAATCTTCTATACTTTTATACACCTCCATCCACATGTTATCCATGCTTTTATGTGGAAACAGCCACATGCACTGATGCCACTGAGTTATACTCGATTCACAAAGTTTCAAAACAGGATGCGCTTATCAGGCGAGTAGCTGTTTGTTGTATAAGGACCAGAGCCTTCAATAAAGATGCATTCAAATATGTGTGTGTGTGTGTGTGCGCCCTCATTAGCAAACTAACGTACAAGGCAGGATGCTGTTGGCTGCGCGTGTTTCAAGTTACGAATCGGAAACTAATTGAGAAAGCGATAAACGCATAGTCGGTACCCAACCCACTCATGATGAAAGTTAGATGCGAAAGCTATAGTAGACAACGTGTAATTACCAATGCAAGCGCTGCAACGCGAACATTGCTGACCAGAAATGCATGACATCGACTTCATCACTTGTGGAACTGGAGGCTTTGGTGTTAACAATAAGAGTCTCATTTGTCATGCAGACAAAGCGATGGTAAATTTCTTCGCTAAATAATGAGCGAATAATAATTTAGTTACAATTCAAAGGATGTCGAGTGATAATCAACTTATACTTTGAGAACGAAAACTTTGATCTTTAATTTCTGTTGATTATTAAGAGTGTGCATATTTAAAAATGTATTCATTTTAGTTTAAAAATCTAAATTCCAATTTCATTGATAACATCTCAACATCGACTACTGCGGTAGTTGACATAGGTACCTTTAAAACGGAAAACAAAACATTACAGATACTGCATTATCAAATATTAGTGAAATTTTTACTCACTTAATCTTCCTCCTTATTGGAAATAATAACAGTTCTTGGAATTATTCAATAAACGTATATATATCATTTTGATGTTGACCCGTTCTTGTATGTGCTCATTAAATCTTCGTCATTTGTTAATTCTCTCTAATCTGTCAAAACTCTCCCAGTGCTTCCCAACTGGATTAAAATCCAGACAGCTTTGGGATCAATGGAAGATGTTTTATAAATTCGGAATGCTTTCCCAACGTGTAAAATATTTTCTCAAGCGCTACTCGACATTTCATCGGAATATTCGTCACTCACATGATCAAGTGACCATCTGTTCCATTTGCATTCAATTGATGGTGAAAGCCAGTGTAATTCTAAATGGAACCAAACTTTTATAAAAGAAAAGTGCTTGTCAGAGTTATATTAAGTTTTATAGTTATTCGGAAATCTATTATTTACAATGGATTTACTTAAAATAATAAAGTTATAGTGCTTTTGCTTTTTTTATTTATCCAGACGTCTGTAAAACGAGACTTCAAATATCTCCATCACGAACATTCAAGTTACTTACACGTAATATTAATTCCATGAACTCCACGAACCGGTTGTTAGCAGCTAGCGATTAAGCATTCGGGGAAGGAAAGATTTTAATCCCAATTTTCTATCCCTCTTAGAGGGGAAATCATTATTCCGTGGCGATGAAGCCAAAGGAGTCAGAGTAATAGCCAACCGATCAATAGCCAACATTCACGACAGACAAGCTATAATAACGACTTCGTGCAACTGTGACCTTTTGATCTTTGGACACCTCATTACCTGTTTCTCGTTCCCACTTTAAACAAGATTTTTACTGCCATCTCCGTGCTTCAAGTACCTAAAACTAGTTGAGTCGTAATGAGGATTTTTTATGTGTGATGTTAATCTAAAGAAATTAAATGTCTGAGACACATTTTTCTTTCATTTCACTTTTTTATAGTGTTATCCTCTAGATATCTGCTTAAACTTGACAAAACTTGACTAGAGATCCGCTTAAACTGCTTACATTGTATCACCCTCTCTCTAAAGAAAACAGAATTATCGGATCAATAAACCCATCAGTAAGCTTTTGACAGTAATAGGATCAAGTCGTCAGCATACACATGTACAGAGCACGCGCAATAATCATGTTAAGTGTAATACGCTGATTACCTTTTGAATGACAAGTGCATTTGTTCAAAAAGTTAGTGAGCTCGTTGTATGGGAGGTATCAATAAATGATTACCCTGATTACAATATGCTATAATTTTTTAAATTGAGAATCTAACAACCATTTACTTTTTACAGGTATGCACGTACGCGCATAGCGTATCCGTGCTGGTGTGTTTTTGTTTATCCTGCCACTAGGAAGGAGAGCTGCAGCTGTTCAACAAAGATGGCGTCTGTGAGAGAGAAGCACAATGTATTGTTTGTTCATAACGAAGTGTGGAAAGAATCCACCTGATATGAAGTTAATTAACTCGTAGATGAGAAAATTCCTGGAAACAGAAACAGTGGACAAGGGAAGGAGCAGTGGTCGACCACCAGTTTCCAATGAGACGATGGTAAACATTTAAACTGCCTTCGCACGACCAACCAAATCAGTAAGAAAAGCTTCACGCCATCTACAGTCATGGAATTCAAGGGTTCGCAAAGTTTCACTCAATCGTTTGAAGTTTTTCGTCTGCAAGGTGAAAATTATTCAAGAACTAAAGCCCAATGGACTGCCCAAAACGTGAAAAATTTACTCATGACATTTTGAACCTCACTGACGGGGATAATGACTTTTGCAAGAGTCTTCTTTTCGTACGAGGCTACGTTTCATTTTAGTGGTACATTCAACAGACACAATCTCCATATTTGGGGATCGGAAATCCCATATATTCTAAAGGCCCATATTTTGAACAGTCCCAAGATTAATGTCTGGCTCACGCCAGACATTACTCTTAGGACTGTTCAAAATATGCATGGCAGGATAATTTGTCCTTTCTTCTTTGGTTTTCCAAACAGTTCTTTCCGATAACAGCAAGTTGCGTGAACACAGCGCGTATGTAATTACTACAGTTACTTCACACTTGATGAAAACATAAAGTATAAGTGTGAATATCATTTACACATTTTAAGGGCCTCTAACGGGACACCTGTAGAAGTTTATTAATCTAACAAATCTTTCTATATTTATCTGCTTATGTTTAAAACTGTTTGCGTATTAATTAATGGGATTAATTAATGTAAATATCCAATATTAGTGGACCACGAGAAGAAGCCTGAGGAACATCAAAGTCAAGAGATATAATACGGAGAGGGACACCATTATAAGCTATTTTGTAAAGTTGATGAACTGCATAATCAGCTAACCATTTAATAACATAGATTCAAATCCATAATAATGTAATGCTATTTGAGCCGCTGCATTCTGTGAATTTATAAATTCTTTTCTGAGTTCTTCAGCTAGATTCAATATAAAATCTCTTCTCTTCATAACTTTCCCTGTCACTTCTTTATATATAATCCAAACGTTTATTACTGCAAGGTCTAATACATTACAAAAGAAGTGAACCAGCCCTCCTCTATACGTGAACCTGTTTTGTTGAATATTTTTAGACATTCGGTCTAAAACATCAACACCCGTACTTTGTTTCCTTGTAATATAATACTGTGTCAAACTTCTTCTTCTTTGTGCCATTATTTATTGCAACACTTGTGTGATGTATACTTTAATTTGTTTGGACTTTTTATTTGCTTTCGATTCATCAGAGTGCAATCAAGTCTGAAAATTGAAGTGGAATATAATTCTGCATTTTTCTGTTTTGTGGACATTGGAACTTCTTTATGAGCACGATTCACATACGATATGTACTTATCTAGTACATATCGTCTTTTCCAATTAAGGAAAGCCATCCAGTAGATATTTAATGTTTTGTCAATTGCCAACCAAAACTTTATACCAAATTTGTCTGTTTTTTTTTTTGTTTTTTTTGGCCATATACTGGGTGAATCGGCATCCAGCTTTAGCTTCTCATCTATTGTAATATTTGCTCCAGATATATAGCAAGCTTTACAGTTAGAAATAAATTTGCACCATATTTCGGATGCCAAACCAAATTCGTACACATTTCTTCTTGCATTTGGAGTTGGCCCAGGGCTATCGTGAATTACGTTCCTTCGTAGTGCACGCCCAGCTGACGAACCACCAGATTTTAGAATTTCCCATATGTGCTTGATTTTGAAGTATGTTTGCTGCCCACTGATAGACACAATCTGCAACGCCAGTTTGGATAAAAAAGGACGTACATAACTTTAAAGAAAATTGTGTCAACAAATCATTGGCCAAGAAATGAAATATGATAATAGATAAAAAATAAAACAGATCATCGATCAATGAGCTTGTAAATATGAGTAGCATAATGCGAAACAGTAAATGTCGATAGGAAAATGAAGCCATCTAGTGACATAAGTTCCTTTCAGATTAAGACAACCACTATAAACGCCTTCTTCTTATGTTGAAAAAGAGGTTTTGCATTAATGATGAAGGCAGTAATCCTCACTCTCGAATACCAACAATCCAAAGTTAATAAACTATGGGAGGAAGTGGGTGGAAACGTAGTCCAATGAACTTTGATGGCATTTTAGGCAATGCCTATGCATTTAAGATTGCGTCACCATGCAGGCCAATCTATAAGTGCTGTTCTCACACTCTTTAGGTACTGATTAATCATGGGTCCTCTGTTGTATAGAATCAGTTCACGACCTCTTATTTGCCTCTTTGCGCTTCATCATTCAGATTATGAGCAAAATTTTTATTTTGTAAATTTGTAATCGGAAATTATTCATTTTTAACATGTTTTTTCTCCAATTTCCGTTTTTAATCACTTTTGAAATAAAGAAAACCAAGTTTTTTTTCATATAAAACTTATAAAAATTTATTCCAGAAATATTTTCCAAAAATATTAAATGAAAATGCCTAAAATTAATTAATCTCAGTCTCCGTTTTGTTCAGATTTATTATTTTTCTCTTTCTTCACCAATAAACTTTATTCCAAACTCTTCTTCACCTTCGGGATTTCATTTTTCCCTACAGCAACCGATGTTACAAGTTAGTAAAGAATAATCGAAGAGCTAGCTATTCCTAAGTATAAGTCATTGTCGTACTAAGGCATTGCACGAACACGGCGAAAGAAATTTCTTTTACTTTCGCTTCCTTCACCTTTAATATAAATATGCGTGGGAAAAGTGGATTTTTCTTTCTTTCTTTGCCAAACTACAGTCTTTCACTTTCTTTGATCAAGCGTTGTTTTCCCGTCCACTGCTCTCAAAGCTGTTCAACATCAATTCGATTGGTAGAAGGGAGCGCACTGATTAGGCCAGACATTGGCTCTAACGAACTGCATTAAGCTCCGAATAACGACAAGGTAGAAATAAAAAAGGAAGTCATTTTCTTCTTCCTTTCGTAGTACATATAGAATGCCACAAGCCTTAAATATCTTTTCGTTGTACCACATAAAAGAGACTTTCTTTTTTTTTTTTTTTAATTCAAATCACAATAGAATATAGAGATTATAAAATTAGTAAATATTTTTAAAAAATCAGAATGAAATTGTTAATCTTAAATCCATTGTTACTTAAATATGACCATCATATTATCTTCAAAAGATATTAAAAAATGCTACCTTCATAGGATCTTCGAATGATAATAAATGCGACTTTCATATGACCTTCAAATTATATTAAAGTATGACCTTCATATGACCTTCAGATTATATTTAAATGTAACCTTCGTATGACTTTCGGATTTAATTAAAATGTGATCTTGATATGACCTTCAAAAATAACACATCTTCAATGTCAATTTTCGAAATTAAAATGAAAACGAAGAAAAAAAATTAGCGATTTTTTTGGGGGTTTTTTGTGGATAGTTTAATCAAAATTTAAAATCGTCTGAATTTCCAATGGTCTTGCATTGGAAAACTAATTTTTGTTAGTTTCCTGACAAAAATTAAAATAAAAAAAACAGTAAAATTACATCATATATCCTCATGCTGATTTTTGAAAACTAAAAGTGTTTCAAATAATAATGTTTTTGAATACTTTTAAAAATAGGATAATATTCTTCTAATAATAGCATATTTCACCAGTTTAATCCATAAAAATAAAAAGTAATTTGCATAATAATTAATAATAATAATATTTAACAGTACTGTACGCTTCTCAAGTTTGTTAATAAACTTTTTCATTGGCCTCATAGTATTGAGTGGAATGCAATGACTTTATCCAATAACACAGCAAAAAAAAATTCTTAAGCGGAATTAATCCTTTTAATTTCCTTAAAGGGGATTAATCGGGCTTACAGCTTTCTGCTTCCATTAGCATAATATCAGTTCACACAATTCGTCAAGAACAACGAGATTTGCAGCGAAAAGATCTGGGTAGACAATTAATGGTGTCAAAGATTCTCTGGCATTCATGCACGTAATTTGCCAGCTTTCAGCTCCATGGTGGAGTTGTCCATTAATTAAAGCATTCCGGTGAAATCCTATTAGATGTCAAGAATTGAGCGTGGCAGTTTCTGGTGATGTGTTAGGGAATTTTGTGTCCTGTTCTTTGTCGAAGACCTGGCAGCGTGTGATTATATCGCCCTGTTAAATTGATTAGGAGGAGATTGTTGCTAGCATGTCTTGGTTCCTACGTGATTCAAGTTCTACAGCTATTTTTAAACAACAGAGAGAGAGAGAGAGAGAGAGAGAGAGAGAGGAGTTGTCTATTGTTCAGGTTAATGTCAAAGCAAATCGTTCCATGAAGTATGGGTGTACTTAAATTGTATGCATTCTGGAGATAGTTTTGACGTTTATGAGATGAAAATCCAAAATATCAGTTGAAACAGGATAACTGAGTACCAGATGGAAACGCTGAAAAGTAATTGTTACCATTATTTAAAGAGAGAGAGAATGAAAGAAGATAAATAGAAAAACAGAAAAGACAAACAGACAAACAATAGAAAGAAAAATAATGAAAGAAAGCAAAGATGAGAGAGAGGGAGAATGAAAGAAGACAGGGAGAAATAATTAAAGAAGGCGGAGAGAGAAAGAGCGACCGAGTGAGGCACAATAGGAGATACAGAGTAAGAAAGAAAGACAGAGAAAAGGTGAATGAACAAGTAAAATAAGAAATAGAGAGCGGAAAGAAAGAATAATAGAGAAAGAAGAATAAAGAAAGAGAAAGAGAGAGAAAATAAGAAGAAGAAAGGCGAACTTTGATTCAAATACATCGAAGCTATTTTTTAAATCAGAAAAGTGCCTGGTGAGATAGATCAGAATTAAAAGTCCCTGCTCCTCTAATCAGTAGCTTTTTGAGACCCCGCCTTCACCGCCATCTGGCGTTTGTCTATCAGACGAAATAGTCCCCTTTTATGATATTATCCCGTGCTTCTCATCCGTCACATCCTCGCCAACGCAGCTTTTTCACCTGCAGCTTAAAGTATTTGCCGATAACTAATGCAGTTATCAGTCTTGCACCATTTCTAATCTCTAAGGTGCTCCTCGCTGGTATTGATCGGTTCCGTCCTCGGTGTTTCATTTATATCTCTCATGCGGTCATTCCATCCCGCAGCCAAACGCACGTGACAGTTTTTGCGGGTAGTAAACAGGAAAAATCCTCTACGATGAACATCAGTGTACATCCTGGAAACTTTCGATGCATTTTGATCTTTGTCGTAAGCCTCCGTTTATGACACGAAATTCCTTTTAAAGACAGCCAAAAGAGAAAAAAGAATTAGATTTAGTGGAGCGAAATAATTTCTAATACAGAGTCACGAAAGAAGATCGGTAATATTTGAAATATTATCATTTGCTGTCTGTGAAATACCTAGACGAACAAGTGTTATTGAAAAGACGCAAACTTCTGATATTAAATTCAAAAGAACCAATTTTAAACACGCGTTCTTTTCGGCCTTCTTTACCACGATTTTCCGCCGCCGTGATTTTTTAAACTTCCTCAGAAGTCACGAATAGCCTTCTTATTAACTAAAGAATATAATAGTTAACAAGAAGTAATTGAAATTTTAAATTCCAAAGGAAAATTAAACACTTAGCCACATGGTACATAAATTAAGCCTTTAAGCACAATTCTGAAACTTAGTTATTCTGATGGCAGGTCGAATATTTGTAAATCTCACTAGTCAGTTGATTTGAAACGACACTGGGCATTGAAAGAGACGAGTCGATTATTGTTGAATAAATTTTAGACAATTCACTTCCAGAGAAGTTGAATTTTTCGGGAGAGTCAACCAGAGTAGTCTTCGTCTCAATATGTTGGTATTCTAATGATTTTGTTCAACCTTTTAATGTCCCCAAATGGTTTGACATTGGATTTGTTAATGAGAATATGTAAATAGTTTTCTTAACTTGATGCCTAAACTGTGAAAAGTTTAAAGAAGATGGAATATTTTTCTCCTGGTACTTTTTTTCACGGTTTTTCAGTATAATTAAGGCAGACAGACTCTCTGACATCCACTCGCGATATCATATTGCGAATTGTGATAAAATCTTTTATGGTATGAAGAGATAGAATACAAGCTTTTACTAGGAGTAGTATAACATCGTGGTCTCCAGTAATCTTCGTCTTCCTCTTAAAATAGGGACCATGCAATACATATTGCATCTCAGTAAGCAGTTTTCTTTATAAAGGTATCCCCTGGATTCTGAAGCAAAGGTGCATTACCAGCAGTGGATTCAGTTTCCAGAAACTGATCACCTGACGATATTACAAAAGCATTGGGTTTATAGGTAAAAAAAACACCTATAAATGAAGAAAATCTTGTTAGGGATGTGCATATTTGAGACGGAGCACGCCAGTAATCTTGAAATGGTACCCTCCTGGGTAGCACAGTTGGTATGATCACCATCCTCCCCACACCGGGTGGAAAAGACCTGAGTTCGAATCCTGTCGTTGACGGAGGAACTTTTATGGGTCTCATTCACAACGTGGTTTAGTTAGTCGGACTCAGGCGATAGTAGCATGGTTTTTCTCCCGGAAACTCGAGTTTTTCATCCAGCAAAGAGAAAACTCGACCTCAGAACACGCAATTTCAGACAATATACATGGAGTAACATGGTCCTAGTTGCTGGTGTTACTCAAACCCAACTGCAACCAACCAACCAATCTTGGAATAGAGGGTGAATCAAATGCCGAAAACACCAAGATGAATTGTAATTATTTTCAGCAGAGTCATTAAGGGTTTTTATTTCTTTTATGAAAACCCCAAACACGAGAGGCATTAGAACCTATAGTACTTAGTGCGGTGGATGGGTTGGAGGTTGATAAGATATTTGATGACAATAGACTTGAACTCCCGTAGATTGTAATTTTCAGGAAATACGTATGAAGCAAGGTTGTTCCAGAAAATGGCAGTTGAATGAATAAATGAGGAAGATGAAAAGTCAGTTCTGTGAGTTTGAAGTTGGACAGTAAATGGATGTTGGCTGGTGACGGCACGTGTTCGGACTGTTTTGAAAGAGAGAGCGGGAATTATAAAAGACAATTCAGAAAGAACAGTGCCCATGGAAGTATCTGTAGAAGAGGCATGCAGCAGAAACAGTACATCTATGAGACAGCGAGTGGAGAGACTCTGTTAGAGATGAATCATTAATTAACCTAACTGCCCTCTTCTGAATGGAATCTAGAAGCCGGAGAGAGGTTTTGGGAGCACCGCCCCAGATGTAGGTACAATATTACATGATAGGGCGGATTTGCGATTTGTACAGAGTGAACAGCTCTTTGAAAGAAAAAGCAATGCCAATAGCGAAAGAGAAAACCAAATTTTTTTTAGATGCAGAGGAAGCAATATTTGTAATGTGCTTGTGCCAAGAGAGATTAGAAGGCAGGGTAATCCCCAAAAGAGATATATCATCTTGTCTAGAAATCGGAGTGTTACCAAAAATAAGCATAGATGCAAAAGAATCCTTTTTGCGAGATATAAGACAGGGCTGAGTTTTAGAAGGATTGAAATCAACTAAGTTGTCTTTGCCCCACTGGAGACCTGGAGATCGGCATTTAAGGAATTGGTAGCGGACATTCGAGAAATTATAGCTGATTGATCAGGGAAAGGTTTCTCAAAATGGAAAGTGGAATGCAATGTGCTATCATCAGCAAAACTATGGATAGGATTTCCAGTCCATGGAACAAGGTGGGGGAAATAACTGAACCTTGGGACACACCAGCATTGGTGAAGAAGTTAGAAGACAGAGTGTCATCTACCATCACCCTCAGTGAGCGGTCAGAAAGAAAACTGGAAAACCAATTACAAAAAACAGTTGGCAAATTATAAGACGGAAGCTTGTTTAGAAGAATTTTATGCCAAACACGACCAAAAGCCTTTGAGATGTCAAGAGCAACTGCTTGTGTTTCACCGAACTTTTCCATTGAATTTATCCATAAATTGGTAATATAAACCAGAATATCACCAGTGGATCGACACTGACGGAATCCATACTGGCGATCGCTGATAAGACGGAAGGTTTCTAGGTAGTTTAAGAGTTGGCAGTTAATTGATTTCTCCATTATTTTAGAAAGAGTAGAAGTAATTGCAATGGGACGATAATTAGATGAGACGGATTTGTCATTCTTTTTAGGAACTGGCTCGATATGAGGAAATTTCCAAGCAGAAGGAAGAACACCTTTGGAATAAGAAAGTGGAAAAAGGCGGCAAAGAACAGGGGCGCAGTTTTTGAGAACAAGGGGAGAAACACCAACAGGACCTGGAGCTTTCTTAGCATCAAAATTCGTCAAACTCCTTCTGACATCATTTTGACGGAAGACCACAGGAGGCATTGAATTGGGTGTGCTGGGAATGGTAAGAAGTGTGCACGTAGCTTCTGCAGAAACTGTAAGGGAGAAGATAAATAATGAGAAGTAGAAAAAGAAGTGTAGAGTCAATTGTGCCACTGTTCAAATTTAAACTTATCTCGTGCCTTTGTTGCTATAGCCACCGAAATATGTCTGAGCAATGCACCGACTGTCACGTTGTGAACTACGGAACAGAAGGATATATTTTTCAGTTGAAATGTTACAGGTTATATTTTGTTTTTGTTTCTTTTTTTCCAAAAAACAAAGTGAAATTTTCTTTTCATTGACTCTTCATATTGTTGAATTTCTGAAGAAAATCTAATCTATAAATCTGATAAAAAATAAGGTAGTAGTAGTAGTAGTAGTAGTAGTAGTAGTAGTAGTGGCACATGATGCAAGAAAGCAAGTGTAGGAGCTTATGCAGCATCAGCAAAAAAAAAAAAAAAAAAAATCACACCATTCCCTCCAAATGCCTGTCCAGTTCCTCCTTAAATTTATTTAACCTATCAACTTCCACAACGACAGATGGAAGTTTGTTCCAGCAATTAACCACCCGCTGGCTAAAGGCAAATTTCCGCACATCTATTCTACATCTGTCCTTTCTTAATTTGAACTTATGTCCCCGTAGGTTGGTAATCTGAACAAGTGGAAGGATCCCATCAGAATTCAGCGTGCTCAACCCATTCAAGGCCTTAATCAGATCACCGCGCAGGTGCCTAGTCTCCAGACACTGCAATTTGCAGAACTTAAGCCTCTCTTGGTAAGAGGATCCCTTCATTCCTCTCACCAATCTTGTTGTCCTTCTCTGTACACGCTCAAGCAAATCTACATCCTTCCTAAAATGAGGCCTCCAGACCTGTACGCAGTACTCAAGGCGTGGCCTGACCATTGCCTTATACAGAGGGACAATCACCTCCTTTTCTCTGCTAGCAAAATTCCTATATATCATTGACAAAACCCCATGACCCGCCCTAGCAGCCTGTCTGCACTGCTCAGAAAACTTCATATCTGACTGCACAATTACTCCCAGGTCTTTTTCATTTTCTACCACCTTAAGTGTAGTACCACACAGTTGGTACGTTTCTCTGGGGTTACTTCTACCCATATGCAGTACTTTGCATTTGTCAAGGTTGAACTTCAGTTGCCACTTCTTAGCCCATCTGCCCAAATTATCTAGATCCTGTTGCAGTAGCACACTGCCATTACTGTCATTAACAACCCTGCCAACCTTTGTGTCATCTGCAAACTTCGACATTAAGCCTGATATACCTTCATCAATATCATTGATAAATACACAAAACAACAGTGGACCCAACACCGAACCCTGTGGGACTCCACTAATAACATTAGTCCACGAAGAGCAGCACCCATTGATTACCACCCTCTGTCTTCTCCCACTTAACCATCCTTTTATCCATTGTAGCAACTTACCCTTAATACCATTCTGCTCCAATTTGTACAGTAGTCTTCCATGCGCAACAGTGTCAAAAGCTTTCCTGAAATCCAAGTATATGATATCAAAATTATTTTTTGCATCCAGTTCCTTTGTGACCACATCATAATAACCAATCAAATTTGTCAGACAAGACTTTCCCTTAACAAACCCATGCTGAGTCTGAATTATTGCTGCAGTCTTGTCTAGATGATCCTGCAATGCATCTTTAACCAGTGACTCCATTATTTTACCCGGAACAGAAGTTAAACTAACTGGTCTGTAATTACTCGTGTCACCCTTCGATCTGCTCTAAAGCATGTCGAATTTATTTCTGTTTTAATATTTAACAGTTCAATTTTTTTTTTGTTTTAACATCACGAAGTAGTTTTCAATAATGACTTCTTGAATTCAATTTAACATTTCAAATGAAGAAAAGAGAATATTTGTAACAGGTTCAAATTTATTCGAACAACGTTTATATTGTATAGGTTGACGCGATTATAGCCTTTTATCTTAACTTTAGATAAGGAATCAAATAATTTATAAACATGACGTTCGTGTTTATAAATCCTTCAAACAAAAAATCGTTTATACTCGTATATATAGCATAAAAATATGTTATAAGTTATCTTGTTGCTGAAGGCTAATAAATTACTTGTGAGAAATAATTTTAAGCTAAAAGAAAGGAATAAAAATTCCTTCCTTGTAGCCTACAATAAAAACAAAAATCTAAAAAAATAAAAACGAATACCGACTGAAATATTCACAGTATTATCCAAAGCAAGTTCATTTTATCAGACGGGTGTAATCGCACTCCATATTCCTCCAGATTAGGCATCGAATATATAAAAGGAAGCGAGCAATTGCAATACGTATAGGGTTATTATTCCCTATTCTGCTGCATATTTCCTTCATTAAGTCGCTTATTTATGTTCCGATGAACCTTTCTTATTCCTCTGAGAATATAAATTTGTCAGTTGCTTTTGCTCAACGAGGTGTTTGGGATCATTTTTCATTCGCTATATGCGCAACCAATTCACGAGCGTATCAGCAACTAAATGTGAGAAAATGTTATTGATTTTCTTTAAGAGAGAACGAAAAAACAAAACAAAAAGAACAGTCTCAGCGTGCTTGCGGAAAATATATGCCAACTTTAGATCAAATTCTGGCAGTTCTCCAAAATTAAAATTCCTACCGAGATAATCTTAGCCTTCTAAAAGCCGCTACGGTTGCAGTATTGATCTAGAGGAAACAACCCTGTTAAGTCGGTAAAACTTTCAGAGATGCAGACGATTCTGTGGTTTATTATGAAGTAAGGTGAAGGGACGAGATCTTAGAGGGCGGGTGTGGGAGGGTGGAAAGGAAGGAAGTAGAAGAGTATAGTCCGATAGGCTCCACTTTGCAATCACAGAGCCTGGTGATAAAAGAAAATGGGGAACGGAAGGGTAAAGAGGAGGCTACAGATGCGCGTGGCAAGATTAAAGAAGGGGAGAAAAAAAGGAGCACGGAGACCAGAATGCTCTAAGCAACTGCTACACGAACAAAGATGTCGCATAAAGAACACCAGGGGATTTGAATAACAATGCACTATACTGTTGGTAATGATAAAAGAAGCCAATTACGCTTCTATATTGATAGAGCAAATAAGTCAGGCTGAGAAACAATAAACGTTACGCTTAATATATGAACATAAACAGATTTTAAGATACTTGAATTAAATAAATCCTGTAAACAAAGAACGTGGTAATTTGAAAAGATTAATCTCAAGATATTAGATGGCCTTGTTATGATGCAAACAGCGGTTGCAGAATTCATCTGAGACGGAGTTCTCCCTTTTTATCCATTGTGTGGCACAACAGACATGTAGGTGATGTGCGCAGCGTCTCAGAAGTGGCAACTATACGCATAAAATATTTTAATTTGCATGGGTAGAATCTGGTTAATGTTGATTATCAACAAATCCAACAACGGATACTTCTTGACCCGCTGCTTACTGGAAACATCAAGCCAAGATTATATTAATAATCTGGAAACTTATTTGTTCGGTATAAATAATCTCGACATAAAACACTGTTGCGCGATGTATATAAGAAATATTCTAGTTAATAAGGAAATAGAGAAAAACCAATCTAAAATTTTTAACAATAACGTAAGTTTAGTTAAGTTACGTTACATTTTATATTATATTTTAACAAACAGTTGCCAGACAGAAAAACATTCAGCGTAGATACGTTCACATCATTGAAATGAATATCCTGAATATTCGAAGCACAGGCACAGGATTCTGCATCTACCTCTTCAGACTCTGTTTCGTGGTATTGTTCTTTTGGAGTCAGATTCACGAATTCCATATCCATCGCTGAAATATTATATGATGATCATTTTTCTTCTGTTGGAGATTTTGGGAAAGTATCGATATCTAACAACGTATGAAAGAAACGTGAAACATGTTTTTGCTTTTGCATTTCAGGCTTATAAAGTTCTGCTATAAGAGCAGCACTTACACAATGGGAATTTCAGACTCAAAAATCAGTCCTTCGAGACCTATCATATATATACTGTATATCATTGATAACATCAGTTTATTGCAAAACCTCTAAATCTAAATTAAACTGCTGAGCGTCTCATATCGATAACTAGAACAGTACTGGTTCTATCAATTTTCTACATAAAGAGCTTTTTGGTTAAAAAATATGTATACTACTCTATATATATATACGGTGGCTAACAAAAAAACTGTACCACTTATGAATTTTGCAAATAATTTGTTTTGCGCTGCATTGTGGGTATGCTCGAAATGCATTTGTTTAGATGGGATTTATATCTCTTTGAAAGAAATCCAATAAAAAGACTCCACCTGATATATCTAATTGCCATAAATATCTTCCCAAAGGGTAAAATGTGTAATTAATGGAAATATGAGAAATCATGCAAATTGCAATCATGATAACCAAACATACATTTTATTGCATTTACGTGCACAAACTGAAATGACAAGTTAACGTAATAGTAATATGTACCGTAAATTAATAAAAAAAAAGGTCCTCAATATTTTGTTGTTCCTCCTCGAGCTGCAATTACAGCCTTGCAACGATCTGGCATAGAGTGAATCAACTTCTGGATGTACGGTTGCCCAATTTCGTGGTACCACACTCTTATAATGCTCTTCTGCAGCTGAATCGTACTTGTTGGCTTCTTTAGACGACATTATGTACAGCAATTTTCAATAGGGGTTCATATCTGCACTGTTGCGGCCAGTCCAACGCTGTAATGCCACTATTTCTGAGGTATGACTGTACCTTAAGGGAGAAAAACGAGGGAAAACATTAGTGTAAGTATGTTTTAAGCCTTGTGAGACAAGAAGACAAACTCATCATTAAATCTAAATAGCATAAAACTTACCAATTTTGCTGTGTGGCAAAAGTTTTGGAAGTCTGTGTGGTGATCCTAATAACGGGTTTCAGGCACTCCTCCAAGATAGCAGTTTAAGTTTCTGCATTCACCGTTCAGTTAATAAACTTAATTCGTCCTACTCCTTTGCTTGTTATGCATCCCCAGACCATCTGACCAGCGGACGAGGAACTTTACAGTAGTTGTTATGCAGTCATGATGGTATGCCTCCGATTTTCGTCTTCTGACATATCGCTTCCAGTCCGGACCATGCATGTTGAATTTCGATTCGTCAGACAAGATGACGCTGTCCCATTGCTGTTTTGTCCATGAAACATGCGTTTTAGCCCAATCAAATCGCTTCTTTCTCATTTGTTGTGTCAACAAAGGCTTGTTCTTGGGCCGATAGGCATGCACACCACATTCCGAAAGCCGTCTTTGGATAGTTCGTGCACTTGTTTCAACACCAGAGGCCATCTCAAAGTCCAGTTTTATATCAGGAGCACTACCATGGCAACTACGAAGGCATAGCCGTCTCAAATATCAATCTTGGGAAGGCGTAGTCACTCTCTTACGACCTGATCACATCACCGGTTTCACGCTTTAATGTCAGCATCCGGGATACTGTTGACTGGTGGCAGCCTACTTCATCAGTGAAAGCCCTTCATGGGACAGAGCAACAGCTACACTTTTTTTTTCTTGGTGTCAACTGAACATATGGAGCCGTGCTTACACCTCGGCAAAACAGGATACTGATGAGCGCGTATACCCTTCCAACGCAGTATTTATAGAAACGGCTGATGCAATACATTTAAATTACTGTCTTATGCAATAAAAGCGTTATCTGACAATACCTTTGCTTTGAGACAAACAAAATGACTGTAATCAAACAATATCTTATACGTTTCACTGCAAGTGTTATTTTTTTAAGGTGATGCAGTTTTTTGTCCACCACTGTACACATAAAAGCATCACTTATCAGCATCCACAGTTTAAACGTATTGCGAAGCGTCGACCGTAACGTACTGGATCAGTTACCGTCTGATGCACATCCCATTTATGGCCTTTACTCGTTGTAATGAAAGCTGGAGGTCAGCGAGAAATTATTTTAGAAGCGGTTATAGTTTGTTATTGGGAACTGTGGAAGCGTTGTGTGGGAATCATCAGTCGAGCCACCAACCAGCGATCACATAAATCAAAAGAAATTTCAGTGTCCAACAACCTCGTATTCAGTTCAATGTGCTTTTAATTTAGTTCCAAAATTAGGTCCAATTTTGGAACTAAAACTCAACAGTAAAACTAATTTTACAGTTGAGTGATCCATTTTCTTCTAAAGACAAAGAATAATTTTTTCATAATATATCCTTTATATCCACTTTTAGGCTATTAAGTTGTTTTACTAGAGGAGTGACAGAAAGTTATGAAGATTCCTTTTTCAGACGGATAAGTCGTTCGGAATTTTCAGTGAGGCAAGTAGGGTCATGGGAATTTAGTACACCATGTCCGTGAACTTCTCTTTAACATTGAAATGGATCTGCTGCTCAAGACAACTTAAATATGCGAAAGTCTGGAAAAAACTCCAAGGATGTGTTTTCTCGCACTCCATATATTTTATAATCCAAATTCTCGTAATTTCTGATTGCCTAGAAAATAAAATTTGCGCTGAAAGGATGAAGATTTCATGACGTATTGGATATCCACAAAAACTGCAGGACATGCTGAAGTGTTTCGAAAAGCAGAGGTTGCGGAAATGCTTTCATCAATGTCACAAAAACCTCAGACTCGCTATATGAAACCACAAACATGAAATACTCTGTGACACCATTTTTTTAAACACAATTCGAGAATCCTCATTTTTATTAACATATTTTTTTTTTAAATACCCTAAAACCACAGAATCAGCTGAATTGTGGGTTCTTTTTTTAAAACACTTAACAAATATGGAAATTATAATCTAAAGATACACTGTACCGAAGGAAAACTATATTTGATTTTCCCTTTAAGAAAAGGAATTTATCTGGAACGATGAAGATAAATAAAAAAAAAAACAGAGAATATAAGGAATTAAAGATACAGAGAAATAAACCCAATATTACATAGTTTTAAAAGCGGATGGTAAATCGATTTGCAAGCTATCCATTAAAACGATTTTATGGAATGTATACCGCCAATATGACTATAAAGTGAAATGTTTATGACAATCCTTTCTAAAAACCAATCACCCGTGTCCGCTATAAATTTCAAGGGATGAATCTAGAACTGTTGAAGGCTGGCGAAGGTGATGATGAACGAAAATCCTTGATCATATTGGCCAGAGAATTGATATAAAAAAGGATAAAAATTTCTTAGTATGATTGAGAATTCACAGAGCAATACTGAGGTATCTGTGACCACAGAGTTGCAAGAGGGATATAAATATAGGGCTATACAGATAGACAAAGAGTAAAAATACACGACTAGCAACATGATTAATTTAGCGCAATTGAATATTCGGAAGGTTTATCAAGAAAAAACTGCCTTTTTGGATATGTGGAGAGATCGGAAGTGTTAGTTACAGGAAGTATATTCTTGGCAAGATTTATTGTGAACAGAGCATTACTTGCATTCCTGGAATCCAACTACAGCTCGGACGAAAGCTGTTAGATTCACATATCAGTGAGAAGAACTGTCTTTAAGCGCAGGGATGGTTTAAAGATGGAGAGACTCATTTAACTTTTGTATTCGGATATAGCTTCATTAGAGAACGGAAGAGTCATACAAGTGTTCAGCAGTTGAGATTAAACCATATGTGAGTTCTCTGATGGCTGAGTGAGCACTGCGCAAAAGATATATTCCTCAGATGTCCTGTGATCTCTGTTAGAGAGCACCTGTTCTAATTAGCAACAAGCATTTTCAGCGGAAAGAGATTTCCATGGTACAGAAGTGCCGAGTGCATCCGTCCAATCAATGTCAGACTAACGTCCGTGAAGAGTCGTACACTTTGCACATAATTTGAATAGAGAAAGCTACTAGCCAGATTGACGGCTTGATAAACTTAAAGTCGATCTTAATTAGCCTGAGACTGGTATCTTAGAGTTGGAAGCAGGGTGTTAGCATTTTCAAAAAAAATTATAATCTGTATTAATTATTAATGGAGTACCCTGTTTCTCAAATGAGTGCTCTCGGGTAATATAAAGCGATGGTGAGCATTACTGCCTATTCTTAGTCTGTGCTTAAAAGGCCTCGATTTAATTTCATTGATAGCTCAAGTTGGAAGAACTATTCCTTATTTCAGATAAATACTCCTTATGAGCGTTTTTTGAACCTGGACAACCAGGACGATCGACTAATCGGTGATTTTTCCCTGGAAAGATACATAGAATTTGAAGACAATATACTGACGCCTCATTACCTTAACGGCCTCGGAGATATAACGCACACACACATGTATAATAATTTACTATTTAACTTAAATTTCAACCTAACTTTATATGACTTTTTACTAAAAAATCCAGCTGAATTACTCAGAAATTACCCAGTAGCCCCTTCATTGAAATAAACCGAATATTATTAAGGCGAACTAATTAATTAATGCAGAAAATTCCATCTGTAATACTGCAATCACATCTTACTTCCAACTTTCATGATACCGAATCGAATGCGCCTACTAAATCACAGATATCTGACGTGGCTAAACCTGATTATGAATTGCCAGTCTCTCGCTGCAGCCCCGTCATGAATATTTCAATAGTTCCCCTTCTATAAGCATTCTTATATTGTCATGAAGAAAGCCTCACAAGTATGACTGTTTAATTAAGAACACTTTCTTCTTCTTCTTCTTCTTCTTCTTCTTGATCTTTATGGCATCAAATGAATTGCCTTAAGGTCGTATATTTGCATGTAAATAGGTACGGAATGAGCCAGACCTTGAAAAGAGAGAAGAATGGTTCATTCGTGGTAAAAATAAATCTTTTAAATTGCGAGGAAGAAAAGATGATGCGAGGCTGGAGCATTAATTACCACCTTGAAAAGAGACAGTTCTCCAAAGTGTAAGATAAATTAATTTCCATCGTATAAATATGAAGTACTGCCCTGCATTTGAAACTTATGAACTTCTCACCATAACTGTAACTCCTAGATTACGTCTCAGGAAAATGAAATTTATGTACCTCGTGTTATTTTGAAGTATACTTAAATCTCGAGAACTTTGTAGCTGTACTTAAATATAACGGCATCTTAGATATGCTAATGTTAAAATTATTTATTTATTCAATAAACAGAAGGATAAGGACAAATGTAACCAATAAACGTCACAATATTTGAACGCAATCTCTAGAATATACACGACCATTAGTTTATTCTCAGTATATTCTCTCCTGAGAAATCAAGCTCATCTAGCCACCTACAATCACTTAATCAGTACACAGAAACATGCAAATTAATTAAATTTGAAACTAATTATATGCATCATAACTACAAAGTTTAATTGATTAGTAGAATGCACAACATTGTCATTTCACGCGTATTAATAGTTAATTTATATAACATGAACTGATTTGTACTTAATATGCAAATAATTAAACCTCCAAACGTACAAATTAAATATATATATGGTTTTTAGTATTAATGATACTGATTTAATAGTTAACATCCACTACGTTAAGAAGCCGAATAAAGCTCTCAGAAAGTGGATTTTTCCTCAGACAGAGAGAATTTTACTCACAGCGTTCTCCAAGTATATCATTCGAGTTGTCAGATTCGAACGATATACTTGGGGAACACTCTGACTAGCATTCTCTTTAAATTCTGCATTAAATCAAACGTGATTAGACCGTTCAATATCTATCTGGTATGAGAAAAACGTATAGTAAATTTGGCACTTAATTTGCATTCAGAGATTTATAGAGTGAAATACATAGCATTAAACTGTTACCTTATATTAAATAGTATATTTATTCTACAGCATAATTTTCATTCAATACTTTAAGTTAAACAATACTACATTTTAACCACCCTGAAAAGTGTAAATTATAAAATAAACTGACTTGACCAGTCGTTGTATGCATATACACTGAGTTGGCTTTCCATCGGCAATACCTGGTTTAGGCGCATTATAGCCTTAGTTGCTAATGCGCCAATAAAACCCAACAACCAACCAACCAACCATCGGCAACATCCCCTTGTGTAGAAATGGGCTGGTCTATGACGCTAGTCAAGGCTCAAAGTCGGCAACGGCTGATATAAGTTTAGTTTGTACAGCTGACGACAAGTTTTTAATGTCTTCGAGGAGAAAAATGGGTCAGCTTAGAGATCTTTCCCACTTCGAACGTGGAATGATTATGAGGCAAACGTGCAGGTGCCAGTATTTCGACAACAGCCAACATGATTAAGTGCTCCCGTTCTGTTGTATCACGGGTTTACCGTGAATGGCTCAACACCGGTCGAACAGCCAGCTTAAGATCCCACGTCGGATAGCCACGTGTGGTCGAAGGCAGTCGAAAGGACATTCGATGATGGTAAAATGCGTGTTCACCACGGGCGTCGACAGCCGTCACGGGTTCCCATGCTCAGTGCGAGACACACGAAACTGCGCCTTTCATGGGCCCGTCAACACCAACGCTAGACTAGTGGCATGTGGAAATCTGTCTCCTAGTCTGATGAATCCGGTTTTCAACTCTGTCATGCTGATGGGCGTATCCGCATTTGGAAAAATAGGGGGCTTGGCAACTGGATGCAATGTTGGTGTTCAGCAGTCTGGAGGCAGGGATGTTATGGTTTGAGCACTGTTTTTGTGGCATGCCCTGAGTGCTCTGATCTCCATTAATCAACGGTCCGATGGGAACTAGAAAACGCAGCATGCTACAAAGCCCGGCAGTTGCCTAGCTGGTTTCAGAAACACGAAAATGAATTCTTCGTCCTCTAGTTACCGCTCAACACAGCCGATATTAACCTAACTGAGTACGTATGTTTGGGACCTGCTAGCAAAGGACATTCGATGATGGTCAATTAATCCACTTGATAATGTGTAGGCGTTACTGGACACATTGTGCAACGCATGGGTGACACTACGACAGGACATCATGCATCACCTTCTGGAGTCTCTACCAAGACGAGAATGGGCTATATTAAGGGCAAAAGGTGGCCCCATCAGGTTTATATCGCTCTGTTTAGACAGAGACCACGTCCCTGGATGCTCGTGGCAATAAAATTCGATATCTCGATATACACATGACCAGCAGCTTAATGATGAAATAACCTTAATGTGTACTCGACATTCAAGCGTGACATATTGCTACTCCTCTGAGAACCGTTAACTGGATTATTTACAAATCATGATGATGTGAATTCATATTTAACAAACCGACAAAATATCCGCATATATCCTCTAGTGATATCAGAATAACCAGACAGCTGTTAGAGAAGAAAATAAACCCGGGCATGCATACTGCACTGCGCACAACATTTTAACACCACTTAAAATTTTGAAATAGTATTTTAATCAAAATATATGAATTGATTCATTATGGCTCAGTTATATGTCTACATTAATAAAATCCATTAAACAAAAAGTATTAGCTTTTCAAATAATCAGCGTATGCTATATATATAATAATACCAATAATAATATAATAATTCTGCAGCCAATGGAGGCCTCTTCAACAAAGCACGCTGAGGGAACTGGACCATAATCTGCCACGCTCATCCAGAGCAGATTCGCAAATCGATCGTATTCCCTACTCAGGGGGTTGAACCTCCCATTCCTCAAAGAGCGTGTGCTAATGCACTCCTGCTCCTGACCGCTCAGCCTATATATATATTATTTTTTTTTTCTTTAATTTAGCTAAATTAAGGTTTTAAACTGAAAAATCCACTCGTGCCACTTTTATATGCAGTCGAGTACTACTGAGCTGATGACCCAGTAAAAGTCGAAAGCTTTCGTTCGCCGTGATTCATTCTTCCTGAATTTTTTCCTCATCCCTTTCCAGGACTGAATGATAACAGAGAGGATTTTTTTTTTTTTTTTTCATTACAACCATCAACATTCATTATCGCAGTAGTCAGTTTCCGCTGTTCACCGGAAAACATGTAAATGAATCGCAATTCATCCTACCTACCACTCCTTCATGCTAATATAGAGTTCTGCATGTCACTGGATGTCAGATACATTAGAGAATATTCGCTCGTCATTTGTCTCAAGAGCTTCATTTCACCAGTCGATAGTGTACCATTCACTTTCCAGCTCCACCACTGCAACTATATTTCATTAACTTTCTGTTCGTTTTATTCTCTATTCTGTAATATTTTACTTTTCATTTCTCATATGACAAAATTATGTATTGTAACTCCATTGAAGTAACCTAATCAAAAACTATATTTTAATGCGGATTTTAATGAATATTTCATTAACATTTGCTACATGAAAATAAGTATTAGAATAAATACACACATTCGAGTTATTATTTTCATTTATTTTATTTATTATTGATTGTTGGAAGAGGCTTCCATCTGCTGTTGTGGAAGTGGATGATTTGAATACATTGAAGGAAGAACTAGGCACATTCTTGGTGTCCTACTTGGAGCGTTTGGATGGTGACTTTTTTTGTTTGACTGCTGATATATAAGCTTGCTTTTTTGCGTCATTTGCCACTACTGCTACTACTATATCATTGCAATCCCTAAACGTCATTGTTTTTAAGATATATAGAGACAAAGATCAATATTTAAAATTCTTTTTCCTTATAGAGTTCCTTCCAGAAGAAATATTGATTAAAATTTTTATATCTGATCAAATATATGCTTGAAATAGTTGCTGTAACGTGGTGTCTTCAAATATTTGTCTGGTAGTGTAAAACGTTTATATTTACCTCGTCAGGAAAAATGAATACCTGTGTATGTTATGCAACAACTCTATAGAATACTCACACAAAATCGTCCGAACCTCTCTGCGCAGGACAAGACAAGCTGTGCAAAGAACACCAAAAAAAAGAAAGACTAAGAGTCTTTCATTGTTTTCGATTTGTTCAACTCTAAGTGAAATGAAATCAATTTTGTTTATAGGGAATGGCAGCACAAACTCATATCGTTGCTGCTAATTTTGAGAACCCTGCCAATTAGGTGCTACCTCGAAGCAGTTTCAACAACCGCATAATACAAGTTTGTTGCTATAAATGTGCAACTATCCCTGATGATGATACATTTGATTTATGAAGCATGTCATTTGATTTATATTTAAAAATGTTATTTTAATAATAATTAATATTCAAAAAGATGAATGAAATAAACATTCCGCAAATTTATATTCAGTTGAGATTTTAATCAATAAAATATGCTAATGGGATGCACTCTAAATATGTTCTAAAAAAAAATATATATATATATATATATATATATACTCTAAAAAAAATCTTAAGTCACACAAACTACATTTACAATGCCTTGCTGCGCTAACCAAATTATAAAACAAAGCGAACCACTGTCGACTTTCCAATAAACCGAAATCACTTCAAAATAACCATCAAAAAATCCATATGTGACCAAATTCAACTAAATAGTCTCATAAATATCTTTATCATCCCCTTATAGTGCTGCTTATCAGTGCGCAAAAGTACAATAGAAATTTATAGACGTGAAAACTGTATCCATTTCGTTAAATGACTACCCACAAAGTAATGCACCACTGATCATACACAAAGCTTCAATTATCCGAATGTTAGAAAATGTCCTACCGCTGTCTCCTTTCTAATTTCATTGAATTGCTCGAGAAAGCTAAACATCACCATTTCCTCCTAAACTCTATCCAGTAACAATGCATTCCGATGTCATCAAGTCTTCGTTATTTAAATGGGTGCATTCATGCTGGTTAACAGTAATTTTGGTGTGTGTTCTTCGTCCAAATACTGATGTACATGTTTACTAATAAAGCAAACAAGTATTTAGTGCCAAGATTAGGTTCTGGTAATTCGTGTAGCCGATAGCTTGAGCAGCATTCGTGTTGCCATTCTGTCTAGACCTAGTGGCGCCATCTTTTCATTTCAACTCTTGAATAGGAAACGATTTTTATAGGCTTCTTATGACATACATTCCTGGATTGTTTAAAGCAAACAAATGATTTTGCTGCCATCTTTAATCTAAATACAGTTCTGTCTTTATTGATATATTCCATATTGTTTGGCTTCGAAATTATGCCCGTTTAAATGTATATCCTAACGGTCATTTGGTTCATAAATCATTTCAAACATACCAGATTTGAAATGATTTCAAACATACTAAACAAACGTACAGATAATCTGCAAACTACCAACAATTCGTACGATCACAGCAATTGTAAAAAAGCACACTACCGCCACCTGGGCCATTTCCTCATACGCAATAAAATAAATAAATTAAAATAACATATTTAATACTAAAATAATAAATTAACAAATTAATAATTATTAACAGTAATTAATAATAATATTAATATTCATAGCAATAACTGGCAGTAAACAGACAGCTCCTTTTTATGAATATATTCGCTGGACCTACTATTATATCCGCTTACAAATATTTTACTAATAACATTAATGAGTTTAAAAGTCTTGTGCTTCAGCTGTCCTTAGTAAACTAATTCTATTTAAATGACCCTTTGCAGTATCACTCGCTTAGTCTTGAATGTACCCGACGTTTGGAAATGTTGGCTGCCAAACTGCTTCCAAAATCTTGTGACCATTGGACATGTGCTAATAAGTTTAGACAGTTTCTTTACTTTCATTCGTACCAATCAAATTGCTCTAAATTAAAGTCACTGAACCGCATTTACGTTTTTGAAAATTTTATGTGGCGATAATAAAACTAATCTAATGACATAGTTGTTAGGGGACCATGTTTAACGCTTTGTTGCACATTAATCTCTTGAGCGGGTGGAGTAGACAAGTTCCAATTAACCAACGAAACGTAGTTGTAAGTTTACTTTGGAGCTGCATTGTTCCTTGTAAAACCAAAAGTTTGAGTTGTCGGTTAAAATGTTTGACAGTTCGGTGTTATATATTGGGACGAGACTGGTTCTAGCGTAATGACATTCCGCTAATGCTCTTGTCTTTTTAATTCAGCTGTAATTAAGAACATGGCGATTACTACATCATACAGGTGTTTATTACTGCAATCGATTGTCTTTAAATTCTGCATTCTCCTCTTATTTTTCTTACTAAATGAATAGCAGCACAAATTACAGCTATTTTTCAAACTGAACGTCCATCTCCTTTTAAATTAATTAACCACAACAGAGATATAAAAGTTTTGTGGATGGGTCAGGACTAGGGGGGTCGAAGGAAGTCAAATAAAACGTGGTATGAACTGGATGGAGTTAATTTATGCATATAAATCTCCAACTACAAGATTACGTTATTAAAAAAATTAAGCGCTTTTATTTGTTGTTTTTATTGTACAGTAACACCAATTCATCAGTCAGTTCAATAAATATATTTTATTGAAAAATACATCTGTGGGGGGGGGGGGTTCCACGCGGCGGATTAATCTGCGCAATACCCTCGTGAATAGCACAGTTGAATCGCCGTCCTCCCCACAGCAGAGGGCGAAAAAGACCAGGATTCGAGTAATGACGATGACATGAGGAATTTTTATGGCCTTTTTTCACAAAGTGGCTGAATTAGTCGGACTCATACGAAGATAGCATGGTTTTCCATGCTGTCCTCTCCTGGAAACTGGATTTTATCGCCCACAGAACATATACAATATGGCCTTAGTCACTGATGCTCCTAAAACCTTACAACAACAACGATCCGTGCAATGTATTGTAAAATCCAAGTATTATATCCAAAGCGGTTGTTAGTTATTAACAGGGAAACTGAGCATAATTAAAACAAATATATCAATATAAATATATTCATTTATTTGTATGATGATTGTGACTGTATCCCCATAGCGAAAGAGGTATACAGAGAATTTGATCGTACCATTTAGTTCTAACCCTGATCTTACTTTTTGCATGGTAGTGCATTTGGCACTACCTTTCAAAAAAAAAGTAAGAGAATACTTCATGCGTCTACTTTGACTTTAATTACGTATTAGATCTTCATCACTATATTAACAAAAGGCGGTATTTTGTCCACTCCTCTAACACAGTGATCAGAGGATCACTGTGTTTAAGTGGCAATTTCTGGCTTGTTGATCTGGCCGGAAGGAGACGTTCATTCAGTTCATCCGAAAAGTGTTCAATGGAGTTAAAGTCAATACTATTGGCAGGCCAACGAAGCCTTTGCGCGCCCATGTCTTCAAACCAGGTCACTACATGGTGCATTGTTAAGCTAAAACAGAAAGGAGAATCCCTTAATACTACTACTACATTGTCTGAAGAGCGGATTTGCCTAGAATGTCAATGTACCGCATTTCAAGGCCATCAGATCATTCATTTTTCTAGGTGCAATGGTGCAAGCTCAAACCACGAGAAGCTATCCTAGACAATGAGAGTACAACACCATATCGTATTTGGAACGACGTACTCTGTTAAATAATGTTTGTCGGATTCTTCCGCTAGACCCAAACACAGCCATCAGATCTGAAACTAGCGTACAAATTACAATGGGTTGTGCACAAGAAAGTCGACGCTCTGTGCATTAGATACTGAGATGCTTTGTTTGTGTGTTGCAACTATTCGATAAAATCGGATGACACACCTACCTATGTGTTGTTCTTGTATTAATATCAATTCCTGTGGTCTTCCTAAACTCTAGATTCAATGAGGACGGACTATGTAAATAATTAAGGAACATTTAGAAAGAGTCCTCAGTCTGTCTTCAGTACCATGTACCATGTCACTGAGGTCTGACTGACGAGGACTCTTCTAAGAGTCTCTTTTCGTCAATTTTTGCAGCCTGTCCGAACGTTTACCGGCTTAGTAGCACCCTGACGCGTTTGAATTTGTTGTTAAGTTCAGCTATCGTTGAGTTTTGCTGCAATTTCACAAATAGATTAATTTTTAATAAGAGTGAACGCGATTGCTTTTACAATAGGGTTAAAGTATTTCTGACAAGTGCATATGGTTACGGTTCAGTTTTCCTAAATCCCTGGATTATCCTTATACTTCTGGTAATATAGTGTATATAGCTATTGGCATCATCCAGCCGATTCACATAAGTTCAGTAGATCACCGTATTATCAAAATTATTGTTCATGTTCGTTAGAAAAACGCTATTGACGTTATAGATAACTTATTGCTGTCTTCTAGACTGTGTATTAGTAAATATAATTTGTATTTTATTCATTTATTTTATAAATTCTGCTCTTTCTTCCACAATCTGAATCGTGTAGAATGCTTAGCGTATTTTTTCAGGATTTATCTAATTCTATCACACTCTAAGAAAGCTAGAAGGACGTTACAAAATAAATAATATATAATAAACTGAATAAAACATGAAATGAATGAACAAAATATAGAATAACGTCAGATGTCGGCTAAATTAAAATTCTTTATATAGCCAAGAATTTACTAAAATATGTTAATCAATTTCAAAATTAAAATTGATTACTTTACTGATTTAAAATTAAATCTGAAATAGCATACTTTTGCTCTGTTCTACTTCAGGGAATTTTCTTAAATGTATGGTATAATCAATACAGTTTGCAGTTATTTTCTTCACCAGTCTTTCTTTTAATTATTAATGTTCCGAGATATAAGAATAATATATGAAGTGTCAAGGTGTTCACAAGGATAATTTGTCAGTGACACCGTCCCTTGTGAGTTTAAAAAACGAGAATGCAATATGGATTTATGTAATGAGTCATTCAGCTTATGGCATTTAAGAAATCAGTGCACGTCTCTTACCTTTAAGTTATCGAGAAACCTGGGCATTTTTTCATTTAAAATGACCTCCAATAAAACATCCGATGAGGAATGTGTCAAGAAATTGAACATATTTCTTACCTTTATGACTCATAGGTGACCGACTGTAATAAAGTG
Source organism: Mastigoproctus giganteus (assembly GCF_048544385.1). Lineage (NCBI taxonomy): Eukaryota > Metazoa > Arthropoda > Arachnida > Uropygi > Thelyphonidae > Mastigoproctus > Mastigoproctus giganteus. The sequence continues at coordinate 49,873,182 of NC_143585.1, forward strand.
ATCCAAAGAGCCGCTTTAAGGGAAAGTCTGAAAGTTAAATGTTTAAAAAAAAGCATAACGTGTATATTGCATTCCCAAAAATACAGGAAAATGAATATTAAATTGAAAAATTCGAATCCGGTTATTTTTTTAAGTTAGGATCCCGGCAGACATCGAACTTCTTGAAAATGTCCAAAACAACCACCACTTGTAGAAGAGGATCTGACAGAATTCAATAAGGGTCCAAAGAGCAGATAGTAAAATCAATCAACGAGAAATTTTCATGGTAGTAAATGACTCTAGAACCAGGAGAGATAAATTCAAAATAACAGAAAAGAGTTGTTTATCACAGGAGTGAGTTGACTCCTTGAGTAGTACTCAAAGATCGGCAAGATCAGTACATACGGAATGCGGAAAAGTGTTCTTTATTTTTTTTTTACTTTGTCTGGAGAAGCAAAATCCTGGCTTCCTTTCCCCCGTGTGGCCAGTACCACAACTAATACGGATTCTGTTTCTCTTTATTCCCCCGTATCCATCATTACACGCGTATCACAGAAAATGAAGATGGTTATAAAGTAAGAAACATAGTGAATGAAGAAAGAGAGAGAGAGAGTTAAAAGTAAGCCATCTATCAGAAGAAGCATATATTTTTGCCATAAAAAACTGCTCTTGGTCCGGTGCGATAACTTAAAATATATAGCAGCTGTGCTTGACAGCTGCGTTTTTTTAACTTTAAAATTCAGGAGAAAAACAAATATTTTATGCTGGAGCTTTGAGCGATGTAAACTTTATAGTCATGCCTGAGAATATAAAAGTACGCGTAAATATTTTATACGTGTTCTCCAAACTCAAATAGCACACTGCATAACCAGAGTATTAGCGACACCGTTGAGAATCATATTTGCTGCTGAGAAGTTGTACTGCGCAAGCAAAGGGCAAGAATATTTCTAGACAGTGGTAATCTCAAGATGGAGTAAACTAGTGATCCTAACTTCCTGCCTAACATCACACTCTAACCTGATATTCTAACCATCTTCATATTCATCATATCTAAGGCTGGTTTATTTTATTTTTAATATTCACCATAGATGTATTTGGTCTTTTATGAATCTACGAATTATTTACACGTCTTTTACCTGCAGTTCATCAACAGGGACCATTTCTCCAAGTCCAGAATTATTACTAAAATAAGTCCATTATCTTGTTATTAAACATAAATATACGTAGATATAAATGGTGTCAGAGGAAATTGAAAGCCTCCGTTAACATTTAGCTTATTTTTTTTTTTTTCATTTATACATTTAATTTTATAAGTGTTTTGGTATAATCCCATTGGCTCTTCTGAAATATAGTCGCTTTATTCATCTACAGCATAAGACCAGAAGTTTGGAGTTGTGCATCTCTCTCTTTGAATATTAAGCTCTTAATTAAAGCTTAATGAATTCAGATTGAAATTTAAAGGTTCGAATATACAACATAAAAGAGCCTTACCCAAGAAGAGTTTTCGCATTGCTATCCTAGCATCTTGCTTTTAGATGGGTAAACTTTCTTATATATACTAAAAGAATTGTATTTTGTCTTATTTTTCTTCATAATATTTTACTAGAAATTAATAAATATTCTTTCAAATAAATCACGACATATTTGCTGATATATCTGATGTAATTTTCAAGTTTATAAATTTTATTTTTATTTATTTTTTCATTTATTTTTTAATCTCTTTATTTTTAAGCTTTGTAAAAGAAAGTTTGTTTCTAGTACTGCCTTCTCTATAATAAATAAATATGCGAAGAGAAAATTCGCTGAAAATGTAGGAACTTCTCGGCTTTAAAAATAACAAATCTTATTTGGATGTTAAGAAGACAGTTGAACTCGCAGCAAAAGCGTGAAAGTTGCAAAATAGAGAAAAATCCCACTTGGAAAACGTGACGTTGCAAAAGAAAATACGAAATAGGAGTCAGAATAAAGAAGTGGATAGTATATATACAAAGATAGAAATCTGAGAGCGTCACAAAGAATACGGAAGTAGACAAGAGCACAAGAATGTACAAAGAAATTGGCTACTCCTCGTTCTACTTGTGGAAAATAAGAATTGCTTACACAAATAGGGAGTGACTGCGATAACGCGAACAGGGAACAGCATGAGGCTTGCAAATGTCTCAATTCTCAGATCGGTGACGGTTCCAGTAGAGTTGGAAAGAAAATGTAAGAGACTTACGTTTATTCTTTTAACCTGCGGTCTATTTTGGGGCTGTAGATTTTCAATGTCGAAAGACCTTCAGCCTTTAGATAAAGAAAAGAATACAAAACCTATACGATACTACGTATCTCTGATAAACCCTTTTTAAAATTTATAATACCTATTCGAAATTATAGATATTTGTAAACGAATCACTAATCCAACTTCTCTCCAATCCTCCAATATTGAATCTACAAACTGCGCTTTACTTTGTAAATATTGTGGAACACCATACAGTTATCATAACATTATGATGATAAGATTTATTCAAATAGGCAAGATGAATTTCCCCGTTTTCTTTATCCACGCATTTTCCATTCTGTCAGTACATGAACTGTACAACCGTTGATCGAGATTTAGAATGACAAAAATCATTCACGTTCATTTGAATATAATCGTAGTTTTATTTTCAACTAAATGTGCCTCGAGACATAATTAAATGCTTTCGTTCATTGACTTATGGCAATCGAATAAATAACATTTTTTATCTAAGAACGTTGGTTTTATTTGACAGTATGATAAGTGGCAGTCCACTTGGAATAAATAGAAGCATCTCTGATCTTAATATACGTCAGAAAAGAAAAAGAAGGATCATTTTGGCATGAATAATGGATGTGAGTTCCGGAAGAAGGCAATGCATCAGAATATTAGAATATCAGCCAGCTATTAGAAGGACGCTAAAAACATCCGGTTTGCTGATATTCAAGAAATTCAATTATTCATTGATAATAATTCATCTCTTAATGTATGGAGTCCCAGAGGGTAGGGAGAAATCACTGTCTTTTTCTAGAAATGCAGTTTTGATGCCGTTGACTGATTCCGTGGTTGATTTTTTAATTTGAATCCAAAAGAGACAGACTTCAACTTTATCTAGTTCATCTAGCACTAATATTTGAAGGCTTGAATGTTTAGTAGCTATTTTGAGGTTCATTCAGATTTCTCTATGTAAAATGTTATCTTAATAATGTTGTTAGATAATAAATGCTGAACAGCCAAACCAACGTGTACATCTACATAATGAAAGCAGAAAAGATCACTAGAAATATTTTTAATTTCCAATATTTAGAGTACAGCGAAATTGAAAATCTTGAGATTAAAATCAAGTTGACTTTTGAGTTTGCGAAGAGGTGAGAAACAGTTGAATACAGTCATTGACTAGAAAAGTATAAACCTTTTACAATTGCGCCAACAGATAATTAAACATACGGCATGAAATGCAAGTTGTCACATGGACATCTCGCCAGGAAACAAGAGGACTCGTGGGATGAGCTCACAACTGTTCGGCTACCAAGAGAAGGAAAAAGAAATAGAGAAAGACAGAAAACCAGGTGTAGGGATGAGTTAACCTCCCTTATGGGCCCCACAAGACTGGCATTGAACCGAGAAGAATGGAGAAACTCGAAGGAGGACTTTGCCCAGCAGTGGGATTCTACAGGCTAACACAACAATCACAACATGATCAGAAGTTCCTTGGCACAGATAAACATTGTGTATTTTCCTGGGGCTTCTTAGTCGATCCAGTAATGGGGAAGACAGACGAACTTTCTGATTTTCAGAAAAGTGTTTTTGTTGGATGATGCTTAGCAGGAGTCACAATTGAAAAAAACAAAGGAGATTACTGGTGTGTCGAAAGCATCCACATCAAAAGTATACAATGAGTGGAAGACGATAGAAGAATGACGTTTTAAAAGGAATAAATGCCGTAGAAAGTCGGTACTCCAAGAACGAGACCACGGGGATTTAAAGCGACTTGTTTTTTAGAATAAAGGTAGAGTGTGCATCAGATAATTCATAAATTTAATTTCGTCAAATAAAGACCCATTTCCAACTGATTTATGTGGCAGAATTGAAGAATCTGGGATTTCATAGTCGTGTGCCTATACCAAAGCAACTTCTTTCTGTCAAAATTAAAAAAGGTTCTATTGTAATGGTGCCATCAACGCCACGAATGGACAGTACAACGATGGAAAAGGATCGCATGGTCTGACGAGTCTCGATTTACACTTCTTTGTACAAATGGTAACATAAATGTGGTTTAAGTAAGATGACCTTCTAATGGCACGCGCCAACCACTCAACCAACCAATCGAACTAATTTCTTCTTCTAATGCTTCATTTTTACCTGAACTGCGAAGTTTCTTTTAAGACGACATTGGAGAGATAGATATTCCCCACATTGCAAGAATTGGGTTTGACGGTCCCAGGAACTTCCCAAGATATCCAACATGTACGCTAGCCGTCTAATTCTCAAGGTTTGAATTCAATTGAGAATGTCTCGGATTAGTATTAGTGATGGAAAATGATGCAATAAAGCAAGCTTGCACAGCATGAGCAAAAAAAAAAAAACTTCCCATTTCATCTATCCATCCCCTCCAACAGTTTGCCTACCTCTTCCTTGAATTTATTCAGGCTATCCATTCCCACAACAATGGATGAAAGTGAAGCGTGTTCCAGCAATCATCCACCTGTTGGCTGAAGGCAAACTTCCACACATCTATTTTAAAACCATCCTTCCTAAATTTTAAGTTATGTTCCCTCACATGCATAGTCTAAGCAAGACGAAGAATCCATCAACACTGAGTTTGCTCAAGTCATTCAAAGCATTAAACACCAACAGATCACCTCACAGTGCCTAGTCTCCAGATGCGGCAATTTGCAGAACTGAAGCTTTTCTTGGTAAGAGCAACCCCTTGTTCTCCTCATCCATCTCGTTGCCCTTCTCTGTGCCCGTTCCAGCAGCTGTACATCATACCTAAAATGAGGCCTCCCGACTTGTATGCAGTACTCAAGAGGTGGTCTGACCATTGCCTTTTACAATGGAATAACCACCTCCTTATCCCTGCAAGAAAAATTCCTGTATATCATTGGCAAAACCCCATTTGCTCTCCTGTCACCTGTCTGCACTGCTCAGAGAACTTTATATCTGACTGCACAATTATCGCAAAGTCTGTTTTTTTTTTTTCATTTTCCACTACCCTGAGTGCACGTTGGAAAAGAGCAGTTCGGTTTCGCAGTTCTCTATTGACGGTAATTCAGCGTCCTGATGGAAGATTGGTCAAATCTGTAGCAATACTCCCTCAAACATCTAATATAATTTATATCACAATGTGTGCGAGCTGCAGATGGTATTTGGATATATGTATTTGTAGGACTTTGCACATATATTTAATTACCAACTTAAAGATAATTAATTATTTAAAATGAATTGGATTTTATTAAGTTCAAGTCATCCTAGAACCACCTGCTTGTAAATCTGTTAGGCTTATTTTTTCCACTTTTATTTGTCAATCATTGGCCATCTGTTCTCGTATTTGCTAACTTCGCTGATAAAAGTTTCTTTAATTCTCTTTTCAAATGTGATAGAAAGAAAGGTGACTGCTTCTGTCCATTGTTACGTTCATTTTACAGCCCTTTTTCTTTCATTAACGCATTCCTACCCTTTTTCTTGGCGCATTGCTTCGAGACGTTTACCAGCGTCGAATTGCTGGCATATAACAACCAGTAAGCCGAACATTTCCAGCAAATAGACTGCCGAGGTAAAATTCCTGACATATCTTTGTGAAGTCTGTGGACCCTTTAGAATGTGCAAAAACATTCGTTAGCAACTTTCGTTCATTTCAAAAAAAAAACACAAAGAAACTTCTAAGTAGTTTACTGAGCTTATTTGCGTCTAAACAAGCTCTCCTATTTAGTTTCTTTTTTTATTAGTTAATTATACTTAACCTGTAAAAAACAGGTACGTTGCCAAGTAGCTGCAATTAATGCTAGACGTTTTTTTTTAGTTCCAATTAATAATACTAAAAAAATGGATTGTCTCATACGTATAACATGTAAAAGTCTGTCAGATATACACTGCCCTTTCATTAATACCTACATACCCCTCCATGGATGGGGAAACAGGTCCTATGCATGTAACACGTCACAGGATATGTTATAAATATGCACACTGGGCTTCAAACAGACAATTGCAAGAGTGGGCATGCAAATGCTAGACGCCGATTAATATGGTGTAAGGGGCGCGAATCCTGGACTGTATAGCAGTGGAAAACAGTCCTATGGACAGACGAGTCGACGTTCGCACTCTACCAGTCTAATGGCCGTTCCTAGGTGTGGCGTATGCCAAGGGAACAGTCCCTTCCTGATTGTATCCTCCCAACAATAAAGTTTGGTGGAGGCAGTGTCATGGTATGGGACTCCTTTCATGGTTTGGTTTGAGCCCATTAGTCGTTATCGACAAAACCATGAATAATGTGCAATACCAAGACATCCTGGACAATTATGCACTTCCAAAATTATGGCAATACTTTAGGGGTAGATCAATAACTGTATTAGAAAGACAACGAGCCATGCCATACTGCTCGAGTCGTAACAGAGTGTTTTGAGGACATGGGTGTGGACACTTGGATTGATCTGAACTGACCTGAAATCGATCTGAACTGATCTGAACCCTAGCGAGCATCTTTCGGATGTATTGGATCGTCGAGTAGGTGCACGTCGAGATCGCTCAAAGAAGGTGGCCGAACTGGTGGCTGCGTTAAAGGCCGAGTGGAGGAACATATCACATGACATTTATAAAAGGTGGCTGAGAGTGTGCCGCAAAGGTTGAAGGCTGTCATAAAAACAAAACGTTTCAGCACAAAATATTAATTTTTTTTTTTATGTAAACCACAGTCACGAGAGGTGTTAGAACCTATAGTACTTACCGTGCTTGGCATGGAGGTTGAGAAGACGAAAGAAGATATTTGTTGACATTGGACTTGAACATCTGTAGACTGTAATTTTCAGGAAATACGTACGAAGGAAGTTGTTCCAGAAAATGGCCGTTGAATGAATAAACGAGGAAGATGAAAAGTTGGTTCTGTGAGTTTGAGGTTGGACAGTAAATGGATGTTGGCTGGTGGCGGCACGTGTTCGGACTCTTTTGAAAGAGAGAGCGGGAATTACAGAAGCCAATTCAGAAGAACAGTGCCCATGGAAGTATCTGTAGAAGAGGCATGCATCAGAAACAGTACGTCTATGAGACAGCGAGTGGAGAGACTCTGTTAGAGATGAATCATTAATTAACCTAACTGCCCTCTTCTGAACGGAATCAAGAAGCCTGAGAGAGGTTTTCGGGACACCACCCCAAATATGGGAACAATATTCCATGGCAGGGCGGATTTGCGATTTATACAGGGTGAGCAGCTGTTTCGAAGAAAAGTAACGCCGAGAGCGAAAGAGAAAACCAAGTTTTTTAGATGCAGAGGAAGCAATATTTGTAATGTGCTTGTGCGAAGAGAGATTAAAAGTCAGGGTAGTCCCAAAAGAGATATATCATTTTGCCTAGAAATCGGAGTCTCACTAAAGATAAGCATAGGAGCAGAAGAATCCTTTTTGCGAGGTATAAGACGAGACTGAGTTTTAGAAGGGTTGAAATCAACTGAGTTGTCTTTGCCCCACTGGAGAATTACCTGAAGATCGGAATTTAAGGAATTGGTAGCAGATATTCAAGAAGTTGAACCTGATTGAGCAGGGCAAGGTTTCTCAAAATGGAAAGTAGAATGCAATGTGCTATCATCGGCAAAACTATGGATAGGATTTCCAGTCAATGGAAGAAGGTCATTAATATACAAGACGAAAAGTGTGGGAGAAAGAACTGAACCTTGGGGGATATCGGCATTAGTGAAGAAGTTTGAAGAGAGAGAACCATCTACCATCACCCTCAGTGAGCGATCAGAGAGAAAACTGGATAACCAATTACTAAAAGCAGTTGGCAGACCATAAGATGGAAGCTTGGTTAGAAGACCTTTATGCCAAACACGATCGAAAGACTTTGAGATGTCAAGACCAACTACTTGTGCTTCACCAAACCTTTCCATTGAATTAGTCCATAAATGGGTAACATAAGCCAGAATATCACCAGTGGATCGACACTGACGGAATCCATTCTGGCGATCGTTGATCAGGCGGAAGGTTTCTAGTTAGTTTAAGAGGCGGCGGTTAATTGATTTCTACATTACTTTAGAAAGAGTAGAAGTAATTGCAATGGGACGATAATTGGATGGGAGGGATTTGTCACCCTTTTTAGGAACTGGCTGGATATGAGCAAATTTCCAAGCAGAAGGAAAAACACCTTTGGAATAAGAAAAAAGACGGCAAAGCATAGGAGTAAGTTCAGGAGCACAGGTTTTGAGAACAAGTGGAGAAATACCATCGGGACCTGGAGCTTTCTTAGCATCAAGATTCATCAAAATCCTTCTGACGTCCTTTTGACGGAACACCACAGGAGGCATTGAATGGAGCGTGTTGGGAATGGTAGGAGGTGTTTTACCAAGATCATTAATACATGAGTTGAAAGAAAAATATGATGCTAGCAGGTCAGCTTTATCCTTGGCTGAAGTGACAACAGAACCATCTGGTTTGGACAGAGGTGGGAGCAGAGATGGGCAAAAGTTGCGGCCAATAGCTTTGGCAAGAGACCAGAATGTCGGCTACCATTAGGGCAAGAAGCAAGTTTTCTACTCTTAGCCTGTTCAAACTCTAGTTTGGACTGATTAATAACTGCTTTACAATTGTTGCGAGCGTTGGTGTAGGCAGAAAATGAAACTGAAGAATTAGAAACAAGCCAATTATGAAATGCAACATTCTTCTTTTGAACAGCCTTAGCACATTTATTGGAAAACCAAGGTTTAGATAAAGGACGAGATTTTAAAGTGTAGTGTGGGATGAAGGATTCCATTCCTGCAAGAATAATTTCACTGACACAATCTGAGCAAACGTTGACATCAGAAGTTTTGAAACAGTAATCCGACCAAGGAAAAGAAGAAAAGAAATCTCGCAGGTCATCCCATTTTGCATTCCTGTAATGCCAAACAACACGAGGTTGGGAATAGCCATGAGATAAAAGCTCCATTGGAGAAGAGACAATCACAAGTTGTGATCTGAAGTGCCTAAAGGACCTCTCACTTCAACCGTGTACTTAGAAGGGTTGTTTGTGAGAAAAAAAAAAGATCAAGCGTGATGGCTCTATGATTAGGATTGTCCGGTATTCTTGTAGGTAAATGAACAATCTGTGCAAGGTCATTAGTAATTGCAAAAGCCTCAGCCTCTCGACCAGCTGGGTCGGTGTGACTAGAAAACGGAAGCCAGCTGGAGTTGTGAACATTAAAATCACCAAGGAAATTACCTCACTGTTAGGAATGTTGGACTGGAGAAAGTCAAGTTTCAAAGAGCTCCAAGTGATGATTAGTGGAGTTGGGAGAACTGTAGAGACAACAGATGAATTTGACACAATTAGGTAGAGAGATTTTAAGCCAGAGAAGATCAAAGAGAGGAGATTCCAAATTGCCAAGTCTCTGACAGGGAATATCAAAATGGACATATGCACAAGTACCACCTTTGAGGCGAAAGGAATCATACAGCAAATAATTTAGGCATCTTAGATGAGCAGTAGTTGAATCAACCGATAACTGAGATTCTGTCATAAAAAGTACGTGGGTTTGGCAGACTGCAAGGGGAAATGGACATCGTTGAGATTAGAATTGAGACCACGTATATTTGTGAAATGAATTTGGAAGTGCTTGGGAGGTTTAGATCTTTTCGCAGATAAGCTTGAGCTATTAGTTTGACAATTCATGGTGTATTCAATAGTAAGAAAAAGTGGGTTGGACATGCTGTATGAAGTAATGAAATTTTTGGATATGGCGTACATGTGGTAAGAATATACCCAGATCCTTGACATAACGTGGCCTCGACAATGCTCCCCGCATACACACTACTCGGACTCCCTCCAGTCACTATCCGGCAGAGTAGAGGTAGCAAGCTTATACACTAGCTGATCCGGAAGCCTCCTAGAGAGTTACCAATAGGTTCAGTCAGTGGAATGACGCTATAAGAGCTCTTTTTGTGTCTAAAGGTAGGTGTCCGGATATTAATGATGGGGCAGTGTATATACGAGCATTGAAAATTCTGTTATGGCATGTAAAGCCTTTGAAATTTTGTCTACACCTTAAACTTGACAAGTTGTTGTTGTAGGGTTTTAGGTGCATCATCAAATTACACCGTATTGCGCCGTATATGTTGTCTGTAAATTGCCTGTGTTCTGTAGTCAATTTACTAGAGGAAAGACCCGAATTTTCAAGAGAAAAACCGCACCTGAGACCGACTAACTCAGCCATGTTGCGAAAAAGCCCCATAAAAAGTCCTCGCGCCACTGATAAGATTCAAACTCAGATCTATTACCCCTCAATGTGCACAGGGCGGTGATTATATCAACTGTGTTATGGCAGGAGCAGTTCGGCACGTGCATGGAACGAAGAATTTTAGTGCATGCGCAGAGGTATTTATTAATATTGTTCTACTCGTGAATAGAAATAAATGAAAAAATATTGTATAGGTGCAACTGAAAGATAGGAATTTTATAAATTCTTATCTCTTATATTTTCATAAAATCCTCTCCCATCTTATCGAAATGCCACCGCCTTTATAACGGGATTTTGAGCATATTTTCAATCGAGTGACTGGTATTTGTTTCTATCAAACTGGCTTTATGCTTTCAATCATGTCTCCTCTTTCGTCTATCGAAATTCCAACATCTGAGTTGTATTCAATTTATATCTCATCACATCTTCTATCCATTCCGATGATTTTAAATATCGTTTCAGCTATTTAAAACCTACATATTCAGACTCGGCGTCAATTCGCAAAATAAAAGAACATTCAAGAGAATAGAAATTGTTTTCTTCTCCTTCGCTCATTCAAAAGAAAAGAATATCTTTGTCAGTAGAGTGCTCATACCGACATAACTTGAAATTGAAAGAAACGGAAGAGTGGAATAGAAATTGATTTCTTCTTTGTCAATGTATCTTGGTCACTCTTGAAGGTCTAAAGCACCGTTCAAACGAAGCACAGTGGTAGGAATTCAATTAGCTCTCCGATGTTGCAATTCGTTTTCTCAGAGATTCTTTGATTCAGGAAGATTTTTATTCTTTATTCCCCAGGAAAGAAAATTTCTGTTTTTGAAGAAGTTGTCCGATAAAGTTCGGGAAATAGGAACATATTTCGTTAATCTTCGAGCCAACAGTGAGACAATATGGAAGATAGTTGGAAATCACGACAAGGGAATGCAAGAGAAATTGTGGCTCCATCCATCTATATAGTTCCTTCAGGGATGGGGAAGGTTTCTGAACACGAGAGAGAGAGAGAGAGAGAAGAATGATGAAGATTGCGATCTGAGGGAATTAAAGAAATGTATACAAAGAGGGTTACCATGCAATCACATCATAAATAAATAAGCAGCCAACAACTAAACTAAAAACTAAAGAAATATCACCGTACAGTTCTATGATTTCTTTTTTGTATTCAGACGTCACTCTTCACTTTGTACATGCATATATATTGATATGAAACTCGCGTTTGGTGTTATAAATAAATCATGAGCACTTTCATTGCCTGAAAATGAAAGTTCTGGAAAGGCTGCTTATGCATATTACATGTCAAGCTTGTCATAATAAAGAACTTAAAACAATTAATATGAGTTTTATATTACAAATTTCGAATAAGATTATGGATCATCTTTGTTAGGAGATGCATTATTCTAATGAGGACTTCAAAATACCGGATTTTGTAAGTATAATACAATTATTAGTCTGTCGTTAGGGAGTTTTAATTTTTCTCGATTTTGGATAACATTATTCAAATGTTACATTATTTTTCTGTGAAAAATTGGTTAGAAAGGAAAGTGGCTACGCACACATTTTAAACATTTTATATATGTTAGATATTTTTAAACGAAATAAAGAAATAAGGGCGTATAAGTCTTGTTTATATAAAAATGATTTTCCCAAAGCGGGAACTGCTCCACCTAGTAATTAAATTAGCTTGATAAGGAGATATTACATACGTTTTATAAAATATCTGTATTTTTACATGAAAACCGTTTCATTATCAGTTAACCTGATGGGTCTCTACTACCGCGAAACATCTACCAGGAACCGACAAGGTCCTTTGTCAATATACAGAATAAACATTGAATATCATACGTATAATGTGTTGTATAATGAGCAGTATATATTGATTAAAGGATTCTGTTTATTGCTTCCTTGATACTGTTGGCTGAGGTCCCCACAATAATTTTAATATTTGAATATGCTGTCATGTATCTGTTTGAAATATGTTGAAGGTTATTATAAAAATTATTTGGTTGTCAAATAACATTAAACGTATTTCAAAGAGATACATGAGGGTACCTTTCTGGTGTACAATGACCGAATTTTTTCTTCTCAGAAAATCACGTGATGCATAAACCCTGTCGATATTTTTCTTTTTATTTAAACTTTTTTTCTAATATTGAAATTATCTCTTCGAATCTTTTAACTTTCCTTGCGAATTTTCACGCTAATTCTTATGTTGCTCTTAAATCTTAACTTGCTTTTGAAGTTTTTTTAAATGTTAAAGTTAATTTCGAGCCAAATATTTAGTTTCATTAGCGACATCGCATGGTTAGTGAAGTGTGACAAAAGTAATGCATAAAACCAAAGTAAAGAAACCTCTTAACATAGCGCACTTTTTTGCTTTGAACAGGCTCCCCCCTCCCCAACATAAAAAAAGAACTTGGTACAAAAAGGTCTTGGTCTTGCCAGCCAATCAGGTTTTTTTGTTTATTGGTTTGTCTCTTTAAAAAATGTTTTTTGGCAAGAATACACTGATAGGATTCCGGTTGAGAAAGAAGTCTTTATTGCCAGTGAAGAAAACAGTGAATAGAAGATCTCATTTTCTTTAGGAAATTTTTCGAAATTAATACTTTAACGAATATATTATTTTGAGGTAAAAACCCATTGGCTGTGCGTTATCAAAATTTGTAGAATGGCACTTATCCAAAATACAAGGAAGTTCCCATGTGCAAATAATTAGAATGGAAATTATACATTCATAAATAAAATATTCCTTTTTATTAGTAAATTAACTAAAGTGATTTAGCGTTATAACTAAATTAACTAAAATAATTTTAGCATTTCTGTGGATACAAAATAAATTGTGTTCGTTTTTATTTTATTTTTAATCTAAAATTTTATTTAATAATTATGAGGTATAACTAATAATAACAGTACTTGTTTTTCTATTTTCATTTAATATTCTCGTTATTAGTTTTATAAAATTCAGTTTATAGATATAGTTTTAAATGTTTTTATATTGCTTTGACAGAGTTTTAAATAAGATAATTTTCTCGAAAATAATAGTATTTACTTATATTTTTATAAAAATATTTACTTTCTCGTTGTTATTTTAATTTTGCTACGCAATTTTCATCATTTCCTCCATTAACTTCTAAGAAGCAGTGAAAAAGTCAATTTTATCTCGCTCTGACAGTTATCTTTCATCTTCAAGTTAATTAGTAAGCAAATTACAAAGAAAGCTAGCTTGTTTTTCATGAGCAAGACAACCATGAGATAATGAAGGGCGCAACTGTGTAGAAAAATGGGATCTAGTTGTCAGACCGAAAGCTAAAATTACCTAAAAATTGAACAGCGAGGATTTAGAATTTCATTCGTGGCAACAAACTTAGTTACATTTTGGTTATTTGCCCTTCGAAAAATAAACTTTAACTTTGCATTATAATTTTATTTTAATGAATGGATGGATAATCTCCAAAATATTTGGTGTGTTTTAGCGTAAAAAGTTCCTACATTTAGACAAAATATCTTTCCATAAATAATAATAAATAATAAGTAATAATTTAGCAGTTGAAAAACAAGACCAAATATTAGTGAATGAGTTAGCCGTGAAGTCTCTTAGGATTCAGAACCGCTTTTGGTAGTAGCATAGATTCAATAGTTTTAAACGAGAGTTTAATAGTTGGATTCCGAACGGACCACTTGGAAAATAGTTCTTAGTGATGGACGAGAACCTAAAAAAGAAGGTTGATGTTGGGAACCAGTGAAAACAAACACACTGCAGGCATATGCCATGTTCTGTAATAAGGGATGGAGAAGGAGGGTCGAAGCTGTAGTTTTACAATTAGTTATATAGGAGGAAGGGAGTTATGATAGATTGCTCATTTTTAGGACGGAATTTGCCATGTGAATACCAATAAAATTAATACTTTTATTGTTTAGCATTTTATTTATACTTTTCAAGGTCTTATTGATATAAATTAAGTAATTATGACTTATTCATAAAACAGCTTGGTTTGTAATTAATTTTCCGTTTTTGCATTCAATATACATTCGCATAGCAATTAAAGTTTCACCTTTATTGCAAAGGAAAATCTGCAAGTAATTAGATAAACACTTGTACAACTCGGTCGTTAAATCTACAAGCTTTAAAAGAATATCAAATCGAGTTACCACGGAACTTTATGTAGAACGTAAACAAACATAGAAGTAAATATCGGCGGATATTTGTCTTGTACTCCCGAGTGCTTTACAAGCTCGTGCATTACACACAGAGTGTTGCCACTAAATAGGTTGATTATAGCCATGTTAGAGTGTTTAAGGCTAAACAAACTCCAAGAACCAAAACTTACACATCCAACAATAATGAACCTAAGGAGCAGCAACTGGAGATCCCACAGTCAACTAAGCACCGCCGGGTACGACATGAAACCCAGAGAGTTGCCATTATCTGCGAACTAAGACCCGACAGCCGTCTCAAAACCCACTGCACGCACAGCGTTTTGAGACGATGGCTATCGGTTTAAAGGGAATGTCTAGGTTGCCGCTACAAGTAATTAGATAATTAATATCCGTCAGATGGATGAAATGTGTGCTTTGTTATTCACGCTCTGCGCTTACAACCAACCTCTGAAGGAGCCAGTGAAATAAGGAAAATTGAAAAATCTCTACAGTACTCATTTATTTCTGAATATACAGGATACATCAGTCCTTCAACGACCACCATTCTTCCGATTACTCATCTAACTATGGGTCAATGCTTATCCTTCAGTACGAAATAGTTTCTGAGAAATGAAAACAAAACGAAACATAGCCAAAATAAGAGAAATGGAATAATAATAATAAATATATATATATTTTTTTAATATACATCTATGTATTATTAAATATTTATGAATGCATTATTTTCAGAATCTATATGTTGAGCAAATTTAATTTTAAATTATTCATCAAATTCTTCCAAATATAATTCATTGTTCATTAAATGTTCCAAAGAAAAAGATTGTTCAAATAAGACGAAGTCTTGCTCTGCT
The DNA here is from genome assembly GCF_048544385.1 of Mastigoproctus giganteus. Taxonomy (NCBI): domain Eukaryota; kingdom Metazoa; phylum Arthropoda; class Arachnida; order Uropygi; family Thelyphonidae; genus Mastigoproctus; species Mastigoproctus giganteus. Next base: position 49,888,582 of record NC_143585.1, read on the forward strand.
CATACTAAGATTTGTTATACTGGGTGTTTTTATTTATTATGCTTCTTGCTTGCTTATTAATTACTTACTTTCGTTCGGACTTCTCTGGACAACACATCTGTATGGCGGGACGTTTTCCTTCCTTAATCATTTGTTCAATCATAACCCCAGTATACTCATGTGATTGTCTAGTGGTTTTTCATATTAGGACAATGATCTCGGCCCTCGGTAAACTATTCAAGGGAATAGGAACTGCAGCTTCGATCAGGCGTTGTGAAAATACTCAAACTCTTTCCAATTATAGGTAGAAATTCGAGTACCCGCGGTATCAGTTCTATTATATAATTCTTTGCTTACTCATTCGTGTGAATAGAGGATAGGCCTGAGGCATATGTTTAAAACAAAATATAGTTTAATATACTCCATTATAGAATTGATACATGTATGAAAACTACTGCCCTAGCGGCAGTGACAAGCAAATCCTAAATCATTTGGTTACAATAATATAAACTGACTTTATGGAAGTATTTAAGAGTTCTTAGCATTTATTGATGTTTTGGAAATTAATGGGTTCTTCACATAGGTGTTCTTCGTGTGGATACTTCATCTCAGGCAAGGACTAGCATATGACATAATGGTTGTACAAACATGATGGGGTCAATACTAAAAATACTGCACTATTTAGGATAGCATGCTTAAGATACATCCTTTACCTATTGTTAATTTGTGAAACTGACAATCTAAGTGATGCGCTATTTAAGATAGCGGTATTAGGACATTTTACAATTTATCAGTGCTAACATAATTAATTATATTATTGAGGAGTAAGGTTTATGTATAGCTGTGGGATAACTTACCTAAGTAAGGATGACTCATTCTACGGGGGGCGGAACTCGGTGAGGGGATTCCGTGCTTTCGCAGCCTTCCTTCGGGTTCTGCTATCTTCGCTCGCTCATTCTGTATCTTCTTGCGCTGTTCTTCAAGCTTCTCTCTGTACAGTCATTCTGTAACGTAATTCCCGTTTCCAAAAACTTACTGTATTTTTTCACTCTCTCTCATACAGACTAACTAACCGACTGCTTCTACCAAAAACCACCACAAAACCACTGTCGTCTCTCTCGCTCTGTCGTCCGCCGGGTATATCCTGCTTATCGCGTGAACTTTCACCTCCTCCTCCTCAGAGCTTGGTCACGGGTGGGACACTTTACTCACGCGGTTGACATCGGACAGCTGAACAGTGTTTGTCAGAGAGCGAAAGTTCGTATTTTCCTGGACTTGTGAACTTACTTCTGCGTGTAGCGACTGTTATCTTGAGTTAAGAAAATAATGGCAAAGGGAATTTATAACTGAGAAAGCAACTGGGTCGGATAAGAGTCTCACTAGCGAATTTAACCATCCTATATTTGACAAGAAACTGATAGCGGTTAGTCATGGTAGACTAGTATTTATATTTTCTGCTGAAACAGCCAAAATAACTCTTTAGCAAGAAGGGGCACAGCAAAGGGGGGGGAGGTAAATGCATGGGAAATATCTGTAAATTAATATGAAAAATGTGGGCATTTTACACTCCTCGCCACTACCGCTGAGGATTTCAGTCGGGGTACACAACTAAGACTGAAATTCTCGACGTCCCTACTGGGGCTTTGACTTTTGTCAGGGGGGGACAACATAAACATTCCTCCTCTTACAGTATGTAAAAGAAACTTAATTACTAACATATTATATGGATATAATCAAATAAAATACAAGACAAACAAAACAAAGCATATAGCACTTAGTTCACTGTGTGGACTTAATGTATTCACACTTCTCAATGCTGTTCGCTCTCCACATGGAGGCCATTGTCTGCACCCATCTGTTGAGAAATTGTTTTTTTTTTTTTTTTTTTTTTCTCACCACTAAAGTCCGTGCTTCAGTTAACAGTTTCCCTGGTTTAAATAAGTGAGCATTTTGAAGCACAACAGAAAACAGATCTGGACTTCCAGGCTGAGGTTGTCAGGCAGTAAAAGAAAAGTTCTTCTGTAGTCCATGATTCGGTGAGGTTATTCTTCAGCAGGCTGGAGACACACAAAAGGAGCTTATCCCTCCAAGGAATGTTCTGGGCACTGCTTTTGTTCATAGTCCTTACTTGGCTCACAGGCACGACATAAAACATAAACAATCACACAATTAGTAACTGTCCTTAGGTCATGGACACAAAGCATCTGAAGTTAATTAAGCAAGTACATTATAATTGTATACATGTAACTAAACATCACAATAACATAGACATGAACTAATAACTAAAATGGAACACTGCAACATACATAAAAGAAATATCATATATGTAAAGCTGATAAAAATATTAAAGTTAGGTCTATAAAATATATATATGTATATATATAATTTTTCTTTTGAATATTGTAGACCTTAGCAATCTCCTTACACAGAAATGAATGGAATTACAATCTCTTCTGTCTCCACGTTTGGCCTTGTCTTTCTTGGCTGTTAACACATGGCCTTGTGGTAAACCACTTTCACTATTCAGTTCTCAGGAAGAGCTTTTCTTGCCTTCACTAGACCGATGAATTCCAGCCACTGGGTGCAAAGGTTCACTGTGCGGACTGCACAGTGGTCCGCCGGGTGGTTCCAGGGACAATGAAAGGGATTGTTTCTTGCATCAGGCAAGAATTCTGGATCGGGACAGGAGAAGACTTTAACATCCACCACAGTCCGGAAGGGAAGGGTCTTTTCCAGGCTTCGTGCCTTTCTTTCTCCTATAGCTATCACTGTTTGGTATGGCTTTGTAAGGATGCTTAACCATGATCCGAAATGCCGAGACGCAAATGCTCCTGCCTTTGGGGTTGATGCAATATACTGATGGTCCCAACTTACTAGGGAAATCTCCTCTACTTTGAGTGCACTTTCTTGGTTACTGGCAAATAGAAAATCAATGACGATCCACTTCGAGAAAGGAGGAAGTGATCCAAGGGGGTGTGTCATTGGTGACCGGGGAAGGGCAGGTGTGCACCAGATTGGGCGGACAAAGCGATTCACCATCCCAAGTCTATGTTTTGAGACCTGCACCTCACCTTTCCAATTTAGGAAACTTCTCGTGCCATGGTTCTCATAGTGGCAGGGAAAACGCATTTCCAGGGCTGCCTTAAGTTTCCTCCTCATGGGTTGAGACCGCCTTACTTCCTTTTGTTTCCGCTCTTGCTGGGAAAGCTGCTGCGGGGTTAGAATCAGCTCAGCTCCAGAAGACTCCTGACAAGGACTTATGGATTGATTAGGCGCTGGGATCTCCCTTTCTGTGGTGGTCACCCTCTGTATCCAACGTAAAGGTGCTAGGAGGAAGGTCAGCATTGTAGCGATGAGGCATCGTACAGACCTGTGAAACTCCACCATCGCGACTAAACAAGGACGGATAAACACGACTAGTTAGTGAAGAAATACTTTTCTTCCTGCTTTTCCTTCCATTCCTCTCTTCTATATTAAAGATTCGCTCCACTTACACATCTTTTTTTTTTCTTATTCTTTCGAATCCCGGGTGAGGGAGTACCACATTTACACCTTTCATTCATCCTTCCTGCTCTCACTCACAACCTCAAATGTCACTTTCTTGATTTCCTTGCATACCTCTCCGAAGACGAATTACTCAATTCATTTGCGAAATCAAACATGCCATGCATGGAAAAAAAAAATAATATCCCCATCAGAAAACAAAAACTTTAGAAATCATTCTCTTATTTTAAAATAGCCCTTGATTCTCCTAATTAGCACAATGTTTTGTTTATCAGCAGTCTGGATTTTTGAAGGCACGAACATGAGTACACTACTTCAGCAATCTTGTTTCTGTTTTTTTTTTTTTTTTTTTTTTTTTATAGTCAATATTACCTATATGTTTTGTTCTATATTGACCTTCTTACATTAATGCACTATCACTTACTCCCTACTGTCATACATGATGAAGTTCTCATTAGTAGGTAAACTTTATTCAAAAAGAAATTATTGACGGAATTAGAATTCTGATTAATATTGTTTTGAGGATTTCTTTCCACAGTAAAGTTTTTTTTTTTTTTTTTAATATATATTATTTATATATATGTAGTACAAGAAGATGGATCCCAAGTCTAGATCTTGAAGTTCAGAAGTTACCTCCTATTCACTTAAATTTTTTTTTCTCTGGAAAGTGATAAAAACAACTAGTGACTGGGAGGAACCAGCCGTCCCCAGGCCAATTGCCCTATCCTCTCTCCAAAAGAAACCAAATATTATCTCCCTCTTGTTCTCCTTTTTTTTTTTTTTTTTTTTTTTTTTTTAGGATCCTCTCTCTTGACTTTTGGATTTCGATGTGCAATGAGAGAGAGGGAAAACAAAAAGTGACTAGGGGATTTCCGGACATTCCCTCAGCCACCTGTATCCTTCCTCTCTCCATTTTTATACCGCATAATTTCATAAAGTCTAGATATATTTGGTGGAGAAAGGTGTTTGCTTTAATAGTATTAGCTCAATGGTCATATTTGAATAGAATTCGGATACAAAATCTCTGGTTTTTTTTTTCAAGGTTCATTGGAGTGGTTCGTGCTTCTGCGTGAGATTTATAAAGATAAATTAATTCTATTTTCCTACTTGTGCCATGTCATTCAATTTGCCATCCATTTATCTGGCTGCTGATAAAACACACTGCCAGAATCCAACAAAACTGATCAATTTCTTCACCTCTGTGGTCAGTTATGTACTTTGATCCTTTTCTTATCATAACTTCGCTTATCCCCTCTCTCTTTCTCTTGAAATAACACAAGTGTTTTTTTTTTTTTCACATTAGTACAGGAAGATGATCTACTTATCTAAAATCTTGATCTCCTGATGTCATAAATTTTTTTTTGTACTGGTAAAGTGATATGTAAATTAAAAAGAAACCTTTTCTCAATGGTCCTACCACAGTTTAAGCAGAAATGCAAATTAAATTCCCAATCATTCCTCATTCTCTCCTCAAAAAAAAGACTTGTGCTTGCTCTTCACATCTGCTCCTATAGTTCTCAGTATTCTCTGTCCCTTTCATCTCATGCATTATTATGCAGGGGATGTGTATACAGGTGTATATCCCTTCCTCCTTCCCCGATTTAGCTATTAGATACAGATTCGGAATCGAACCTTTTGTACATTGAATGCCTTACAAGAATGCTAAAAAGATTTTTTTTTTTTTTTTCTCTCCTTTTTTTTTCATATCTTCTCTCTTCTGTGTTTCCACCTGTGCCATTTATACTTCTCAATCCTTTTTCCCGCATCCACTTTCTGTCACCAATCTTATTATTATTATTATTTTTTAAATTTTACTGGTGCTGGTTCTGAAACTGGTCGTTCGGTGTACACAACTGTCTTGCCAAAGCATTCACTTTGCTAGTAACTGTAATTATGGCTTGTTTCTCCTTGAAATCGATACACATCACTATCCTCACTTTAGTCTCTCCAGGCATCTCTCAGAATACCTGCCAGATCAGAACTACTGCCATCGCTTGGTCGAAGGTATCTCTCAGCAAGATGTGGACCCAATATCCACTGAACTGCTCTTTCTATCCTATCTGGTGGCTCGCTTTGGCTTGTGTTTGCTTGAGTGTTGTTACTCTGATCTGGGGTGACACCTCTTTCTGCTTCAGCTACATTGCTGAAAGTATCAACCACTGTATCTGCTCTTTCCACTGAAGCTGTCTCTGGTACTAATTCCTCAGTTTGTGACTGGGACACCACAATTTCCTTTGGTGGGGCATGAGTTACTCGGTCGCGACTACGTAAATTATATCCGTGGGTCTGAGTAGGTGCTTGCACAGCTCCTTCTGGTCTTACTAACTGATCTGTCCTTGGTTGGCCCTCCTGATTTCTTGGTGGGAGGGATGACAACGGGATTGATACGGGTAAGCTGGTCGGCCTGGACATAGTTGGACGGGGAATTATAGGTGGGATAAGATCACAATCCTCCACTAAAGGTTCATCAAAGATCCATGTCTCTTTGGGCACTGATGTAGTGCTTGTTTGGTCTGGTGAATTGCTATCTCCTGATTCCTCTGACTCCTCTACTCTCAGTTCGGGAAACACTTTCCTGTCAATAACCTTTGTCAGTCTGTCCACGTGCACAATTTGTTTATCCTTAGGGTTATACAGGTGCTGTATTTCATAATTCACTAATGATGGCTGACTGATCACACGGTAGGGACCTGTGCTCAAACGAGCCAATTTCTTTGTAGTGCCCACTTTTATCTTAGGGGTAAAAAGATAAACAAGGCTTCCTACACGGATGTTTTTGTCTACTGCAACGGATGCTCTACGATCCTCTTGCCTCTGCACTGCCTCTTCCAAGTGTTGGGAGACGATTTCATAGGATCTGCGAAGGCGTGCACACAATAGTTCTGCATAGTTTTCCAAAGACGCATATGAATGTCTCTCTTTGGAATGCCATAAGTCAGATGGCAACAGCAAATCTCTGCCATACATTAAAAAGTTTGGCGATTCCTGTGTGGAACTATGAGTTGCCGCGTGGTACGCAGCGATTGCTAGTGGGGCCATGACATCCCAGTCCGTTTGAGACTCGTTCACTACATGAGACAGGATGTTTGCCAAGGTGCGGTTTAGACGTTCGACCTTTGCATTGGCTTGGGGGTGGAAGGAACTCGTATGAAGCTGATGAATATCTAGCTTTTTACACACCTGTCGTAACAGTGATGACATGAAGTTAGTGCCCTGATCTGTTAGGATGTATTTAGGAATCCCATGTCTCGAGATCACATTGTTTATGAAAGCTGTGGCCACTTCCTCAGCCTTCTGGGTATAAAGCGGGCTTACTTCTGCGTAACGGGTAAAATTGTCTATTGCCATCAGTAAATATTTGTGCCCTTTCAAAGTCATTGGAAGGGGTCCCAAAATGTCCAAGGACACTCGGACCCAAGGTGAGTTCTCATTAGGAACTCTCATCAGGGCTGCTTTTGCCTTAGGGTTATACCCTCTACGCTCCAAACACGATGGACAAGTCTCCACATAATTCTTGACGTCGCCAAAAAGGCCTAGCCAGAAAAAGTGTTTTCTAACCTTCTCTAACGTCTTGTGTAGGGCCAGGTGGCCCCCGCTGAGAAAACCGTCGTGACAGGACTTCAACACTTCTGCTTTCAAGCTGGTTGGAACTACTAACTGTTCACAGGGCTCTGAGCGAGTAGCTCCATGGTCAGGTAAAGTGTAGTGATACAGTATCCTGTCCTCACTCAGATAGAAGGAATCTGGGACTTTGCTTGTTTCCTGTAGTGTTCCTTCTAATTGCTCAATTAACTCCTGCAAATTAGGGTCCTCTCTTTGGAGATTCCTAATCAAAGTTCTGGTTTGTTGTTGCGGCATGATCAGTGACTCTATGGTGGGATTTGCTGCTATAGGAGCAACTAATTCAGCAGTTTTGGATTTCTTAAGCCCCTTTTGTCTTTCCTCTTCCTCTAACACTGGCCTTGAAAGGAAATCGGCATTTGAGTGAAGTCGACCCGGCCTGTATATGATTTTGAAATTGTATTCTTGTAGAAGCATACTCCAGCGAGCTAATCTGGGGGATGGATTCTTTAAGTGAAGAAGATAGCTTAATGGTTGGTGGTCTGTTATTAGTGTGAAACTGGAGGCTATTAAGAATGGTCTGAACTGTGATACCGCAAAGACTATTGCCAAAGCTTCCTTTTCTGTGGTACTATACATAGTCTCTGCTTTCTTTAATAGTCTGGAGGCGTAAGCGATTGGCTGTCTTTGATTTTCGTCAACTTGTTGCTCTAGCACAGCCGAGATTGCATAATTAGATGCGTCAGAGGACACAAAAAATGGTTTAGAAAAGTCAGGGTAAATCAATAGGGGTGGTGTGGTCAAAGCGACCTTCAGCTTGTCGAATGCCTCTTGGGCGGCACTGTTCCATAAAAAGGGGGTGTTCTTTTTTGTAAGTTGGGTTAGCGGCCTGACTATCTCTGCGTACTCTGGGACAAACTTTCTGTAAAATCCTGTCATCCCAAGAAACGATCGCACTTGCTTCATTGTTCTTGGCTCTCGACACTCTCGAACGGCCTTCACGTTCGCTGGATCGGGACGGACACCGTCCTTATCAATGAGATGACCTAAGTATTTTATTTGCTCTTTTAGGAACTCACACTTCTTTGGTTTCAGCTTCAGATCGTACTTTCTCAGGCGCTGGAAAACTTTCTCAAGCTTCGAAAGGTGTGAGGACCAAGATTTCGACACTATGATTATGTCGTCTAAGTAAGCGAAAATGGAATCTCGTTGTAAATTATCCAAGACAAGCCCCATTGCTCTCACAAAACTAGATGGCGCGTTTTTTAACCCAAAAGGCATGCGCCGGTATTGTAGCAGCGATTCTCCTGTAGTAAAAGCTGTCTTGTGGCGGTCCGCGGGGTGCACTTCAATCTGGTGGAATCCGGCTTCGAGGTCCAAAGAGCTGAAGTAGCGCGCGCCTCCCAGAAGTTCAAGTATCTCACTCATGGAAGGGATCGGGTATGCGTCGGAGATCGTCTTGGCGTTAAGTTTCCTAAAATCAATACATAACCTGTATCCCCCACCTCGCTTCTTCACCAGAACAATGGGCGCGGCATACGGAGAACAGCTGGGTTCAATGATGTTTGAATCTAGGAGTTCTTGGACCTGGTTGCGAATCTCATCCTTTAGTAAAAAGGGGGTTCTGTAAGCATTCGGTCTAACAGGAATGTTGTCTGTCAATTTAATTCTGTGTTGGATAACTTTTGAGTTGCCTAGTTGGGCTGGTGATTTGGCAAACACATCCCAGTATTTGCGTAACAGGTCTGATAATTGGTGTCTTTGATCGGCAGTCAGGTGATCAAGCTTAAAGTCCTCTATGGTTACTGGAGAAACTTCCCTTTTGCCTCTTTCCTGGCTCTTAGGGTTAATTGATTGAGGATTCAGGTTCTCCAGACACGCAATACCCATGCCTTTTGGAAGATGCAGCGGTTCCGCTGTTAAATTGGCGACGAGCACAGATATTTTCCCACTTTCGTCTACCTGGTCTATCGAATATTTCACTGCTAAATCATCCCGGCTTAAGTTTGAATTTGGCCCTGCTAATACTAGTTGTTTGGGAGGAGCAGCAAGCTGGTCGCAAGATACTGTTACCACCTGTTCTGTGCTTGCTGGGAGCACATGTTTACATGTAAGCTTAGCAACTGTGGGTGTGGAATCCACCAATTGTTGCCGAATATCCTCTTCCCTCAGGCAAATCCCTAATGGAACTGATCGTATGATCCCTTTACCTAAGTCTAGGCTGAATGAAAACTTCCTTAATATGTTCAAGCCGAGGATGATATCATATTTGCCACTAAAATTTTTTGAAGTAACCAGAATTTTCTCCCTAAAAGTTGCCTTATCTAATTTAATATTAGCAGTTACTGTAGTGTGTATTGGCACAATATTTCCCGAAACTCCGGTTACAGTTAATTCTGGAGGTCTGAAATCTAACGATGTATCATTTTTAATTTTATTAAATAAATCTGCACTCATTAAAGAAACGCCAGCACCTGTGTCTAAAAGAAATCTAGTTTTAATGTTTTGTACAGAACCCAATACCACAGGTAGTTTAGTATTATCCTCCAGAATGTAAATGCCATGTTGTGTTCTGATGTCCCTGACCTCTGGCTTACCAACTTTACTAAAGTTAGGGGTTGGCAAAAGGGTTTTATTACATCGCGGATCCTTCCTACTAAGTTTAGAACCCCTTTTTAGTCATAAATTTCTATCTCTATCTCGCCTGTAGCTTCCAGTATTTGTATAATTATTTTGTCTGCCCTGAAATGTTTTTGGCCGAATTTGCCCCTGAATATGCTCATTCCTATATGTTCCTCTCCTTATCCTAGAATAAGAGTCTATATTACCCCTATTTTGATCATCATAATGTATTCTATTGGCGACTTGATGCCGATTTTCATTAAAATTACAATTTTGATTGTTAGCATAGGACGTCCTAACTTTTGGGGATGCAGTGTACACATCCGTTTCGTAATTCGTGCACGGGCGGCTGCGGAACAGTTGGGTGGGTTGATGGAAGCTCGGACGGCCGTCAAAAATGCGTCTTTCCCTTCGTTCGCGATTGTTTACCATATTTCTGGCTGCCTGCTGCCGGCCGTAGTATGGCAAGATTATGCGTCTTTCCGGGCGGTCAACGACCTCTGGTCTGAAGGTCATGTTAGCGTCAGTTAGCGGATCTACTGCGCTGTCCGAGTGGAGGTAGGTAGCGCCTAATGCTGCCTGACCGTGGGGAGGGGGAAATTTTCCCATCTTCATAGTTTGCATCTGCTGACTCAGGGCGGCTATCTGTGTCTCTAAATTGTTGATTGTTGCGTGATTTATTGATAATGAACTTAACGATTGTTGTAAGTCGCGTATTTGATCTTGAATGGGTTCAAGAATGTGTTTGGGATTGTTTTCCTGTCGCTCCTGTTCATTCTCGGCCCTTACAGGACTATTAATAACATGTACAGGGACAGTTTTTGTGTGAGTAAGTTGGTCATTAATTTCCTCTCTTTTCGAAATCTCAATTGCCTGTGAAAAAGTTAAAGGATTGTGTGTGAGCACCATTTTTCTAATTTTTCCAGATATGCCCCTAAGGAATTGGGCCAGCATTGCCTGATCTAAAATGTTTAATACTTCAGGTGTCTCTCCCTGAATTTTAAAAGCTGCCCTTGCCAAATTCCTCACGCGCGCGCTATAACTCGCAATGGTTTCCGAAGGTTCTTGCACAGCACTGGCGAACTGCTGGAGGGAAGTGATAATTGGTTCCGTTTTTTCGAACTGAGCTAAAAAAGCATTCTTAAATATGTTGTAATTCTTTTCCCCGCGTAATTCAAAGGATTGGGCTAAAAAGTCGGCTGCCGAAGCGCGAAGTTTAGATTTCGAGACTGCCAAAAGTTCTCTGTGTCCCCAGAGTGCTAATTCTCCAACACTCTCCAAAGTTTCGAAAAACAATTGGACTGAAGGGCCTTCATCATTTTTGCCAAAGAATAATGGCACAAGACTTAAAAATCCTGCGATATTCGCTGAATGCGGTCTGTCTGGTTCTTGGGTGGGTGGTGGCTGTTGTGTTTGAGGTAGGGGGGATGATATTCCTGTTGTTTGAGGAATTTGATCATCCATTTTTTTTTTTTTTTAAATTTACTAGGATTGGGAAATTTAATTGCTAATTTTGGGCCCCTGTCTTCCAAAATAATGTGACTTACCTGTTGCTGAAACAAAATTATGATGTTAGTAATCACTTATTTAAAACAAGAGTGTGTTATAGCATGTAGTCATTTGTTTATTAAATCTAATTATAAAAATAGCAATAATTTATTAATTAGTGTAGATGTCCTGTGTTGTTGCAAAGGAGTAATGCCTCCTACCTATTCTCTTAGTGCACGAAATCAACAATCTTACTACTTATCAGTAATCCCTTTAGATTCTTTCTCTTTGTGACTTCTTCTTCTGTGTAGACAGTTTTTCATCCCGCAAAATATTTAATCCTGGTCACGGCACCAGTGTTATACTGGGTGTTTTTATTTATTATGCTTCTTGCTTGCTTATTAATTACTTACTTTCGTTCGGACTTCTCTGGACAACACATCTGTATGGCGGGACGTTTTCCTTCCTTAATCATTTGTTCAATCATAACCCCAGTATACTCATGTGATTGTCTAGTGGTTTTTCATATTAGGACAATGATCTCGGCCCTCGGTAAACTATTCAAGGGAATAGGAACTGCAGCTTCGATCAGGCGTTGTGAAAATACTCAAACTCTTTCCAATTATAGGTAGAAATTCGAGTACCCGCGGTATCAGTTCTATTATATAATTCTTTGCTTACTCATTCGTGTGAATAGAGGATAGGCCTGAGGCATATGTTTAAAACAAAATATAGTTTAATATACTCCATTATAGAATTGATACATGTATGAAAACTACTGCCCTAGCGGCAGTGACAAGCAAATCCTAAATCATTTGGTTACAATAATATAAACTGACTTTATGGAAGTATTTAAGAGTTCTTAGCATTTATTGATGTTTTGGAGATTAATGGGTTCTTCACATAGGTGTTCTTCGTGTGGATACTTCATCTCAGGCAAGGACTAGCATATGACATAATGGTTGTACAAACATGATGGGGTCAATACTAAAAATACTGCACTATTTAGGATAGCATGCTTAAGATACATCCTTTACCTATTGTTAATTTGTGAAACTGACAATCTAAGTGATGCGCTATTTAAGATAGCGGTATTAGGACATTTTACAATTTATCAGTGCTAACATAATTAATTATATTATTGAGGAGTAAGGTTTATGTATAGCTGTGGGATAACTTACCTAAGTAAGGATGACTCATTCTACGGGGGGCGGAACTCGGTGAGGGGATTCCGTGCTTTCGCAGCCTTCCTTCGGGTTCTGCTATCTTCGCTCGCTCATTCTGTATCTTCTTGCGCTGTTCTTCAAGCTTCTCTCTGTACAGTCATTCTGTAACGTAATTCCCGTTTCCAAAAACTTACTGTATTTTTTCACTCTCTCTCATACAGACTAACTAACCGACTGCTTCTACCAAAAACCACCACAAAACCATTGTCGTCTCTCTCGCTCTGTCGTCCGCCGGGTATATCCTGCTTATCGCGTGAACTTTCACCTCCTCCTCCTCAGAGCTTGGTCACGGGTGGGACACTTTACTCACGCGGTTGACATCGGACAGCTGAACAGTGTTTGTCAGAGAGCGAAAGTTCGTATTTTCCTGGACTTGTGAACTTACTTCTGCGTGTAGCGACTGTTATCTTGAGTTAAGAAAATAATGGCAAAGGGAATTTATAACTGAGAAAGCAACTGGGTCGGATAAGAGTCTCACTAGCGAATTTAACCATCCTATATTTGACAAGAAACTGATAGCGGTTAGTCATGGTAGACTAGTATTTATATTTTCTGCTGAAACAGCCAAAATAACTCTTTAGCAAGAAGGGGCACAGCAAAGGGGGGGGGAGGTAAATGCATGGGAAATATCTGTAAATTAATATGAAAAATGTGGGCATTTTACAGATTGCAGGCTAATATTTCGTTGGCACACCCCCTTACTGGATAAGATTCTGAGATTCTGAATGTATTACTGAGAAATCGCATGGTACCAAACACAGATTAATGTCTCCTGTAGCTCTCTAAGTGTTTTTGGTTTCTTTTGCATTACTGAAACACCCATTTTTTTTGCACCTGTGAACAGTAAAGACAGAGAAATAAATTACACTTATTTAAGCAAGAGTGTGACATTCCATAAATTTAAAACCTTTGCTAATTTTATGAAGTAGTGCGTACAGTTTTGGCTCTATGACAGGAAGCAGTCATCCTGAAAAATGCAATTGACAACATCCCTATAGTGATCTCTAATTGTGATAAGCAGTTTTGTCTCAAGAATGTCCTTGTACACTTTAGCGTTCACTATGCCATTCACAAATTCAAGAAGGCCAACTCCTCTGTGTGAATGTACTCGTACAGCCCCATATCATTTGATATGCACTGTGGAGATGATACTGCCAGGATGAAATTCTTCTCACCTTCTTCATCTAATAGTCTGCTGACCGTTCGAGCCATGCAGGTTGAATTTTGATTCATCAGAGAAAATAACACATTTCCACTAATCCTCAGACTAACCAGAATGCTCTTTTCCCACTTTAGACTCCGGGATTTCGTTATTTTTCGTCAAAGGGGGCTTTTTTTTTTCTTGGGCGACGTGCTACTAATCCTAATGAGAAAAAAACGTCTACGTGCTGTATCCTCCTCCCATGCTGTTTTGAGATCTGTCGATAAGGATCTTCTCTTTCGGACACAGATTGACCAGAAATCTGTCCTATGCTGCATAAGATATTCGTGGACGTCCACTTCCTTTCTTTCTGTTTGGATTATCAGTTTCTTGTAATTTTCGTGCTACTTTTGACTGATTACAGTGAATCCTTTTAGCTATTCCATGCGTAGAATATCCCTCTGCATTCAACGCAGTAGCAACATTTTTCGTACTTACTGTTAATTGTGAAAAATTAGCCATTTCAAAAGCACAAAATACTGGGATCGTGGCATATGCACTGTAATTTATACTGCCGTTAGGTTGATTCAATCATGTATGCCACTTGATGTCGTCTAAGAGAGCTTGCTAGAGATGGATAATGCAATAGGGTAATGCTATTACAAAATTTAACAGAAACTTGGTGAATTTTGCGGGTGATGTACATTTTTTTGTATACGAAATGACTGAAAGTGCAGGCTCTATTTTATGTTCAGTTTATTCTGAAGTAGACATGAGATATGCGATTTTTATCGATGTTCGAAAGTAATGATGGCACTACCTCCTCTGGTTACTGATGTGGTATTCAAAGCCCTCAAATTCTTATTGTATAGGAACTTGATGAGGTGTCGTTCAATGTCTATATGCTGTTGGTGATATGTTGCTGATAAGGACACTACGAGGCACGCATAGTTAATGATTTAGGTAATGTAAGCTTTGCATTACATTTCAGGAGCGCTCGATTATCAAAAGCATCTATACTGTAGTCAAGAAGTGCTTGCCAAATGATGGTTATATGATCGATAGTCGAGAATCCATCTCCCTATATACACAGTATGGTAGTTATGCTCGCCGAGTTAATCACATATGAAGATTGAAATAAACACAAAGTCAAAGTGTAGTGTTAAAGTTTACTCTTATGAGAAAGGTTGAATGAACCTTTCTTATTTGCATAAATGCATAGATGACAGTCTGAACTCTAAGCATACTTTATAAAAGCAAGTGGAAGCCATTAAAGTGCAGAACGCGGTCTGTCTCACGGATCCAATTTTAACACGAATTACTCGCTTTTAAAAAAAATGGAAAAGAAAATCTATAGTAGAAAAAAAAAGGAATTTTAAGTTTAGAAAAAATCGCAGTGCATTATACTAGTCTTTAAACGATAATCATTTGGCTTCCAACCATAAAGTTAATGGAAAATCAATGAAGAAAATGAGCGATCTAGAGCAATCACTAATTCACTTTCTTGCCTACCAACGTCACCTGGGTACGATACCATTACATAAAAATAGAATACGTCATTAACATTCTCTGAAATTTTCCAAAAAGTTAATAAAACAGTTTTTGTTAAAATCTTAGTTTCTCTCCTTTTTATTTCTTTTGATAAAAACATGCAGCTATCGAAACCGCATAAGAAAAGTGATTGCACGTTTTATAATCATTAACAGGAAAACTGAGGACAGGTAATCGCGCGATGACAAAAGAAAATTCAAAATTTTTCATATGGAGTCAACAGGATAGAAGGAAGTTTCCTTGCACATAAACACAGAAGCACGCAAATCGATTTGTTTTCCTTTGAAAGCCTAAGCAGATCCCGGAAGTGCCTGCTACTTTGAGGCAACGGAAATGCTTTTACTCCTTCTCGCTGTTCGAAAGCTTTTAGTCAGATACAAAAGCGCATGTAAGAGACTTGCTATTCTTTTATCTACTGTCAGTAACTTCAATACTGCAAAACATCCTCCCTGTTTTCTACTTTTGTACGTTGATTTTGTTTCTTGGAATGCCATGAAATCTTCGATGGTATGACGCCACGAAGTTGCATGAAATCGCTTGCAACCCTTCCTAAGAATCTCAAAGAATGAACGCGCAATTTCTGAACATGATATTTAAGAAATTCTCAAGATTTTCTTCAGAAACTAAATCCGCTCTCACGTTTTCTGCAGGATTGTATGATTCTTCTGAATCATACAATCAGAGTAGGTGCAGGTCAGTATAGGTCATCAGAACGAAGATAAAAGAGAATAATAAAAGATTGGAAGAGTCATCAGAACGAAGATAAAACAAAATGGCTCTCGATACGTCTGCTTTTAACTTACAAGTCGATTGGCTTTCGTATACTTTAAGATAATGATAGTTAAGTTCATCTTATGTTTATTAAGACCAGTCCAAATACATGCCATTAAAATTTGAAATTAAATCGAACTTGTGTCAACAGAAAAGTTACTAGTTGTGTGTAACATAATAAACAAACTCTGTTTGTATAATTTAACAATAAAAACATCAGGAATCAAGAGAACGTATTGTTTTTTGGTTTATAATAAAGTTTAAGTCCTGGTGACAAAATGCAGCCACTTTTCCACAGTCAAATTTCAAAATGATTATTTTTATGTCAAACGCACGGAAACGTAAACTGAAGATAAACTCACTGAGACTCAAATTACTTAGATCCCACCCCCCATGAGATGTTCATTATCTGGGAGTAGTGAGCGACTATTGCTGTACTCCTTGGAAGTGAGATTGTTCCATGTGTGCACACATACACACACACACAGAGACCACTCATCCTACGGTAATTGCTCTCCTCAGCCACTGCCAATTGTATTGGTGACAGTGGAGATTCTCTTAAACGACACCACGCGTATGGCGGAGCCACCTGTCAGATACGGAAAGATATGTCTGTCAAACCCTTCTGTTCTTAATCTCCTGGCTTTGTCGGCGGAAAATTGGAATTCCTGCTTGCCAAATAACAAGGATTCCGATTGTTTCGCCGCTTCTAGAGGAAGAGCTTGTTCCTGTAAGTGCAGATTTACATTACACAGTAAATGTCAGCCAGCAGATGGCACAGATGCACACGTGCAGACAGGCAGACTTCGCCAGTTCTAAATTTAAATATTGTAAGAAGAGAATTTGAATCAGTGAGATAGATCTCAAATGTACAAAGAGACGTACTGCTAGTAAAATGCAATTCAAATCTTTCAATTCGGGCTCAACCCTGATGATTTATTCCATTGGGTAAGAATGAAAGATTTTATGTAAATTGTTTCGCTTTTCGTAAAACCAGAACTTCCCTTTTTAAAAAAAGCCGAAAAACAAGTGAAACATCAAACAAAACGATGAAACGAAATTAGAACATAAAAACAAATCAAGATCCAGGGACAAAATTCAAACAATAGAATAAACAAATAAAGATCCAGAGACAATAAAAACTAATCAAGATCCAGAGACAAAATTTAAAACAACGGAATGAAGATAAAGTAACGAATTCCAAAACAACACACTAAAATGCAAATCAAGGAGAAGAATTCAAAGTGATAAACAATACAACAAAATGCAAATCGAAACCTACAGAATTGAAACGGATCAAACCGATGAACAATTCAATCAAAATAAGTCAAGAGAAACTGTAAACCACAAATTAAATGCGTATTTTTTGATGGAGAACGGTAAATAACAACAAAAATCTTTCACTTTAAGCATCAAACCTATTGCTTTCTTCGCTGAAAGGAATCGCAAAGAGATGATTGAAAGTTAATAGTAGCTTCGAGTTCAGCACACCATCTACAGCCTCCAATTCATTCTGTCTATTCCCATAAGGGCTAGTTGTCATTAGCGGCCTTTGTTATCTTAAGAGAAGCGACTTGCATCGTTTCTTTTCCAGTGATTGTCCGCATTACTCATAGTTCTTTAACTACAGAGAATTCCTCCTTGGGAATTGTTTCTAAAGCAATCATAGGACAGCCGGAAGTTAAAAAAGAAAAAACCTGAGCCATCACTTACTCATTTCTAGATTGGGTTTCATTCCTTGTGTTTATATATATATCTATTTATATCTTCGTAGCCTATTAAAGGGCTTTAATAGAAGAGCTGAGATACCGCTACCCCAGAGAAAATTATTATACCTCATGGGATTAATATATAAATTCAATATGGTACACAAAAATTGAATATTTCGGTCTTCATTGGTAATTTTGTAAGTAATTTTGATGACTGTTTGGAACAAATTCTGGAAAGTTATTACAAAGTTTTATTGAAAATTTATTATTTAAGCATTGTATTTTTAAATAAATAAGAAATCTTTAAAATATATTTTTAAATAATAAGTTTTCTTTTATTTTAAGTGTTCTTTTCGAATTTCTTTTATTATTATTCTGTTCTTGCTAATAAAGTTTTAAACCTTGTTTTTAGTGATATGTGTTGAATATATATGAATATTCTAAGCTGTTAATGTAAAAGAGTATAATGATTGGAGTTATGACTGAAATTTTACTCGAAAGTAATTGTTTAATTTTATGGTTTTGTTCACGATTTGTTTTAATGTATTCGTTTCAAAACAGGTTCAGTAAATTTTAAATAAAAATCTTACTTCGTTTCTTCTTTCTTTTAGCGGTAGACCTTGACTTCGGTCTTTGCTTACATCTATTGACCAATCGAAACGAGAATCTCGTGATTTGAAATTTAAACATCCGCTGCATCGGTGGCTATTTCCTTTGCAAATAAGCTTCGATTCAGTCATTCTTTATTCCTTCGCTACGTTTTTCCAACCAACGCGGAGTTAAGCCAAAGAATCAATAACGAAGCCGAAAAATCAGATTTTTTTTTTTATACTTGTTCGACCACATTCCTCGCTGGGGGACTGAGTTTTAGTAGTGAAAAATAGGTGAGTAGAACAGTGGAGCATGAAGAGTAGCGGTACGCAGCAGAAGAAAAATGAATGCTGCCCAAATGTTCATCAGTCAGAGACTTGACATCTTCGCTCGACAAAAATGATTCTCATAGGACTATGGTATGATAACATTCTCCTGTTATATCTGAATCCAAGAACAGCCAGAAGATCGATCTCTTTTTTCTCGTGTTTGAAGGCAGTAGTTTATTTGGACACTTGCTTAAAACAAAATTGGTATCGCCTCGCTAGACTATTTTTTAAGTATTGTTTTCGTTATTACCCTCTTTCGTAGTAATTTGTCTGATTTTTATTTATTTCTTGCTAGTCTGCCTTCATACTCTTTTTGGAAATACGTTTTAGATTTAATGGAAATATAAAATCGTATAATAGGAACCTGTCTGCTCTGCCTAAGGTTACAAATTGGGCATTTAAATTAATTTAAAATAAAAATGAGCAAATAAGATAAGGTTAAATAAGGTCAGGTAATTTTACCTTAAAATATAAAGTGTTTTATCATAAAATTTCGCTCTCCATTTTACCGTATCACCGATTTTGTGATTTTAACCGTCTCTGTGGGTAGTCAAGTCCCTGCGTTACTTCATCTACATCTATTCGAAAATCGAGTCTAAATACCATTAGTATACCAATGGTCGTGTGGTTATCACGAATCTAGATGGAGCTAATAAACTAATTTATTCACTTCTTTACGGGTGATTTATGCTTCAGAGAAATTCATAATTATAGCTCCTTTGACGAATAACAAAGTGACTTTCTTATATTCTTCGGTTGGTTTGCTGATATCAGATCTTACTGTAAGGTAGTTTTATTGCATTTTAAACATTTTTGTTATTTTATAATAACAAAATAATTTGGGATATATTTTATTTTGTTTTAATGAAGTATTTATTGTGGAGTCGTGTTTTTTTCGTAGAGTTCATTATGATTTATGTTCCAAACCCTTGAGACCCATTTAAAAAGCAATTATAATTTTTTTAATATGATTATTTATTTATTTTAAAATATTTCTTATTTTATTTATTCATTTTCAGTTGCAGTGTTAATGCAGACCGAAAGAGGCAAAGGACTTTTACAAGAAATAAATAAATAAGAAGAAGATGGTAACAACTCAGAACTTCTAAATATCACGAGCCTGCGAACTTCGACCACTCAAGGAGGCAGTTTTCATTTCAGTAGTAGACAATAACCTGATCAAACGTAAATTTCCTGAGGTCCGACCTATTAGTTTCCTCTAGTTTTTGCGTTTCATTTTTAATGTGACACTTTTATCGTCGTTTCTCGTCCTGAAGTGATTAAAACACTTCAATCACGCCTTTTAGCCCTCCTGAATTTTTTCACATTTTCAGAACTCTGTAACTCACGCCTTCGTAGTCTTTTCTGATATGTGCGTCTTTTTTTTCTATTTTTCCGTTTTGTACTGTTTCAAGAAGCTCAATGTCTTTCTTTCGATGCGGTCTTCAGATCTGAATACGATAATCCAAAGCGGTTTCACCATTGCCTCGTATAACTGATCAATAACTTCCTTCTTCCTAGATGCAAAGGTAATGCAAATTATTGAAAGAACATCGTGAGCCTTCAAGGTCGCTTCCTGACACTGCACGGCAGACCTACGTTTTATTGCATCATAATCTCTTTCTCCCTATCTACATTCTTCAGCTCTACCCAACCTAGTGTATTAGTTATTCTAGATTATTACCTCCCAAATATAGAACCGTACATTTTTCAGCATTAAAACGTAACTGTATTTTCTGCAACCATCATGAAACCTGTTTAAAACAGTCTGAAGAAGGGCAGCTACTCGTACCAACCCTTCTGCACTTCTTATCTGCAGATTTCAAGGTCTTGTCCTTTATTCCATCTCGATAGCATTCAAGAAAATCAGAAACGACGAGAACGGTCCTCGCATTGAACCTTGAGCAACTCCTCTTATAATCCAATAAGTCAGTATTGTCCAGTTATTTTTAAGAATTTGGGAAGAGTAAATTATAGAAAAGAATTCCAAATATTTAACGTTATTTTCGATATAAGAGAGAGAGAGAGAGAGAGAGAGAGAGAGAGAGAGAGAGAGAGAGAGATCTCTTTTAATAAGGACTCAAATTGACTGGACCGTACCGGAACGTGGAGTACATACCTGATCATTAAAACTACGTTTTTCCTTCAAAATTTTTTCAGTCTATACCGTTGTATACATCTGGCAAACTCTCATATTGTGAAGCTATACTTCATAACTCGGTTGTCACTTATTGCAGCACCAGGGTAACTACCTACCCACCGAGGAAAGGCCAAACAGCCTTGAAACAGCCGTCTGGGTGGTGGTATCCACTGAGAATAAGTAACAATAGTCTTCGCCACTGGTGAAGTGTTGCTTATTCAAGGTAGTGCAATATCAGGCAACTCATTGTAAAGGTATTCACAATTTTAGATATGATAAAAAACGATGCCATTTTAACCATTTCGGTGATTCACTTACATATCTCTAGGGGCTCACATCTGGTGAGTATGGACTTGGTACGCCCAGGGTCCTGAGCTGGATATCATTATTCTTCTCTTTCTTGTTGATTCCGTTCTCTCTCTCTCACTCTCTCGGGGTGGTTCAGCAATTGTTTTTTGGCTGGTGCAGCATAAGCCTTGGACTTCCTTGCACCATATGGCTAATAATAATAATAATAATAAGAAGAAGAAGAAGAAGAAGAAGAAGAAGAAGAATCTATCAGCGTTTTGTTTCGTAAATTTTCAATTTATACCCCTAATGTAACTCTGTGTATTAAAAAAATAATCTAAATTTTTCACAGACTCATTGGGCTTATTTCATTGATGTTTTAGTCTATTAAATCTTATTTCGTATTAATTTTCTAAAACCTTAAGTATTAAAGGAAACTATTGGCAGATTATTGTTTTAATGAATCTGCTAATAGTTATCTTCAGAAGTGAAGAAAATCTTTATGTTTGCATACGTTCCATCAAAATACCTGTTGAAAAACGTAGATATGTTATTTTACAAAAAAAAGCTCAAGTCTAAAGAAATAAATATAAAAGCTTCAAGTTTAATACTGAATAATTACTTGAATAAATTTGATCTCGACATTGCCCTAATTACAAAAATTGTGTTCTATGATAGGTTTGCCTGTTTTGCTGGATGGGTTTTCAAGTGAAAAACCTTTCTGTTCTCGCCTCACATCGACAAATTCAGCCACAGAATGAGAAAAGCCAAAAAGTGTGCAGCTGATACAAAGGTTGGCAGAGTGGTTAATGACAGTAATGAGGGTATGTTGCTGCAACAAGAAAAGTTAGTCCGATTGGCTGAGAATTGGCTGAGTTTAACATTGACAAATGCAAACTACTGCATATGAGCAGCAGTAATCCCAGAGCAACGTACCAACGATGCGACACTACACTCAAGGTAGTGGAGAATGAAAAAGACCTGGGGGTAATTGTGCAGTCAAATATGAAGTTCGCTGAGCAATGCAGACGAACTTTCAGGACAGCTCATGGGGTTTTGTCAATGATATACAGGAATTTTGCTAGCAGCGATAAAGAGGTGATTATCCATCGTATAAGGCCATGGTTAGGCCACATCTCGAGTACTGCATACAGTTGTGGAGGCCTCATTTTAGGAAGGATGTAGAGCTGCTGGAACGGGTACAGAAAAGAGCAACGAGACTGATGATGGGAACTAAGAGGTGCTCTTACCAAGAAACTCTTGTTAAGTTCTGCAAATTTCATCGTCTGAAGAATGGGCACCTGTGAGATGATCTGATTGAGATGTTTAACGCTTTCATTGGATTGAGCAACTCAACGCTGATGGGATTCTTCCTCTCGCTTAGGAGACATAAACTGAAGTTGAGGAAGGACGGCTATAGGATAGATGTTTGAAAGTTCGCCTTCAGCCAAGGGGTGCTTGATTGCTAGAACAAGCTTCGATTCGTTGTTGTGGAAGTGGATAATTTGAATAAATTCAAGGAAGAACTAGACAAAGTATTGTATGGGATAGATAAGTAAAATGGTCCTTTTTTTTTGGCTGAGGCTGTTTTCTTGCATCATTTGCCACTACTAATATTAAAAATTTCTGAAGTAATTGATGGGTTTGAAACCGGGTTTCTGAAATAATTGATGGGTTACAAACCCAGGTTTCTGAAGCCAGTGTGCAGAGGATGGTGAGTACCAGATTGACAATCTGGTACTACCCGCCAGATTGTCAATCGGATTCTTCGTGGTGTTTAACAACCGCACCAAACTAGCTGTTAGGATCCCTGAATCCGCGTGGGACCCTTAGCCGTTGCGTACCTGTCCATATTGTAAGTTCTCCATTCTAGAACAATTTTTCGACTCCAATATCTTTTGTGCACAGCGTAATCGACCGGAAAGACATATGACTCATCGATCGCGTTAGTGCGTGACCAAAACACACTCCACTCTATACTCGATTGGAAACGATTACCCAAAATTCTCTCTCTCTCTCTCTCTCTCTCTCTCTCTCTCTCTCTCTCTCTCTCTCTCTCTCTCTCTCTTATTTCATGCTGCTGTTGTCGGATTTGTTGTGTATGATGATATCAACAAAATAAAATTTAAAACACTAAATAAAAATAAAACAAATAACGTGAATAAAATCAATTCAGCAATCCAAATTTTATAGAAATGTAAGGGTTGCAAGCGAACATTGTTTTATCAAAATTCAGGTGTACCACAGCAAAACCAGTTTTAGTGAACGATCCTAAATGTAGGGAAAAAGCGTAGCCCAACTGCCTTCAGAAAGAGGTATTCCTCGGCTTCGGTAGATAACAGAAATCTAACCTAAATAAATTGAAAAATTCATTGGTTTAATTGCTCAAAAAGTAATAAACCTAAAAAGTACCATTCACAATTTGTGACTTACCATTGTACATATTTAGGCTAACAACCTTCTAAAGCAGTAAGGCATTAAGGAAAAGCTCTAGTTTTCATTTGCATTTAAAAAAAAAAAAAAAAACAGACCCTTATTTTTGTATTTTGGGCAGTGACGCTAGTGTTTTTTTTACAAGTTGTTTCACTCCTGGTCCGCGATTACATCGACATTTCCCGATGTGATCAGCACTGTGGTAAGGTCACTCTCAGATGTAAAGTTCAAGTAGAAACCAATTCACACCCCGTTTCCCCACCAATACATCGATTCTGCATTTGCCTTACGTTTGGCATTGTTCGCTCTCTCACACATACTTCTACTTTCTTACATTCCATCATCCGTTTACGTCACTCCGAATTCGGCGAGATTAGATCCATCCATACGTAACGATCACATTGCTCAACTCACTTGGCATGTGCTGAAGACCAACATGCGACACCAGGAGACAACCCTGTCGTATGTCGCCCGAACTGACAGGAACAGCGCAAGACAATTACGTACAAGTGTAGACGCGGCGAAAGGTCACTCGCAAATAGATTCGCAGACGGAAACGGTAACAATTCGGGGAAATTTGCGCGCGCTTTGGCCAACAGACGGGAAAACAATATTTCGCGTAAGCTGACGCAGTGGACAAGTCATTAACCGGAGCGCGAGCTCTTATACATCGTGTCTCGAGACGCACGCGTTGTAACGCAAATTTCGATATTGTTAAAACGTGTCTTGGTTGGAGGCAACGGACAACCCCATTTCATTTCGATAACAGAGATCGCCTTATTAACACTTGCTAATCGACAAAAGTTAATGCTTATGCTGCCAGCAGCTGTTATTAATACGATTAAACATGATACAATTAAGGGTTAATGATGGGACCACTTCATTCCACGCTCTCATGAGATGTAACGTCATTTTGGAGATATTTATCCCTTAGTGGCACGAAATACAGCCACTTCCAGATATTCCCCTTGGTGATTTTGGCGTTTTTACTACTATTCTGTATACATTGTCCTCTCGGGTAGCACAGTGGTTATAATCACTGTCCTCTTCCCAAACTGGGTGGAAAAAGCTAGCAAGGTTTTCCCTCCAGCAAAATAGACAAACCGACCAGACAATTCAAGCAATTCGTGGACATAATACACACAGATAGATTGTTGTTCTCTGGTGGCCTTAATATGATAGTTTTTCTTTCTTATCCTGTAGTCCTCGTGCTAAGAAACCTACTGAAACGCAATCATAGTATCTTTGCTAACTGCAACTCCAGTTCATTCCCCCATTTGGTGAAGAATGCTTGTTGAAAAGGATTTTTCGTTTTGAAGTTATGATTTTGGTGTTCCCTTATTTTTGGCATTTGAGCGCCACTTGCTTTGAGTTGAACTTATTGAATTTTAATTGAGTTCCGATCGAGTCGATCTTTGTCTCTGCAAGGTCATAACAACTTAAAAAGAATTTCAGAAATTAAAGATGAGACAAAATCGCAGAAGTGAGGGGTTTTCTGGAAAAACAGAGGACAAGTACTGTTATTAAGAATAAATGATATATTTTAAGGACTCAGTTTTTGTTGTTTTAGAGTTAAGAGCCTTAGCGATTTAGACCATGTCTGCAAATTTGTGTGTTCTGTGATCCAGTTGCCTGGACTGAAAACCAGAGTTTTCCGAAGAAAACCTGTCGCCCTCTGCTGAGATCGACTAACTCAGCCGTGTCATGAAAAAAAGTTCTTAAAAATTCCTCATATCATTGAAGGGATTTGAACCTGGGCCTTTTCCATCCGGTGTGGAGAGGGCGTTGAATATACGCACTGCGCAACCGGGAAATGCAGTGACTCAGTACTATAAATTCACGGCCTATAACCATCTGTCTAAGTACTGCAGAGTGATGTAATAAGTGGTCACTCTTCTAAAATGGATCTCTCATTTCGAGATTGTCCCTCAAAAGATGACTCCACAACTTGTGTCAATTATTGAAATAAGAAAATAGGAAAATAAGAAATGAAGAAATAAGACAAAAACAGCAAGTAAGAATGTCATATAAAATCTAGAAAGATGCATGGTAATTTATTCGCAAGTATAAGAAAGAATCACAGGAGAATTATATTAAGATACATATCAATATATAGACCATGGATTTCAATATACAAAACTGTTATAGATAAAATTTATTTTGATGTCAGTTATACCGCTGTCTCTCAAGGTGTTGAATCTGTAGGTTTGTGTGATACGATGCAGGCATTATTAAATGAGCTCTTTCCAGCTTGTGAAGAAAGCAATGAGGAACAGAGATAGAGAAATTGCGAATAACTTAGGTTTTTGAAAACAGCCAGACTATTTTATGCAGACGAGTTAAGCGTTGTTTTTTGATTAGTCAAGAAAGAGAAGGTTCCAGGAGGGAGGACTTAATTGTTTGAAAGAGCTTTTGAAGTTTATAGAAGCTACCCTCAGGGATACATTTTGGACCTACGATATAGCCCACTGTATTGATGAATTTTTATATGATGGCATGGAGGGATTATTTATTCTAGCATAGTTTAGCCTGGAATATCAAGTAATTACATGGAAATTCCAAAGCTTAATTAGAAATGCTGTTAGTAATGTTATGGAAAAATTGCATAATTGGTTGAAATTGCAGACACTGGTGATTTTGAGCTCTAAGACGGCACACATACTAGTAAAAGGAAATCTTATTGCAACTAAATCTCCTCTGGTTATGCTTGGGGAGGCGTCTCTGAAATATGTCACGCAAGTAAAGTACTCGTGACTATGCGGAGCGCCTCTTTTTAAGAGAACTTATAATTCGTTAAGAATAAAATTAAAGTTCTGTAGGCCAAGCTAAAGAGAGTGGATGGGGTGTCAAAGAAACAGCCTTAAACTTACAGTATGAATGCGCTTTTGTCTCAATATCGTTTTCTTTCCTTCGGAGCTTGGTGCAAAAGAGTAATAAATGATATAATAAAAAGGCACTTTTTGCTGGTGAGAGGTTTGCTGTTTTGGGCATATTTTCTTATTTTTCAATTTCTCCAATGTTCCCTACTGTTTTCTACTTCTTCCATTTTCCTTCTTTTTAATATTTCCCATTTTCTTTCCTGCTAATGTTACTCATTTTCCAAATTTCCATAATCGTAATGTTTCTTATTTTCTCTATTTTATCCAATTTTTATATTTTTTATTTTCCCTATTCCCCCCCTTTTTCAGCTTTTCCATATTTTCTATTTTTCCCATTTTCCGTATTTTCTATTTTTCCCATTTTCTTTGTTTTCCTATATTTTATTTTCCATATTTCCTATTTTCAATTTTCTCTTATTTATCCCCTTTTTATATTTTTTCGTTTCTCTATTTTCCCATTTTCCTATTTTCTCTGTTTTTTTTTTTTTCATTTTCCTTATTTTCTATATTTTTCCAGCTTCCCTAATTTCTTTGTTCTTCCTATTTTGTATTTCCCCATTTTCCTACTTTTCGTTTTTCCTATTCTTTCTGTTTTAAATTTTCTTTTCATTCTTCATTTAGTCCATCATTTCCTATTTTCCAATCTTCCGATTTAATTTTTCCCTGAACTTTCCCATTTTGACATTTCCCTCTGTTTCCTAACTTACGTTTTTTCCCTATGGTTTCCTATTTTGCAATTTTCCCTAATGACGTCTATTTTTTATTCTATTTTGTATCATCGTAGCTTTGTTTTTAATACCAGGTTTTATGATCGTTACTCTGCTAGCGAAATTAAACACAAGAAAAAAAATCGAGTGTGTGCCGTGTACGTACCAAAGATCTTTTATGCATAAACATCTTTGAAGACACTTACTAAATTTCGAACAGCTAGAACCGAAATCATGAACGATGTAATTTATGTCCACGCCCACTACTTACTCTACCGAATCAATGTTAGTGATAAATAGGATACACACGCCCGCTGCTTACTCTACCTATCGAATCAATGTTTGGAAGAGGTTAGGCCAATAGCCTAATTACCCATTTGATTGAGGCCATTTGTTTAATAGCATGATTGCAACAATACAAGTATTTTATTGTTACAACCATACTATCATGTTGGATCGTGTTATTCTGTCATGCTTTGTCACAAATTACACATGCAGCCTAATGAGATCTAAACAAAGGACGGTATCTACGCGCATAATACACTATCGGAACTATGACCTGGCTCAGGATCTCAACGAGTACAAGCGCGAGATGGTAACGCTCCACATACCATTTCGCAATGAGGAAACAGAGATACTGTCAGAGATGAATTATTACAAGATCTAAGATGACAACGAAGAGCTCATTCCAGATCGTAAATCGTATGAATCGGACTTGGACATTCGCAAAACGATTGAAATATGTAAGACGATGTGTCAAGACAACGACGACGGTTACCTTGATGAAGCATGCGGTAATAACCAGTATAGCCTTGTAATGCGACTGCGAGAAGAAGACCCCTTTCGGAACTTTTACAATCATCCAAACAACGAGATGAATGAGGATCTAAAGCTTGCGACGCTCAACCGACTCAGCGCAATTGCAAAGAAACGCTAAAACTTGATGACCAAAGAACTTAATGAGAATGGCCAATGACAAGCAAAAGATTCTACTCATGCATGTAATTTGGAGTCTGTTATCTCCCAATCGGGAACCGTTTCAAATATTCTTCACCGGCCCAGCTGGTTGCAGAAAAACGTTTACGATTCGCCTCTTGATGGAAATATACTACCGCTTCAGTAATACAGACGGGTAGTGTAACGCCTACATTACATGCGCTTCAACTGGTAAGGCTGAAGCGCATCTAACGAAATGATCATGGTGTGCTCAGAGCTGACATAAACCAGCTCTGAGCACACCCAAGATCACTGCCCTCAAGATATCCATTTCTCTGGTTACCAAATGGTTTCTGCCACGGGTGGCAATGGTTAGCCCAAAGCCACCTAAGTGGTATGCCCGAATCATAAAAGTTTTTCTACAGGTTTATGCCATCTGTGGGCACACCCAATATCATTTCCCATGATCCTTTGCGCGATCTCCTCTCCCGAATCTTTTCTGTTATGAAACGGAAATTACGTCAGATGACGTCATTTCCGCGTCGCAAAATCGTGACAAATAGATTTTACTACCGTCCGAAATTTAGTAGGTGCCGCCAAAGATGTTTACACATCAAAAAGAAAATGAAAAGGAAAAAATAAAGAGAAAATCGAGTTTCTGAATTTTTATTCGTACCAAAGTGAAATTCGAATTAAAAAATTGCTTAGCAAACACCTAAAACACGAACCGTAAAAATCTCCACGCTCGCTCACCCTTCTGTCGTTCCCACAATACGCACGCCGCTACAAAATCTAGCAAGTGTCAGAAACGAAAAACCTTGTCTATTCTTGCTTACGTAGCATTTGTTACAAGAAGCCCAGTTTTGCAATCAAGTTCAGACTTCGAAATGTGATAGAATAACAATAATAATCTAATTTTGCGCGCGCTCGTTAGAGATACTGTGGCGCTAAACCTAATATACTCGCTTCATTGATGTCTCTCTCTCTCTCTCTCTCTCTCTCTCCGTTTCCGTTTGTCAATATTGGCAAGACGTTGATATATTAAAGGAAATAACACAGCATGGAGACTAAATGAGTTCCATGAAGAATGGCATGTCGATGTCTGTTCCCTAATATCTCTTCCTCCGAAACATAAAAGCATTTCTGCTTGAGGAATTGGGAGGGTTCCCATATATCACTCGGTCCATAGTTATTAAGTGGCGCGAGTGTTATTAACTATTAATAAAAAATAAGTGCCGGGCAAAAAGTAAGCGAAGTAGAAATTGAATAAACAGTTATTGATAATCCGCAACAATGGCGTGAAATATAATACGATGATGACGTCAGCATTGTTGCGAGCGTGCATTGTTAACGTTTAACGGGAGACAATTTTAGCGTGCCCCACTCCTTAAAAGTACATCACCGGCGGCTATCAAGATATTGCACTTGGGCAAAAATATATACGTACAATCCATAAAACCAATACATGAATACTCTTGCGAAAGAAAGTTTCTTAAGAATAAGCACGCCCGGCTACTTTCCACTATCCTTTTAAAAAAGGGGGTTAAAGTTCTCTTACAGGCTGTGAGGCTTGCAATTTTAAAACTTTTCTTCAGATCTAAGCAAAAAAAAAAAAAAGTTGGGACGACAAACAGTTGATAAATTCCAACTTCTAGAAAATTTCGAATGAATCGAAGTTCATTTGTTCAAGATTAATCTGCACTAGCCGACAGAATTAAAAAAAATTCATGAATTATACTTATCGAACCAGATGCGCGACTGCATCCTGGATGACAGGTATTTCGTGAAAAGCATGTGGGTCCATTTTTAGCAATAACAACAGCCCTCTACTCGTCGTGAGTTTAGATCTGTTGATCAAGGAAGCCATTGCATCAAGCTGAATTCACTCTGATGTTCCTGGAACCAGTCATGTAAAATTTTAGTTCTGTCTCCTGTCGCGAATGACAGTTCTGTTGTTCGCTGACAGGAGAGAAACCTTTTTCGTCGTTAGCTGCAATATCCATCTGTGACAAATTACAGCGAGTTGTGTTCTGAAATTCCACTTTGTTTGCTACTGTTGACATGGGTTGTTATTTGACTGTGAAAACCAAGCAGGATTGCAAATGACATTTTCGCGTATTTAAATAAACTATAAAACAAAGCCTAAGTTCATTAGTGTGGTGCAGGACACACTGAACGTGGACTGGTGATCAATAAAAATTGTTTTTCTGGAACGATGAGTCACGCAGCTCTTACAGTGTGATTAACGTGTTTGGTTTGGGTAACGTCTGAAGGAAGCTTTCTATCTGATTGTGTTGTCCCAGTTATAGAACTGTTGGCCGAATTATATAACAGTTATAGAAGGAGGAGGAAGCACAGTATGGGATGTTTCTCTTGATGTCATATAAGTGAACTGGTAACAAGCCATATAACCATAATGCTGAGCCTTACATGCTCAATAGGTAATTCTTCTCTGTGCTCTACTTTATGGTAATTTATGGGAGTAGCCCTTATACCTTCAAAGACGACAAAGGCCCCACGTCAAGGAGCAAGGACAGTATATGCATATTTTGAAGAGGGTGACGTAGTTGGAGTTTAGGAGCATCAGCAACTAAGGTCATATTGCTCCTTGTTCATTGTCTGTAAATTGCGCGTGTTCTGGAGTCGATTTTCTGTTTCCTTAACTAAACCCGAGTTCCCGGAAGAAAAAAACCATGCTACCCTCGTCTGAGATCGACTAAATCAGCCAAGTTGCGAAAAGGGCCCATAAAAATTCGGGACTCAAACTGAGTTGAGATAGACACTTTGTACTAGCCGTTGCAATGTTTCGATATTATTTTCTTCAAAATGGCCCTCGTGGATAACACAGTTGGTAGAATTGCTGTCCTCCCACACTGGGTGGAAAAACCCAGTGTGGGAGGACAGCAATTCTACCAACTGTGTTATCCACGAGGGCCATTTTGAAGGAGGACAGCAATTCTACCAATTGCTGTCCTCCCACACTGGGTGGAAAAACCCAGTGTGGGAGGACAGCAATTCTACCAACTGTGTTATCCACGAGGGCCATTTTGAAGAAAATAATATCGAAACATTGCAACGGCTAGTACAAAGTGTCTATCTCAACTCAATTAAACAACTTTAAAATGAACTGAAACATAGAATTAGTACTAGGCCAAGGTAATGGAGTTCACAGTTACTTTAAAGGTAGAGCAAAATACCACCACTTTCTGCTAGAAATTAATTGAAAACCTTGCAAGACGCATTCAATCAGTTATTACAACAAAAGCTGGGCCAAAGTGCTATTAATTTATTTGAAGAAATTCATTTTTTTGTTTGTAACTGCAAGTGCCCCATAACGTTTGGTAGTATTATTCCTTCTGTGTTACTGTGGAAGACCAGGGTGCCTTCTTTTCTGGGGAGAGAGCGGCGGAACGATTGACACAAATTCTGTCATGGTTCCTGTACAATCATCATTGTACAGATTACGAAGCTCATTAATCTGTACAATGATGACTCTCGTAGCATGAGACTTTTGCTCTAAATCAATGAAAAATACTCAAGTCATTATATTTGGGGTTAATAAAATGCCAGTCCCCTCTAAAGCAGTATTTTATTTATATATTTATCCATAATTTATGTAGAGTTACACTTTCTGTGATTCTTAGTGCCTGCTGAAATATTTATTAGAATACACCGACTGCTGATTTAAAAAGAAATATTCAAGTTATTTCAAACGCATCCTGTGAAATTTGTACCTTATCATTAGCAACATAAAAGGAGCCGCATTTTATATTTATTTCCAATACGGTATGAATAAAAAATGGTGTCTCCACTATTAACAGAACTCGCCCAATCATTAAAGCCACGCTCCGTTGATCACGTGCTCCGAACTATTACGCAAATCGACACATCTCCGTATTAATAAGACCACGAACACGATATTTTGCTAAAGCTCTTATAAGAAATGGATCGTGGAAAACATTCGTATAAAATGTAAACAAAATGTAATCTCCAAATAGCATATTAAGTATTAACCAGTTTTTTTTAAGAAGTAGGAATGAGAAATAAATTATAAATTTATTCAGTTTTGGTAATAAAAAGTCGGAAATAGTATTGCATTCTAGAACATCATTGCAGTAATAGAAGTTTAGGCTTTTGTTCTGGATTTACAATGAAAATTACTACGCATAGATGATATCAGACAGCTGGAAAGAGCTCACCACTAATGTTCGTGTTTTATATTCATAATTTTACAACAGATGTCTGTATTCCTATATTCCCCAGGTAGATTCCCACATTATTTTAAATAAATTATCCACTCCTCAATAATTGTACTGTTTGATATTTTCTTATTTGTGTGACTGCAATCTCCTGTGACAAATGTCAATACAGTACTGAAGAACAACAAAACCTTTTAATCAACACACGTAGAAAGTTTCTAGAAACGTTTGACCAATATAGATACTAGCTATTAAATGAAATAAAATTGAATTCAGTTGGTAAAAGCAAAAATCTCATATATAGAACAAAAGAGATTTATTATAACAGTAAAATCTGATATTTGTGGTATCGGTCTCACGCAATGATTAATGCAACATCAAACTTTACAACCAACACCATATCATATCTTATCTTAGCACTGTGGCGCCTCATAGTGTCACAATCGAGAAATGTTCACATTCATTTCAGGTGCATCTCTCTGCAAATATTATGCTGAACATTTCTAAGAAAGTAATCAGATTTTCATATCTTTATGCGGTGATGCCCCCTAGTGTCACGTTAGAGAGATAGTTGTATTTATCTCGTGCGCTTTTGTACAAATATGTATGGACAATGGCTGGATTTCTGAAATATAACCATATACTGTAAATAACATATAACGCAAACATTGCAGCCTAACAAAATGGACTGCATTATATTTTATTGTTCTCCAAAACCTACTAAAAACACTATATTTTTATACCATTGATTTTTCCATTAAAAACGTGAAACGTAATTTATCATCTTCACAAAGAGATGATCTCGCCCATTCTACTGCAGAAGATTTCTTTAAGTTTTTGAAAAGATAGTGACGTCTTTTTTTATCTGATGATCGTTTCCTGTTTTTTTTAACATTTTTTAAACTTTTTATACGTACTAGTCTAGTGCATGATCGAAAACAATGCACTGAGTATTTTTGGTGTTTCTAATATCTTTTAAGTCTGAGTTAAGTTTAGAAATAAAGGGAAGAATATAAAGGTGGTTTACTCCTGTATTGCAAGAAACACAATGCCAAGAAGCTGATCTTTCTACAAATCTTATCTATTAATTTAATCTTTCTTTGTATATAGTATCATTTATTCCAATAATTCCAGGGGGTTTATTTTTCTTCATAAAAATTCGAAAGTATCCCAATTTTCAAAATTAATTTGATCACTACCATCCCCATAAATGTCTCTCTTTGACCACCCCAAGAGTACGTGTCATTAGAGGCTGCAATAATCAGAGTGAAATATCGCGCTTCCTATATATTTGTCGAGCCTCTCTTGGAGGGATTTCATTAGATATGAACACTTTGTTGACTTTGTAAACAGCAGTAACCGAATATCATCAGATGTCATTATTGCACGACCACGTGTGCGGTTGCTAGGCGACAACGATCTTTGTGTAGTGATGTATCGATACATGAGTTCCCATCACAAGCTGTTGGGTTAGCGTGTGTATCCGTAATTAGCCTTGCTTCTATATTTCACTGCTGATATAAGCTAGCAATCTATTATCTAATGGGAGAGCCCACGTCATAATCAGCTGCCTCTACAACCCTCTATTGCACTCTACCGTATCATTATAAAAGTTGACATCGCTTATAAGGCAGCCAATAGAAGACAAATTAGCATATCCAGTTTTATTAGAGCCACAAGAGGAAAATGAATGCACTTCATCGCATCTCATTAGAGTAGGAAGGGGATGATGCTAGCCCTAACAATGGTTTTATTAATCTTATTAACACTACAATGCTTTAGTTGCAACATTGCCCGGAATGGTTGTAAAGATTCGTATTAGAACACGCATTTGGCGCTTAATTGTAAAATATATTTTATGTTATAATGTTATATATATAAAGAACAAAACGTGATACCTCCCTGAACTTGCTTAGTGTTTATGTTCTCTTTGTTTTCTTCTTGATAAACTCAAGAAATATTTCATCTAATATTGGGAAACAAAGAGATAAATAACCCAAAGTATTTACATAAATTCATTCCCCATAAGCATCCTAAGCGAAATACCCAAGTGGGGAAAAATCTTCTGATTCTGAGCATACGTTTCGTGCAAATAGAATTCCAAGCATTAAAATTCTCTTTCGTGAGCCATGAATGTATTTCACTATAGCAACAGAAACAATAAAAACGATTTACTGTACTACTTTTTTTTAGAAAACAATTAAAATTGATTAAAACCACTTTCATTTGTATTGTCAGCTGATATTGTTAAGTGAAAAAAGTCGAGCTCTTTCATTACTTGCAAGTTAATTACGCTCTATTACTAAACTATTTAAAGCGATTTAGAATAAACCGACATATAACAGCGAATCTCGATAGTACTATCTATCAATTCTTTGATCGATTCGAATAATCGAGTTCATAGTTATTTATGTTTAGATAATCAACGTTTTTGGTGAATCTTGTTCTAATAATCGACGTTTGGAACAAATCTGTAATACTCATTAAAATTTACTAAACTTGCTTTAATATCTTACCACCCTTAAAGCCTAAATTAAGTTACACAAAATTACAATCAATGTTTTGGATTCGTGAGAAATATTACCTTGGGATATTGAGTTTTCACCATTTTTTGTTGCACTCAATTTTGGTATTCCCTTGCGTTATTTGGATGGTAGCGTTCTTTTGCGGATGTCAACGTCTTGCAACAGGGGCCACTCAGCTGATGACATGTTAATGGAAAACAGTAGTTTCTAAGATTTCAGTGTCACTAATGGACTGGGAGGGTACTCAGTTAGCATTGGTTTTGAAATGCGAAACAAGAGACGGAGAATGTCAGAAATGCATTAACGTAACTTAGCAAGAGAAACATTCTTCCTTTTTTGTATTTAAATGAAAGGAAAAAAATCAGACTTTCTGCAATTGTCAAGAGATTTTCCCGTAAGCACCTAGATTAAGAAATGAACAGAAAGAACATTCACTATGTAGTAAATAATTATTAAAGTCGTTAGTATAATCTAATGAGGATGAGGATTTTTTAAGAGGGGTAGCATAAATTGGCAACGTTACGAAAATAATAGTATTTTAATATGAGAAGTTCTCTGAAGAATAAACTTTCAATTCTCGTTTGCCTTTAAATATATTGCAAAAATCAAAAATTAAGAGAAGCTGTAAGTAATAAAAATCTAATAGAAATTATAATAATTAAAAATAAATTGTAAAATTAAAAATAGATATAGAAAATTTAAAATGTTTAAATAATCTTAGTTATTTTTTAAATAAAAAAATAAAAGTAAACGCGGCCAAAACATAAATAAAATAAATATATTATATAGTGTTAACCTAAAGGAAGTTGAATTTTCCAATTTTGGTTTGCTATTAAAACTAGGCTTAGTGTGCTTTTTAGGTTATTGCATTTTCCGCCGTTCGTTGCATGTGATACAACATCAGATGTTTATCCTAAACTGTGACCTTTCGTATTCACTGAGTTTCGAATTCTCTGGCAGAAGCAGATATACGGTGTTGTTATTCTTCCCGTGAAAGCTTAGAAGGAAAAAAGATACGAGTCAATGTCATTCTCAGCACGCGTCTTGAGGTCGATCCTTTACCACCAATACTTGTGAACCCAACATTGCCTCTGTGATCATATCGATTATTCTTATCGATTTTATACGCTTATGATAAGAATATCGAATAAGTCAAGAAGTTATTTTACCCCTTTAGTATTTCATGAAAGATAAATAAAAAGAATTCGAAAACAAACACACAAGTGACACGTGTTTTGGTTGGATTGGTTTCTGTTGGCTGCTGAAGTTGATGTCACAAGTTGACAGTGAGGTAAATGTAGCCGCTGTCGAGTACAAGAAAAGTTTAAAAGAAAATACAATTTCCCAGTAGATGGTAGTAGGATAAATTACCGCGGATAGATATGTGACCTGTGATTTTGAAGTATTTAAAATTTTAAAACCCAAAACCCAACAGATAAAAATAAAATCCCTAATCCCCTACTAGGGATTCTATCGCAACGAGTTGTAGCATTCCGGTAGTAAGTTATCTGTGCTATCCATGCCTAAGTTATTGCTCTATATAAAAATAGTTATTTTGTTATATCAAATTTACTTTGAATTGCATTGAACTGAAATTAAAAAAGTTTGTATTTGTATCACCCTGAAAATGGCCCGAGTCATAAGGCACGGATAATACATTCTGCTAGTTCAATCCTAGAGTTCAGATTAGAATCCAACTGATCAGCTTTGGGATACTTTGGAACAGCAAAGACAATTATGAGCCAGAAGAAGACATGCAAGTTCTAAAGAACCAGCCATTGCCTTACAAGAGGCTGTGGCTAAATGAGGAGAACCTTAAGAGGGTTACCAATGTCATCAAAGCCTACAGGAAGTGTCATATTTAGTGTTAAACATGAATATTTTGCTAACAAGATTTTTTTTTTTTTTTTTTCATTTAGCGTCCTACTACTTGTTGAGGATAGTGTATTTAAACAGACGAATACTTTTGCCTTTAATGCCTACGCCTTTGGATTTAGTTACTCGTATTGTCGATACTTGCAGCAGAAAAAAACAAAAAATATGCGTTTCCCTTTTTCCTATAGGCACAAATCCAGAACTGATATTAAGTTCGATGGTTTAGCCAAACCATCGAACTTAACTCCCGATTGAGACAACTTGTCCCAATAATTTTGAAACTTTTTGGCTAAAAAAGAAGCTTCCTATAATCTATTCTGAACTCTTACCCTTTAGTTTAAAATTATATCCCGGTTCTATAGTTATTTATAAAGTTTCGCCTCCACACCTTTTAATAGCCGCTATCAGCGTTTTATAAGTCTCAGCCTCAGCCTCGTCTGGTGCGTTTCGTGTTTTTGTTGGATCTTTTCAAAAACTCCAATTTTTTTTCAGGCATTGACTCTGTTAACTGGACCAGCATTCCAATTATTGCCCCTTATACACTGTAATTATAATCGCTACTCTACAACAAGCTCTTCAATAAATCACTGGCACGGCATGTTATTCTCTAATCACTTTCTTTCTCTACATTGATAATTGTTTTTGCTGGTAGCACACTGATTATAACCACCACCCCCACACACTATATGGGAAATATCTGAGTTCGAATCCCGTCAATGACGCGAGGAACTCTTGTGGGCATTTTTCACACCTTGGTCGAGTTGTCGGTCTCAGGCGTGCACGGCAAGGGCTCTCCGCCCCACACCCCCCGACAAACTCAGGTTTTCAGTCCAGAAAAGCAGGCAAACCGACAAGAGAACACATACAATTTATGGACATAATATACATAGGTCAATGAGTATTTTCTTTTGGATAACCGTAATATGCAATATTTATATTTTTTTTTGCCGTTCTTAATTCAACACCTCCAAATGAATGTTTTTTTTTAAGTTATTATTTCCTGTGTTAAATCCTTGTATTTAACAACATTAAAACATAGAAAATAATATGTATGTATTTACTATATCTATCATAATCATAATAAATAATATGTATTTACTATATCCATCTCTTTGGTGACACTGCCATAATTGTTTGTCAGGTTAGTTAAATAAGATTTTCCCTGAAGAAAAGCAGTTCTAGATAGATCAACTTCGAGCCTGTCACCATCAAATACGAAGGATGCGGAAAGGTCAGGGAATGATCACCGCATATCCCGGAGCAATATGGCCTTAGTTGCTAATGCTCCTAAAAACCAAATAACTAACATAGATCAACTTGTTTTACCTTCTTAATAATTTCTTCCATTGTTTTAGCTACTATTGATGTTAGATGAATTAGTCTGTAGTTGCCTTCTTTCTTCCTTAGTCTGTAGTTGCCTTCTTTCCTCGTAAACCCACCTTAACAGATTAGCGATGCATTGACCATTATCCAATTCAAGTAAATCATCCCTCAGTCTAATGAAGACTTCGTGATTTTATGTACTCCCAGCTGCTTCCTAAAAACTGGGTAAATTCAATATATCCCAACTTACAAACTTCAGGCTTAAAAGTCTTTAGTAAAGAATCCTGTGTAATTTTGATTTCGCTAATTTCACATTACTTGGGGCTCAATAATACAGTTCTCCACTATGAAAAGGGCTTTCATCTATAAAGATCTATGTATCCTTTCAATCTATCAGGTTCATTAGTTTATTTATCAATGGTTTTCACTTTCCTGCATTCTTTAAGTAAAGGTCCGATCTGATTCATTCTTTTCTTTTTTATATTCACATATGTGGTAATCTCCTTGTCTCCTTCCTTTGCTCTTTTCATGAGTGTTTTTTTTTTTATATCCAGTCTTTACTAGTCTATCCATGTCTCTGTTACTGTTACATCTCAGTCTGTGGTATTGTAATAAATCATCCTGAACGTTGCTATCAACCACACATCTTTCCAATGCCAAAAGAAGAGCCACTGGCTTATGTGACTTCACAGCAGAACCATTAAATTGTGTGCAAATGTTAATTTAATTCATGTTATCAATAAAACGCAGTTTCTTTTAACCCTTAAGATCTTTTCAATGATATCAGCGAATAATTTTGCACTACTTAGGTTCAAAAGTATATCATCCCTACAGAAACGTTTCTTCTGAATATTTGGCCATGTTGATAATAAGTCCTCACAAAAGTCTTGGATAGTCCCTCAAGGGTCAAGATAATCTACAACGCTTTCAGCACTAGTTGTCCTCCTATCGCGTCTGGACAAAATTAAAGACACAATTATATTTTAACCTCAATCGTGGCATTTTTCAACTTGGCCCTATATTTTTCTGGTTATCTGTGACTGTCCTATAAAACGAAAGCAAGCACCTGAATAGTAAGAGGATACGATTGTATTGAGTTTTCTCCAATTTTACTCTAACATATTCCAAGATAAAACAATTCTAAAAAAAATTCTAAACTATCCAAAAAAACTGTCTCATTATCAAATCTAATTGGGTCCAGTAAAAAAATAGACGCATTCGTTATGTAAATGAAGGTCATTTACTTTAATTTTCTTTCCAGTTAAATAAATATATATTAGCTAATTCCAAACATGATCGCGCAATCGGCAAGAAAAAAAAAACAACTTTGCTGCTTGTAAATTGTAAATTAATTCAGTTAAGACAAATGGATCACTTTTAAAATCAGTTGTATCAGAGAAAGAGAGAAACAGAGTGAGAGAGAGAGAGACTCCGCATTCTTTGAATGGATAAAAAGAAACGAAAAAGGAATTAAAGGAATAAAAGGGAATAAAAAAAATAATAAATAAAATAAAACAGCTGAATAACTATCTGCCCCTCGCCTATGTAGCAATAACTCTTATATGCACGGAAAATAGTGCTCAATACTTATCCAAAAAAAAAAAAAAAAACACTTCCTGTTCATCAATGATCTTTCAATTTATACTTCCTTGCTACAGCAATAATTTCAATAACAGCTTTAAAATAGACGAGCAGAAAACTTCTAAGAACACGTTTCTACAGAAAAATAAATCTGAAAATTTTCTCTTAATAAACATTATATTGTTATAATATGTGAATTTTGGAAAAGTGTAGAAATGTGTATTAAAATTAAATTTTTTTAAAATTTATCTTTTATTTAAACTTAAGCTTTATCTATATGTAATTATACAAATTCAAGATATATATTACGTTTATGTTAGAAGTATTTATGTGTACGTGATTAAATATGAAAGCACTGCGTACTCACATCAATAATTTTCCATTAATGATCTGCACTTCAAACAAGCATCTTCTCGTTAAGAAGTTTTTTTAACCTTCATTCTTTCTGAGATCGAATAATTCTCTGTATTTTTGCTCATTAGCAAACATTTATCAATACTGAAACTCCAGTAGCGTGTTGAATAACCATCGAAGAGCTTGTAATTCCCCTGTTATTATTAAGAATGGAAAATATTGCGTTCTACATCATTAAGAGTTTCTCAAACTAAATATTTCTAAAAATAGCATCTTATTTTGTAAAAGTAAACGCATGTTTTTTTTTTTATTTGCTTTATTTTATTTTTTTTTTATACCGCCAACCTCCACAGTTTGTGGTTCGTTGCTTAATGATATCTAGTTGTGCACTGAAAGTTTTTTTCCAACAGTGGAGATGAAGGTAAAACGAATTAATTTCTAATATTTAGCTTGTTTACAAACAACAACTATGGATTGCACTTGAACGTTAAAATTCCAGATGTCACACTCTCAATAGAAATTATAACTAAAATTAAATAAATAATGAAATAAAGCAAAAAATTAACAAAATAAATTTAAAATAAACGCATTAAATAAAAATAACAAATCATTAATTATGGAAACAGAGCACTTTGATGTGAAAGCCACATTTGTCATGAGAATAAAAGTTATTTACTAACCTACTATGTTTTCACATTTAAATATACAGTCAAACATGTTCAATGTTCTGAATTTTTGTTTTTTTTTAAATTTTGTGATTATGGAATGAAAAGGGGAAATATGCATCCGACAAGGAGATACATTCTCCCCAAAAAGTATTTTTTGTCTGTTTATAATTAATATTTGTAAGATAAATTGGAATAATAAAGAATTCAAGATAAAGGGAGATTGCTTGAATCACTTACGATTTGCCGATGATACCATTCTCTTTGCCAATGATACGGAAGAACTGCAGCATGAAAGCAAAAAGTTCAGTTTGAAGATGAATAACAAGAAAACACAGGTTATATTCAACAAATTTGCCAGATCAAAGAAATCATGGCCGATGGACAAGAACTAGAATAAGTAGAAAGGTATGTTTACCTTGGACAAAAAATTTCAACACATGAAAACATCATGATGGAACCTGAATGGCTCATAAAATTGTAATGGAAAGCATTTGAAAAGTTTAATATAGTCTTCAAGACAAACTTGCGATTCTGTCTCAAACGAAAAAGTTTTAATCAATGTATCCTCCATGTCCTGACATATGGTTGTGAAACATGGTCATTGTGAAGCATGGCCAAAGCTTTACAGAGACAGAGAGTCACACAGAGAAGAACGGAGCCCCCTATTTTCAACATAACCAAAACAATCCATAAAACATATGGATGGATTCGCCAACAAACAAAGGTCAGTGACATCATTCAAAGAACAAAGCGCTTAAAATGGAAATGGCCAGGTCACATATCAAGAGCAGATGACAGATGGACTAAGCGAATATTGGAATGAATACCACTTGCCTTTAAATGCCCAAGAAAAAGACCAAAGATGAGGTGGATCGATGAAATTGTGAATTTTTCTGGTGTACAATGGCAACAGAAAGCACAGAATGGCAGTTGGAAACTTGTTGAGGAGGCCATATATATGGACCTCCGTAGCCGAGTGATCAGGAAATACGAGTATATCATCATCAGCCATTGTTGATCCACTGAAGGATGAAGGCGTCCTCAACGAGTTTCCCGCATGGTCAGGAGTGCGACTGCAATAGCATACACTTTTTGAGTAGACCAGGGTTCAAGCCCCTAAGTGCTAAATACGGTCGATCTGCCAACCCGTCCTGGACAAGCGTGACAGATTAGAGTCCATTCCCTCAACATGACTTGTTGAGGAGGCCTCCATCCTTAATATTTGAGTTCATATGATTTATCATGTATTTTGCATGTACAAATGCATGCTCACCACAAATTTGCATGTGATATCAGTCTAAAAAGAGCAGCTAAATTCAGATCGGCGAACTATAGCTCGGATTGAAGAAGCTTATAAGAGTTTCTCCATCCATCTGCGGGATTACAAACCAAGATCTCTCAAAACGAGTGTCACCGAGGGCTTGGGATGAGGACTACTTTCACAAAATGGATCGGGTAATGGTGAAGTGGTTTTAGACGATAATTTGTCTATAGTTCATGGTAGATCACTTGATGCTGATAAAATTATACATGATACTGCATCATGCAACTAACTTGCACCAGTTAGTGTGAGGCGTTTTGAGGATCATTTAGCATTCCATTTTCAACTGTTTGATAAGTGCCGCACGTAGCACGGGCACCTCTTCAAGATCCGTGTGGTACACTAACACTCGTTGACCTCATAAACAAACATACTTCTAGCTAGGGCGCAGGTGGACAACACCCGGCCTTAAAATAAACAGTGGACCAGCAGGACTCATTCTTGTTCAACAGCATAGGGAGAAATCATCTCCGTATGTTGTCGGCGAAATTCAACTGCATTCTCAACGTTTTATTGCGTTTAACCACTAACTAACCCTACATTTTCCAGGAGGTGTTGATCTCACAGTCACGCAACAGTGCCATTATCTGTGAACTCTTTACCCAGCGTGTTAATCCTAACCTTTAAAGCAAGAGGCCACTGAGGCATAATCAACTTCCTTCGAAATGGGATACAACCCCATATTTCTGGCCCAGTCACCAATTTGCTTCACAGTACATTTCCCAACGATCCCCTAGTTCTCAATTGCTTGGACACCTAACTCACTTGATTTCAATCCGTGCGACTTCCGGTTGAGGGAACAGGCAGATTTCAGGGATACTGGCAGATTTCAACCAGCGCATTACAAAACT
Source organism: Mastigoproctus giganteus (assembly GCF_048544385.1). Classification (NCBI taxonomy): domain Eukaryota; kingdom Metazoa; phylum Arthropoda; class Arachnida; order Uropygi; family Thelyphonidae; genus Mastigoproctus; species Mastigoproctus giganteus. Next base: position 49,931,134 of record NC_143585.1, read on the forward strand.
GTATACTGCGAACAATTCGCACAAAGTTATGAGGACACCAATTGAGCTCTGCACAATACAGTTCTGTGCTTCCGGCATACTCTTCACATCGATGGACACTTGAACAATTTGATTAACATAACATGTCAAATGTGCGTTGAGCTAGATTGTGATATTATCGTTCGGTAGTTGTGATCTGAATAGTCTAAACGCGTAGAAGAGAGGACAAAGCTAATTTTATCCCGGTGTGACTTTTTGGAACTAATTTTCTTCATAGCTTTAATTTTCGCTTAATACGAATATTATCTATGCCAAGTAAAAAACGCTCTGCGATAAACTGTTTTCTCTGAACAGTACCAAGGTGGCGTAGATTATTACTACCTTGAACTGTATATATACTCTCACGGGCCAAAAAATTAGAAACCTTTTGCAATTAAAGTCAACAGATAATTATATGTACAGATTCAAATTCAAGTTATCACATGATATGATCACAAGTTCCTTAGTATCAGATAAATACTGAACGCCATCCTGGGGATTCTCAGTCAATCCCGTCATGAGGAAGGTAGTTTATCATTCCTATTTTCAGAAAGGCGTTATAGCAGGAGCCACAGTGGAGAAAACAAAGGAAATCGCTGGTGTGTCAAAAACAGCTACCTCAAAATTATACAGTAAGTGGAAGACGAAAGGACAATGTAGCTCTAAAAGGAAGAAATAAAATGCCACAACAAATCTCTGCTCCATGAACCAGACCGCAGAAATTTAAGGTGAATTGTGCATCAGAATAGAAGGCCTAGTGTCCAGCAAATGACTGAAAAATTCAATTTACGCCATGATTCCTAAATTCAATTTTTACTTCAACTATGTGGCGTGAGTTAAAGAAACTGTGATTTCATGTGCCTATAGCAAAAGTCGTTTCTTTCTGTAACAAATCTAAAGTTTCTATTGGAGTAGTGCCACCAACGCCAAGTCTCGACTGTGGAACAGTCGAAAAAGACCATGCACTCTGACGAGTATCGATTTTCACTTTTTGTACCAATGATAGGGTAAAAGTGTGGCGTGCGCCTCATGAAGCCATGCATCTAGACTTTCTCTTGCCTACCACTCAAGCTTCTAGAAATGGTATCGTGGTATGGGAATATGTTCTGTTCATACGGACTGGGTCCGCTCATACCGTTGGAAGGTCGTATTACCTTCTGTGAATATCCTTCTGTCGTATCGGACCACCTTTACAATGCAATACTTAATTTTATCCGATGGATTCTTTCAAGATGACAACGTTACTGTCCACAGTGCAAAAGTTCTGTTTGAATAATTCTAGGAACATTCCTAAGATTTCCACACTGGTCGCCTAATTGTACAGATTTAAGTCCGACTGAGAATGTCTGGGTATGTTGGAAAGGGCAGTTCTGCCGACCACAATACAACAGCTGACAAATATCCTAATATAAAATGGTCAAATCTGGAGAGAGACTCCGTTAGACACCTAGTGAAATCCATGCTCCCATATGTACGCGTTGTAAATAACAGGACCAATGTAATATCGTACCCCTACAATTTAAAATTATTAACAACAATAAAGCCATCTGATAATGTGCAATATATAGTTCATTCAATTAGTAGCAACCTCGCAGAAATGGAAAATTATCTCAAATTCTCTTCCTTCTGAAGATTAATCCAGACAAGTTCGTTTGCACTGTCTTCCTTAAATCCAATCCAACAGTCACTGAGCCAGTGCGTGATGGAAAATCATAAAAATAATAATAACAAGAAGAAAAAGAACCTAATAGCTCCTGCAATCCTGGAAAAAATCAAACAGGATGTGAGCGACCAACTACAAAGAACGACGAATACAGACACAAGGGAACCAGAACTGGAGTAGGAATAGCAAGTACAAGAAGTACCCGGAGCACCCGAAGTGAAAACAGACGATGCTCCGATATCCAGAATAGAAGAAGAGTGGAAGAAAGCCCTAGCAGAATTCGTCGGAATTGATCACTCACCATACCGAAGCAGAGACCAAACAGAATCCTGTAGCAACTAACAGACCACTTCTAAAGGCGAATAATACCGGATTATCTTAAAAACAACGAAGTAACACTAGATACCATACGAATAGTCATTTACTTGTCCGGACTTATCTGATTTGCCTTTAATGGTTTGAACTCACCTGATGATGGGGGCTTGTCCCTTCTTTTACGGAGCGGAGAATTTTATTTTGTTTCTACGCAGCCCCTTAGAGGGCAGAAATTGTGGTATCTCGTATTTCAAGAGGAGAAACTTTTGTAGGTACCCAGGATATGGATCGCCTTTGGTACGGGATTCAGACACCCAATGTTTTCTGCCCTTCTTCCTGTGAGTGCAGGGGTTGTTATTGTTATTTGTTTATTTTTATCTGTTTTTTAGATTTAATGACTTCATTTTATTCCGCTTATTTTACTAATTTATTTATTTAATTCATTTCCGATTATATTCGTATTTATATTATTATTTCGCTCTCCTTTTTTTTTTTTTTTTTTTTTTTTGGGATTCCCCTTTTCACTGTTGTGCAGGGGCGAAATCTTTTGTTGGTACTATTGATTAGGCCTCAATGGTACAGGAATGCTGGCACTCATAGCATTTGCACTTCTGCCCGTGGACGTTGGATGCAGTCCTAGCTTTGTACGTGTATAATTTTGATCCACCTCCTTGTGGTATGCATGGGTACTGGGAAGCAGCCTTCCTGGTAATCTCAGCTTCCCACTATCAAAATGGCCAGATAGAACTAAACAACAAGCGCTCTACATAAATATAGCACACCACTCATTTCTATTGCGACCTATTTCGACCCATTATTAGTTACCCCGTACGATTTAAGCCTGCTGTAGGGTATCAAGGAAGAGCTTTGCTCTGCTCCTGTTCAAGTGAGAAAAGGTCTGGGTTCCAAAGTCGTCAATGACAAGAGGAATTTCTATGGGCTTGTTTTCACAACGTGGCTTAGTTAGACTGTCTTAAACGATGGTTGCTTGGTTTTAGCTCCCGGAAGCTCGAGTTTTTCATCCAGCAAAGGGAGCAGATTGACCACTGACTCTCACAGTTTACAAACATAATATACTGACTCCGCATACCCTTATTGCTTTGAAGCTTAACACACACACACACACACACACACACACACACACACACACACACACACACACACACACACACACACACACACACACACACACACACACACAATAATATTTCACTTCATTATAAGAATGAGTCAAACAATTGTATATGAAAACTAATTTAACTACACTCATGAGCCAAAAGACTATAACCACCTACCTAATAGCGTACTGTGCTGTCTTTTACCCTGAGAACCGCATGCACTCCACGAGGCATCGACTCCACGACTCCTGAACCAATTGGACAGAAGGACGTCCGGGGGTTCGTCAACGGAGCAGGACACTGGCTTTGACTGGCGAATGCTGCGTTCCGTACTATCCCATAAATGTTCGATGGGATTGATGTCGGGGAAAATTAGCGACCAGGAGCACACGAAATGCTTGGACATAATCCTCGAACCATTCAGGCCTTATGACACAGGGCATTATCTTATTGAAAGAGGCCAGTACCATCTGGATACACCCTCATCCTCACCGTCAGATAGGGATGAGAGGACCCAGTGATTTCTAGGAAAACATTCCTGAAACCATGATACCATCGCAGCCGGCCTGTTTTCGCCCAACCGTACAGTCTTGTTGTAGCTGCTCACCTGCTCGCCGTCGAATATTCCCTCATCCATCGCCCTGATGAAGCTGGAACCTTGATTCATCAGATAATGGGACTCTTTTCTAGTTGCCCAATATCTAGGAACGGTGCTCCTGTGACAACTGCAGGCAGAAATGTCAATGACGGCTTGTTAACATGGGCACATGAGAAGGTTGTCTACTGCTTTGGCCTATATGCTTGTGTGCTCGGAAACGTTTCTTTCTGCGCCCTGGTTGATTTGAGCCGTCTGTTGTAGCGGACATGCCCGGCCAACTGCTGCTCATCTAACTGTCAATCAATGGTGGTCTTCTCTTCCCGGCAAGTTGGATGGTTGTGCGTCCCTCTTTGGAACATTCTCGTCATCCTCTTTACTACGGCGGCCATCAAACAGCGAAAAATGCTGGCGATTACTGAGATGCTTTCTCCAGTCTTCCTAGCGCCACTTCACTTGCACAGGTTTCCTACTAACGAAATGACAGGCACTATCAGTGCCGTTACTATATATGCTGTGCCGATCGATGATGTAACTTCTAAGTGTTCTGAGATGCATCCACTCGTTTCAACTCAGTCCTCTTCCACCGGATATGGGGAAGACGGGTTTTTTTATCCATTGTGTCATCTGTGAGATCTAGGAAACAGTCAAACCGAATATAGTGTATGGTTATTTTGTCCGTTATTGGGATTTAATCTAATTTAACCTAACCTTGACCTTAGGAAATCGATTTTTGTTTTATAACGTGGTTAATGTATTTTATTACTGAAACCTATTACCTTTAACTTATGTTTCCTTCTCGTTTTATGCATTTAAATATTAATTAGTGTTTTTTTTTTCCAAAACGTATCCGTTTTGCAATCTTCTCATCACTTAGGATGGTTATGGAGGACCGACATAAAGTCAAGTCGAGGAATAAATTACGAATCAATATGTCACTTGGGGTAGATGAAGCGTTGATGAAAAGGCAGTCAATTATCAACACCGACAGCTACGCCGAGCTTTTAAAGTAGCTTTTATGTAAGTTGGTGGGCGTAACTAAAAGCCTCGAACCAGTAAAGTACAAAACAGTGTCGTCTAAGGCTATTTATGGCTAAAGAAATCTCATAAAGGACTTTCGCAGAGACATATAACTCCTCTTATTCTTGTTTTTTCCAGGAACTTTTATTGATACTTAATGCAATAAAATCTAGCCTTACATAACTTAGTTTCAGAATTTTATTTCTCTCTCTCTCTCTCTCTCTCTCTCTCTCTCTCTCTCTCTCTCTCTTATATTTCTACTTCAAAGAATACAATGGCTAATATATCGAAATAAATCGTCACGTTATTCAACTAGATCTAGAAGTAAAATTGTTTGATACTCTCAAAGAAATATAAAACATTCCTTCATCACTAACGCCCACTCTAAACTAAAGCTAATCGATTCCCCACAAAAACTGCCAATTCGCTCACTTCATATCCCTAAGAGGGAAAGAATGTGGGGAGAAGGGCAACCCATACATCAAACAAGACTGTAACTGAAACTTGTGGATGGAAACAAAAATAGTGTATATACGAAGTTCTACAGATTTTAAATCATTTAGGTAATTTTCTACATAACAAGGCAAAAATGATTTAAGTTTTTAAATGACTTGGTTGTATAGCAAGCTTTTTTCTACCCACTTTTGTAGTTTTATAGCTACAAAGCGCTGCCAAAACTATTACGCAGGTAATTTTCTCGATTACTTTGGAAGTAGCTTCAGGGGAGTTATTAACAGAGCTATTTTCGATTTCGCTAAACCTTAGCTCCAACAACTCGAGTGAAGGACTCCCTTCCCCCATCACCCCCTCTTCCCTCTCTCTCTCTCTTTATTGCTTTTTATCTCTCGGTAGTGTTGGTGTGATTTCCACAAGAAGGGGAATTTTCTACTCCTATCCGCATGCTCAACTGACAATCTTATTTAACGATTTGTTTGTTACAATATCAGCAAGATACTTGAGGATATAAATAAATAGAAAGGTCCACGGAAAGTGATAATGCGTGATTTAAACTCATATTTAAAGAAAACAAGTGTGAAGTATATTTTTTATTCAACTACTCAGTAGGTTTGTTAGATATCAACTTTCTCATAGAAGCTGTCGCCATCTACACAACTTCTGTTGAACTAATACACCACATAGGTTGATAGAAGACTAAGCTGCGAATGCAATTTGATCCACTATTTTATTAAGTATCGCTTTCCTGTGCTGGAATCAGTCAAACAAATGCGTGCTCCATTATCCCTTCTCGGCACTATCATCAATAAATATCTTAAACGTTCTACTCGATGGTAGTTTTGCGCAAACATTAACTCTGGAATTGGTTTCTGAGCTGTATGCATGCTAGCCGGAGAGGATTTTATCCAGGAAGTTTTATCCAGGTAGTTTATTTGGAAGTTTCTAAAATAAAAATTAAAAGCTATTTTCATAAATGTTTATAAATATTATTTTCTTCCTATTTGACTTTGTAGCTAAACAATAGTAATTAATTATTGTCAAAATTAGAATTGAAATTTCACAAAAGAAATCATTAAAAATGTAAAAATCCATCGTTCTTTTGTTCCTCTTTTCAGAATGCATAATATCCTCTATGTTTATATATGTATCATCTGATTTCGTTTTTTTTTTACCAACTACCGCATCTAAATTTCGGAATATTTCTTGAACTTCAACTTATGAAAGCCAAGACTGTCGATGCTTGCTGAATGGATAACGTCCTCATACGTCAATTTTCCAAACTATTATAAATTCTGCCGTTGGATGTGCATATTGTAAATTATTTGCCTATAGTCTACATCCCGGTATTGGGAGGACGGTGATTATGCCAACTATGCTACATACGAGGGCTTATATACACACACCGTTCAATCAAATCAAAACATTATGGCCACCTACCTAATATTAGGTAGGTAATATTAATATAGTGTGTCCTCTAGTTGCCGCCAATTCCGTCCCTACAAGACCATGCTGGACTCTGTAGGGCCTCTGAACGCAGGAGATATGTTGTACAGACTCTCCAGAATTACATCCCAAAGATCTGCGATGGTCCGCGGTGGAGAATATAAATGCTGGATCTATCGACCCGCATAATCCAAGAAATGGCCTACGGGATTCATATCTGGCGGCAACTAGAGGACATTCGACGGCAAAGGTAGCACCTGGAAGTCATTCTTAAGGAATACATCTCCCATACCAAAACAGTGCATCTACTTGCCTGTTTCTGTTGGACCAAGACATCGGACTGAGTCCTCTCCTGATTCACTCCGATGCGGGCAACGTGAGGTCCCGTCAGGGGTTCCTGCAGCCAAAGCCAGAATACAACAACAGAACCCAACACAACACTTTTCTGACTTTTACAGCGGTACTGTGTTCCGTCACAAAGCACACATTGCGCAGATGTGGAAAACCACTGATGGCGCCTGATCTTAACACACTACGTGTTAGGATCAAGCACACCGTATGCCTTCAACATATCCACATGTCCTTCAACCGATACCTGACAACCATCCCTTTCTCGAAATCCGTCGGTTTCCGTTCCTTGCCCACATTGATCACGTACTTTGTATGGGCCGCATGCTAAATCTGCTGTATCGCATTTACAAGTTTTCACCGCGACACGTGGGCCACCAGACACAGAGAGGAACGGCCGATTGCTAAAACACGGGAGTGCTCATAATATTTTGACTGGACAATATTTTGTTCAGTGTTTCTTTTTTGTAATTTAGATAGCAATATAAAGAACTAGACGTCGTGCAACTTCCATAGAGTACTGAAATTATTATGGACCATAAACTGGATTAGTTATTGTTAGCTGCCGAAATGTGAACTCTTAAATTCAGTTTATGGGAATGAAGTTATACCTATAGCAATAATTTTAATGGGTTTTAAAAGTTTTAAATAATGCACGACAGATATCAATTAAGAGATGAACAAAATGGATATATTCAGCAGCCCAATGATGAAAATGTTCAGGGGGTTAAAGATTTGGTTCATTCAAATGAATGGTTGACTTTGAATTATTTGCCAAATAATTAAATTAATCAAAATAATAAATAAATAAATTCATCAAGATAATTAAATATTTGTAACCTCAAGGGTACATTACATATATGCCATTATAAGCAACGGTGAATTTTTGAGCCTGTGAACCTGCTCCTAGCCCACTTTCACTACAACAGTTTTCGACCGAAGATGATTACAACTTGATCTTTGGTAAAATGGACCACTTTCGTCCTCTGACCCTTGGAACTTCATTCAAGGTCTATGAAAGCTGCACAATGAACAATGAGCCAAGTGGTTACATATGCTTGCGACTGACTAGTCCACTTATAAACTGCCACTGCCCCATAGTCCACGTTAGTGAATACAAGTGCGGAGCCCGACTATGTTTATGCAACTCGTATTCGTAATATTTCTGAATTATTTATTTACCTATTTATGTAATTAGTGTAATAAAAATAAGAGTCTTAATAAAACATATAAAAAGTACAATTAAATGGTTCGCTCAAAACACAGACACACGAGAATACAAATGATAGGCTAATCGAATAAGGCTTGTATGATTTCTTATCAATCCGGTGAAGATCAGAACACCAAATCACTGTACCTTGAAAGCTGTACATATCACTTTCAATAATATGTGTTGTTGCTGTCGTCTCTGTGTTTGCATCAAGGTAACTGAGGACATTAGGCGTCAGTATATACTACGGTATATTGTGTATTTCTATGGTAAGTTTACCTGTTTTTCCGAATTAAAAGCCCAAGTTTCCGGGAGGAAAAAAGAAACATGCCACCCTAGACTGAAGAAATCGGCTAAGGTGGGAAAATGCCAATTAAACCTTCTCCCATAAAGACGGGATTTTAACCCAGACATATTAACGGCCTTTAGCACAGTGGTGTGGAAGGACAGCAATTATAACTACTGTGCTACACGAAAGAACCTTTTTTTTTAGTTTTCAGTAGGCATTATTGATAAACAAGCGTCAGACGGAGTTATCTGATGATAACAATCCATTTATTCAGTTTATAGTAATTATTAATATATTTTTAGCTGTTGAGAGAGTATTTATTCTCGAAAGAGCATAGCCGAAAAAGCCGTTTCCCCTAAGGACCTGTTTTTCAGTTTTGTTTTTTTTTTTGCAAGAATTGCTTTTTTGTACTTAGAAATATTTCGAGGTATTGCTTGTTTCAGAGAGAGAGAGAGATAAAAAAGATAGACAGACAAACAAATGGAGTGGAAGATCATCAGCAAATGACAGTGGTAATAAATACGCACAGGAGAAGCACTTCACAGCATAACGGCTTGTTCGAAACAGAATCTAACGAGAGAGTAAAAAAGATGCATGCAACTGTCTCGAAACACATTCCTATGTTATCTTTTCGCCTGGAAGAGAAGTGATAAGGAGGAGACAGCCAGTCTGGCTCTTCTGACAGTAGCGGAAGTATGTTGCTATCTTTCCTCTTCCTGATAGTAGGTAGTTTTCAATAACCATTCATCATCTTCTTCTAACTTTCTTCATGGTTTGACGAAAATTAAAAACCGTGCTGGTTAGTAGTGAATGACCGTGTTGGATAGTTTTCTGCAAAAATTTGATAAAAACTGTCGACTGTTCCTCAAGCACCATTTATTACATCGTATCAAACCAGAAACATTCGGTAGCCGCGTCATTATTTTAGCTTTTAATGTTTGTGTACTCTGTCAGTCAAAAATGGTGTCGTTTTTTTTATTATTGAATAGTTATTGAAAATATATTTTTAGCGCATTCTTAATAGTATATTGGAGAATAGAATTAAAATTCTAAAATTTTTAACTTGGAACTATATTTTAAAACTGTTTTTTTTTTCTTTTTTTCTAAAGCATTATTCGTTGCATGAAACTGTTAAAAATTCTAGACGAGCTATGAAAATTCATGCAATCTATTGTTGCTATTTTCACCAAAGGCACGTGCATTTATCTTATGAAAGCTGTTTTCGTTTTCATGAAAGATGAGCGCGCTTCTCGTTAAAATTTAAAATTCACGCAGTTCATTGTTGCTAATTTCCTGGAAATCTATTGCATTTGTCTCATGATTGCTGTGGATAACGTCAATTTCATCATAGGCACGTGCATTTATCATATGAAAGCTGTTTAAAACGTTGTTTTCATGAAAGATGCGCATGCTTCGAGTTAAAATTTCAAATTCAGGCAATTCATTGTTGAAAATGTCAAGGAAAGCTCATGCACATGCTGTGAAAAATATCTCATTCATTAAATGCGTTTGTTAAAAAATTTAATCGTTAGTTTCTAGCCACAAACGTTTGCTACAGCGCTGTATACTTTTGTTTTTCATCAGTACGTTACTTGTTTAAAATCTACTTTTCTATTCATGTAGATAACAACTGATTTGACATCGGCTAACTTATCTTGTTGTTAGACACCTCACGTTTCTGCCACAAAGTAGCACTGTGACACCCAGTCACAGAAGAATGCTTCCTGTAGTTGTAATAACCAGTTCGAGATGTCATCTTGTCAGCGCCGGACAGCACACGGTAAAAAGGAAGAAAAATGTTTTCCTCTTACAACACTCCTTGGCCAATCTGTGTAATTATGAAGCAGAGGGCAACAACGTGCCATATCGCAAACTATAATCTTCGACTCGATTGCTTTGACTACAAAATATAAGGTCACAAGGAAACCGGTAGAGGTGATTGTCGATTAAATTGATGATGCAAAAAATGAGGAGAGGATACAAAAGCAAATATTAATTAAACAATTTAATTAGCGTTTTTTTTTTTTTTACGTTCAACAAAAAAAAAAGGCTAAAATGAACTTGACAAGTGCAATTAATAAAACATTTCCACTTTGTTCACATCAGTTGTCTTTGACTGTTAAATTATCTAGATTAATATCCTGGCAATTACTTATTAAATGTTTAATTAACTGTTTAGATTTAATTGAATTAAATAATTCATTAGACAGCGGTTTATCAAAGAAAGACACTGAATTATTCATTAAATGCATGGGCAGTCTAATGAGTGTCATGATTGTTTTACTAAATATATTTCTCACACTCGTTCTTTAACCATGCTGCCAAAGGAGTAAATCTATTGGGAAACAAAGTTGAAATTTTTCATAGTATTGATGTTAAACAACTTTTTTTCCTGAGGAATTGTATGGTCTTATTGAAGAGGAATTCTCTGGTCTTTTTGATTTTATCTTCTTCGTTTTTAGGTTGTTTTTTATGATGCTGACGGCAGACGACACGTCACTCTGTCCAGTAATGAGTTTTACTAGTATTACTAATAAATACAACTAGTAACAGTATACTATTACTACTAGTAGTAGTAGTACAACATACTATTATTAGTATTTATATAATATATTACTAGTAGAAATAAAAGATATTAGTCTTAAATATGTTGTCTCAACCAGCACTTTACAAGTACATCTACATTTGCATGCAGCATTGACGCATTTGTTTATTTGGTCTGTTTAAGGAGTCAGTAATCACCCCATATAGTTTAAGTTGATAAAGAAGTGCAGTTGACCTTATATTATTGGAATGTGAGGAATAAACACGAGGCAGCCTTGTGTGTACGTATTCGGTAATGAGTTTAGAATTTTGTATTCCCATAAACTAGTGCTTGAAAGCAGATATGGCTCAAACGTTCGGTCTTCGTACTCGAGAAATGTCAGTAAAGGTTAACTTATCGCCTCACGTCAGGTCGCTACGAGATATACCTCTTTGATAAGGACACTATTCACGATTTCGTCAATGCTATCTTTTTATTCTTGGTGTCGAAACAGTTTTGCAAGAATTCAGTTCGAGATCCATAGTAATTAAATCTGGGACCTCGCACATCCTCAGCTGAAGAGGTTTTTTATTTTACCTAAAACAAACTTTCACCAGCAATGGAGGCTCTCTGGCTCTATGGCCGACAGGGTGTTTTATTCAAGAGGAGGGACCATGTTCAACAAACATAAACCTTCTGCACTACATAATCACTCCAAATCTACTATATTGCCGAGAAGGCAGATGTGCTCTAATCAGTCCAAAGACCAATTACACTGCCTTGATCGAATAAATAGATGAACTTTATAAGCAGGTTCTCAGCAAATATCAGCTCAGACAACGACCATTAGTATGGGTATGGTTGGTACTCATTTCTCCGAGATACATTCCATTGATAAAAGCAGACATCCGTTAATTGATGCAGTAAACTCCATCGGGCAAACATCGATGTCAGGTGTGGACGGGATTACATATATTATTATTCAAATATCTCAGAACCTTCTTAGTAGATCCATCGATGCAATTTTAATGTAATCCTCTCGTAGCAGGCGTTCCCTGTAACATAGAACAAATATTGTCACATGTTGGTGTCTCATCACTCCACCGACCTTTACAAACTTGCTGGCAGTGATAAACTTGGCTCTCTAAAAGGCATTTTGGTGAGAAAGCCGATTTGTCCATAGCATATGTAAAACTCGAAGTTGCTTTCAAAGATATAAACTTAATATATCTGAAGCTGCTCTTCTGGAATCAGTATATTATGGCCCCACTGATCACCTTCAAAAGGACATCGCCATCACAAAAACCCTATTACTTCAAATTCGTGTTCCGTTTACTTGTGGCTGTGATTGAAAAATGGTAAGTAAGATGAAAATATGGTAACGTTCTTTTAAGTAGCCAAGTTGGAAGGAGCTTTTATCAGGGGGCATAATGGCCTTAGTTGCCCAGGCACCATAAAGACCAAAACCAAAAGCTTTTATCAGAAATTATTGTTAAAAAATTACAGCCTTTTAAAAACAGTCAGCTGTAAATTTCAGATATAACAGGTCTGTCACAAAATTAATGTGACTAATTTTATAAGAAATTTTCTACAACTGAAGGTTCTCTTCTTCAAAGTAGCTTCCTTGGGAAGCTACACATCACCTCCAGCGCTCCCTCCATCACTGGAAGCAATGCTGATGATAGTCTTTTTCTGTCAGTTCCTTCAGTGCATCGGTTATAGTGCTCTAGATCTGTTCATCGTCCCAAGATGATTGGCTTTCAGGCGATTTTTGATCTTTAGAAAAAGAAAGTCGCATAGCGAAAGATCCTGAGAATATGGTGGCTGCGGGAAATAAGAATGTTTTGAAGGTCAGAAACTTCGCGCAGTGGCAGGACTCATTGTCCTGATGAAAAATCCAGTTTTTGACCTTTTTCAGGTCGAATGCGTAGAACCCGTTTCCATAATCGTTCAAGGACTTTTCGGTAGAAAGTTTGGTTGACAGTTTTACCTTGAAGTACGAACTCTTTGCACACCACTCCACGCGGATGATAAATAAATAATAATAAAAAAACACAGATAAACATCGATTTTATTGTGGATTTGCTCATCCATGCTTTCTTCGGACATGGCAAATATACGATGTGCCATTCTCCACTCTTATCTTTTTGTTTCTGGATTGTATTCAAAAATCCATGATTCGTCACCTGCATTCACTGAAAGAACTCTGGCTCAGTTTCAGCACATCGAGAAAGTCAACGCAGATGTTCTTCTGATTTTGTTTCGTTCTTCAGTGAGAATTTTTTGTAGCATTTTCGCACAAATTTTGCGCATGCCTAAATGCTCTCTGAAAATGTCATGGACGGCTCAGTGACTCACAGTCATCTCACCTGTCATCAAAGTCATGGTCAACTGTCAGTTTAGGCACAATCAGAGCCCTTACACTTTCCAAATCTTTCCAAATTCTCCTCTGTTGTTCCCGAGGTTTGCCTGCGCGTGGTTCACCTTCAATGGCGTTACGTCCTTCCAAAAAAACTTGGGCTCCGGATAACACATGGATCTCCATAAGCTCTTTTTAACTTTCAGTACGTTTCCGTAGCGCTTTCTTAGCGTTTGACAGAAAGTTTGGTGGCGTAACGTTGCTCGATATTCTTCTGCTCCATTTTCGTGACACAGTCGACAAACAAGTGGTTGGCTACTTCAAGATACTCAACACACACTGAATGCGACTAGACGTGATTACTCTCGTTATGCAAAGGAGGAGGGGTTTAGTGTTTAGGGATTCAACCTGCGTGCTGATATGCGGTATGCGTTGTCACGTGACGTTTGATAAAATCTGTCTCATCAATTTTTTGACACATCCGAGAGAATAAAAATGATAAGGTTGAATAAATTATTTTCACTATAAGATGTATTTCTGCAGACGGTGCTTTCAGTTTTATATACACTGTTCAATAATTATTTTCCTACTTCAATAAAAATTACAAATTACAAAACATAATTCACCTATTGGATAAGTACAAGAACAGCATCGAATAAATGTACCCTGAAAGAGAGTACATCGAATCGATTTAAGTTTTTCTATATCCTTGTGAACCTGATACATGTGGTTTTCAATAGTACGACAAGTAGAGGCAAGTTTGTGCTGTGGATAAAGGGATGGGTTAAATGGGAGAAGACAACTGTTATTTGGACTCGCGTTCAATTCACTGTTATTAGTGAAGTTCCTCTGGGTTCTCTGCTGGGCCCATTTTTTTATATATTTATTGATGAAATTGATTAAAGAATATCAGGCTTAATATCTAAGTTTGCAGATGATACAAAGGAAGGCAAGGCAATTAATGACGGTAACCAGAGTATGCTACTGCAACAAGTTCTAGAAAAAACTAGTGGCAAGTGAACATTGACAAATGCAAAGTACTTCATATGGGTAGTAGTAATCGTAGAATAATATACCAACTGTGAAGTACCACACTGAGGCTTGTGGAGAATGAAAATGACCTATAGTAAATGTCAGTCGAATATGAAGTTCTCTGAGCAGTGCAGACGGGTACTTGGAGAGCTTACGGGGTTTTTTCAATGATATACAGAAATTTTGACAGGAGGAAAAACAGCTCATTATACAGTTGTATAAATCTATGGTTAGACCACATCTTGAGAACTGCACGTAGGTCTGGAAAACTCCTTTTAGGAAAGATGTGGAACTAAGGTTGTTGTTGTTGTTGTTGGGTTTTAGGCGCTTTAGTAACTTAGGCCATATTGCGCCGTTTACATATATATGTCTTTTAGTTAAGAAAAGGAGGAATTACCTCTATGATGTCGTCCTGTAAAACACTTCTGTGCTGATACTCTCCGTTGTTGGATTAACTATACAAATAAGGTACATGAATTCCTCACACTCGTAGCCAAAATTAATGGGCCAATGCACCACGGAAAAGGAGGCCAGCGCACTCCAAACCTCACCCCAATACATCGAATTGGCAACCCAAATATTTGAGTGAGAAAGACAATAAGTACTTACTTTAAAAACAATTTAAGTGCTTTCAAACCAATTTAAACAATGAGTCCATTCTTTAAACACTTTAAAAACAAATGTTAAAACATTAAAAAAATTGTAACTTTCCTCTGAAACATTAAGAAATTAAAAGAATTCTGTTACTTCCTTGAAGCGGACGGGGCTTTTCGACTCGAGTCATGATCACAGGAAAGTCGGGAAAGTGAGCCGTTGCAGCTCTGATATCAATCAATTACATATACATATAATTACATATAATTACATATACATACATATACGTACATATAATTACATATACATACATATAATTACATATACATACATATATACATACATACATATACATACATACATATATACATACATACATATATACATACATACATATACATATACATGATAATGCTACACCCCCATCGCACTGCAGCTGTTGATATGCTTTTGGAAAGTGAGGACATTGTTCGCATGGATTGGCCTGCCCGTTCCACCGTTCTAAATCCTATCGAACACATATAGTATGCTCTGGGGAGACACCTAGCGGCACGTCCACACCCACCAGAAAATGTTCACCAGCTGAAGATGGCACTGACAGAGGAAAGGATGGTGTTACCGCAAGAACTTATCAATAACATTGTTCTAAGTATGGACAGGCGGTGCAAAGCCTGCATCGACATTAGGGGTGGCCATATCTCCTACTGAGGACTACCTCTTCCCTTTGTTCCATCTTTGGCAGTGATGCATCAAGGCAGCCAGTGCTGTGTTGCCATTTTTGAATAAAGTTCCTCTGTTTTGTTCCGTTGTTGTGTCGGTGTTGTTTCCTTCATCATTTCTGTACCTCGCGAGGTTCCTTTGGTATGCTTTTCCCACCATATCCAGGCCACTCCTATGGGAAGCTACAGGTGATATCCTGACTGGTCCTTAAATTTTGCACACCAGTGTACGAGAAAAGCATCAGATAGAGACACTACAGGTACAATCAAAACTCAATGACCAATGTAGAAATACAGAATTACCCATACTGCCTGTTCGAATCGACGATACTACAAAATATGGTAAAATCATTGTAAATCTTTGCATTTACAAAGATTTACAATAATTTTTCTAGATTCATAGGAATTTTCAGTGTGTGGTTGGTCATTTCGAAATATGAAGAAAAAATATTATTTGTCTAACAATAATTTCCAAAACAGATTTCTTCTTTTCACTTTTGCATTGTCATTTGCTAACCCGTGACAGTATAGTGTCGATCCACTGTGTTTTATATCCATGTTGCGAGTTTTTCGAAATTTGCATGCTTCGGTCATATTTTGAAGATGAATAAAAATTTATGCGATCGAGAATGATCATAAAGTGTTTAGCGAAACTAAATGCGAGTTCGCCATTTCTGATAACATGAAATAAGTTTACGTGGATGATGAATTGTCGAGATTAATGTTTTTTCAAGTGCGCCAACGTGTTAACAGAAGGAAAAATGCAATTTCCGAAACAGACACAAAAATGGAAACGTTTCAAGACCTGATTTACCAGCGTTAGCTGAATTTTTCCAGTGTCTCTAATCAACGCAATTACTATTGGTTCAGGGTTCCAGCGATCTTTTAAGGTTGATCGCAAAAGAAAATTTCAACACTGGTATGCATGTTCTTACATGGTCTCAAAGAATTTTAGCTAAGAAATAAAACGAAAGAAGACACTAAGATTTGTTTATGTCAACGACTAAAAACTTCAGTGAAAATAACACATTTTGCAACACTCAAGAACCATAATGGTACTTCAGAAAATGATTTTCAAGAGTGTTTTCAAACATGGCGACTTTGGCAAGCTTGTATATATACACTCACTCGAGGGTTTCTTCAAAGGCGACCGCAAAGGCAACTGAAAATTTACAATCAAATAGATTTAATTCTGAACTTCATCGTCTGACCTTATACGTGTCTGGAGTGCTTATTCAGGAAATAAAACTTGATACCATTGCGGGTAAACATTAAATCCAACCCTTGCTAATGGGTTAAAATAAGACCGTAAAGTTTGATCGTTTCATTATTACAGAGTGAGAATAAAATGAAAATAGCTGGAGTTTGTTTACTTTTGTGAAACTTTAGAGCACCCTTCTAGGCTTCAGACTTCTAATACATGTATAACATTAGCGATAATCTTAAATAAAATTAAAGGATTTAATGAATAATAATGGTATTTTGAACCTGCTTGGTTCGTGCATTTCAGATACTATTTTGGGTATCAGTAATAGGATGGCGAGCTAGTTAGAGATTGCAGGGATAATCATTTGTCTATGAAATTGGTAATCTTATCTCTTAACGGACTGAGCATCAACTTCAGCTCTTTCTACGCAAATGAGCATGTCATTTGCGAGAGAAGGTTAAATCAGATAGATTAGATACGCAACCATCAATATGCAACATTAAACCGGAGTATAACGGAAAACACAGTGAGATGATTTTATATGCTGTGATATTTGGCTTTCCACATTTAGAGAATAAATATATTTTTATTGTTTCTCTGTTTGTAAAAACTTGGACGATACGCTGATGATTTCTAAATAAAAAACAAAATCAAAAATTTGCCAAATATCCCTCAATCCCTTAATTAGGGGTATTAAAAATATAAATATAAACAACTGTTTTACATGAATACAAAAATATTTATGTTTATAGAAATATTTTACTGTTTCTCATACGTATTTTGAGAGTTGAGTCAAATGTTATTGGTTTCTTTCTAGTGTGAATATTTTGATGTCACAAAAACATAACCTTCTACTATTAAACAGGAAATATACCATAGCAGAATTGAGGCTTCCATGACATGTCTTGATCACCAATTGGCCTTCCAAAATAGGCTTCATATGCGCTCGGTGCCACCAACGAGGTTACGTTTCATCTGCTTTGGTTTTGAATGGGCCGAAACAGAGGAAGGGAACAAACAGGCAACACTTGGGCTGAATAAATATGTTTACAAGATTGAATAGTGCAGGTGCAAAATAAGCAAACAACAAGAAAGGTAATAGTGAATCCCACTGAGAATATATTTCGACACCCTTTTTTGAACTGTCTAAAAACATAGAGGTGCTCTTTTGAATATCTAAACACATGGCAGAACGAATAGTACAGGCTCTTACACATCCCAGTATTGGTCTGCACTTATGAAATGATCTGAATTCGCACCCCATCAGTGATGCCAGGAATTTTTATGGGTCATTTTCACAACGTGGCTGAGTTAGTTGGTCTCAGGCGAGAGTAGATGGTTTTTCCTCACAGAAACTCCAGTTTTTCGTCCAGCAAACAGTAAATCGACTGTAGAACACACTTAATTTACAGACGTATTTTATACGGCTCAATATGGCCTATGTTTCTGATGCGGCTAAAATCCTACAGCAGCAACATAAAACTTCAACTGCATTAACATTAGCGTAATGATTTGTGGTGGTAAGTGTTTGCCTTTGCAATACCTCAAATATGGAAAGAGCTCAGAAACTGTTATATCGACTACTACTCTTGTATTATGGATAAACCAAAATTTAAGTAGTCTGCGGATTGAAAAGGTGCAATGATTCCACCAGAACATAGAGCCAATGAAGAGGAGATACCAAGGAATATTGGATGAAGCTATAATGGACGACTATATCTGGTTCTTCGTCCAGATATAGTCGTCCAATCACAATGGCCATAAAAGGCAAAGAGATTGAAATGTACGCTTTTAATGAAATTTTTTGATTAACCTGAGGAGGGTTGTTACATTTTAATTCGTAATTTTCTTTTTAATTTGATTGTTTCTTGTAGCTAAGATTAATGCTTTATTCTGCGTTATGTGTACAGAAATTAAACATTGCTAATAAATTTGATATAGTATTATTGCATCATTACTTTCTTTAATTTCTGAACGAACCATCGATACTACGCAAAAGCTAAGGTCATATTCGGAATCGGCGTATCCAAATTCATAAATAAACTCCAAGAAATGCAAATAAACAGAACCTTTGCTGCATAGTGTTTTCAAATATTCTGCATGGATATATACGGAATAAAACGTAAGTAAGAAGAGGAAAATAGAGAAAACCTGAAGAGAAAGAGAGATGAAACTGGAAGTGGAGTTAAGCAGATTATTAGCTCGAACTTTGCAGAGTGGAGAGTAGACCTGTTAGCACCAGCTCATTATCGACTGTAAGAAGATGATGCCTAAAGGCAAAATAGAATTTTGGAGAGCTAATGCTGTTCTTCATGCATTTAATAATTTAAATACATTAAAGTTTCTTCTTTTCTATGTGGAAACGCTTATTAGTATCCAGTTTTGTTATTTACGTACAAAACAGCTGTAGCTATTATTATTCTTTGTACACTTTGCGGATTTTAGCATCAAACTGGTGTTGGGTCGTCAAAAAAGGCACGCATCTCTTTCCTAATAACCTGTCACATCTGTCATTTTGTCACACAGCTAATGGTTACATGGAAGAGCGTGTTATCGATAACGTGAGCTATCTTAGGTGCAAGACAGAAATATTTTGTCTGTCATATTTGGATTATTAAGAGCAGGTTAGACGTTAGGCGCTCTTCGGCTATTTGAACTAAGTATTCTGGCAAAAAAGTTGTCTCAACATAAGGTGTTATAAGATAACGAAACAGGCCTACGCGCTCTGGATTCATTGAGGAATTTATTGTAGCTTAAACACAGAGCGTACAGATAAAGCAGAAATATATGAGCTTTCGGCTATATGGTAGCCTTCGTCAGAATTAAAATACATGAATGGCAGTTGGAATGAAGATGTGCACTGCCAGGTGCGTGAGACGCGAGGTTTAATTGTTTGTTGACGTCTGTGGCTGTGACGCATGATGACGTGGCCAGCGCTTGTCCAATGACAGAACTACTGACTCTGTGATCGGGTTGACTTGGTAACCACTGTTCCTGTTTAAGGATTTATCCGAAGATTTTATATTTAATGATTCCAACCAGGTACGCTTTAGGTAATGGTGGGATCTGTCTACCACCACGACATCGCGGTGTGGGTCGATGTCGTGGTGGGTTGTCCAGACATGTTCGGCGATAGCTGAGTGTTCTATATCCGCTAAACGGATCGCTCTTTTGTGCTCCGAGAGACGTTTCTCGAGTCGACGTCCAGTCTCTCCGAAGTAGCAGCTAGTGCAGTCACGGCAAGAGATGCGGTAGACTAAACCGCTCTGCAGAAGGGTGGGGACAGGTGTTTTCACGTTGGAAATGAAAGAACGCAGTTTCCTGCCTGGGAGCTGGATGCACTTTATTCCGTGCGTTCTCAGGATTCTGCCGATCTGTTGTGACAGGTTGGGGTAGTATGGGATGAATGCCCTTGTGGATGGCTCGTCACTGTTGGTGTTGTAGCTGGTCGTCACGATGTCACGTGTCTGTAGATCACACCTGTCGAGGACGTCAATGGGGTAGCCACACCTCGTAAGGTCTACTTTGACCCTAGTGACCTCTTTGCGTCTTTCATCAGCGGAGCTGGAGTGTGTCCAGGCGCGAGTAAGCAAGGTTCGGGCCGTGGAGAGGAGGTGGCCTCGCGCGTGTGCTGACCGGAAGTTGGTAAACTGGCCAGCACACATGGGCTTACGATAAACTGTAGTCCTCAGGTATGTGCCTTCACGTCGGACAAGTGTGTCTAAGTATGGTAAAGAGTTGTTCGACTCCAGCTCAATCGTGAATTTTTATGAAGGGCGATAGTGAGTTGAGGTATGATAGAAGTCGCTGACCTGAGTCTCTAGGGATGACCACGAACACATCGTCAACATAGCGACACCAAAAGGCGATGTGATCAGGTGCGTGTGCAAACGCACGTCCCTCTAACTCCTCCATCACGATGTTTGCTGTGACTGAGCTGACCGGGGAACCCATGGCCGTGCCATGTATCTGCTGGTAGACTGAGTCATTAAATATGATCGCACCCCCTGTTAAGCACAGTCTGAGGGCGGTGGAAATGTCATCGGGTGTGAGACCAGTTCTTTCGTTGAGGGTTCTATCATTGTCCAAGAGTTGTTTTGCACAAGAAATGGCAAGTTCCACAGGGATGGAGGTAAAGAGCGATATGACGTCGAACGATGCCATAACTTGATTCTGCGAGATGGATACAGTGCGAATCCTCTTTATGAATTCAACACTGTTGGAAACGGTGTGGGTGGTCTTGCCAACCAGAGGAGAAAGAAGTCTCGAGACAAATTTAGACAGCTCGTAAGTCGGTGATCCACAGCAGGATACAATTGGTCTCAGTGGTGTGTCTTCTTTGTGCACTTTCGGTAGGCCGTAAAACCGTGGGATCTGACATCCGGAAGCACGGAGGTGATTACGGGTTGACTGTGTGATCTTCCCTTGTTTCAGCCAACTGTTGACGAGGATATTCACCTCTGATTCCCATCGTTCTAAAACTCTGTTGGGGTTGATGGTCAGGGGTTTGTATACAGTAGTATCCCGTAAAAGTAGTAGCGCTTTCGCCATGTAATCAGTGTGATCCATTACAACCGTACGGCGGCCTTTGTCTGCCGGTAGAATGACGATGGACGAATCCTGTTTCAATGCCTTGAGGGCAGAGAACTGTGTACGGTTGAGGTTAGAAGAGACGGGGCGAGCACGGTGTAGAACTGCTGCAGTCTTCAAGCGGATTGTGTTGGCTACATCTTCTGGGAGGCGTGATAAGCTGGCTTCCACACCTAAGGCGATGTCGGTGATCGGCGGGTGCTTAGGAAGAACGGCAAACGTCATGCCAAGAGTCAATAAGTTTACTTGGTCCGCAGATAACTGTTTGCTGCTTAGGTTCAATACGAAGTCCGTGGAATTAGTGAGAGGGGTATTACATTGGCTGCGCAATTGACGGGATTCATTAATCAAATTACCCGCCGATCACCGACATCGCCTTAGGTGTGGAAGCCAGCTTATCACGCCTCCCAGAAGATGTAGCCAACACAATCCGCTTGAAGACTGCAGCAGTTCTACACCGTGCTCGCCCCGTCTCTTCTAACCTCAACCGTACACAGTTCTCTGCCCTCAAGGCATTGAAACAGGATTCGTCCATCGTCATTCTACCGGCAGACAAAGGCCGCCGTACGGTTGTAATGGATCACACTGATTACATGGCGAAAGCGCTACTACTTTTACGGGATACTACTGTATACAAACCCCTGACCATCAACCCCAACAGAGTTTTAGAACGATGGGAATCAGAGGTGAATATCCTCGTCAACAGTTGGCTGAAACAAGGGAAGATCACACAGTCAACCCGTAATCACCTCCGTGCTTCCGGATGTCAGATCCCACGGTTTTACGGCCTACCGAAAGTGCACAAAGAAGACACACCACTGAGACCAATTGTATCCTGCTGTGGATCACCGACTTACGAGCTGTCTAAATTTGTCTCGAGACTTCTTTCTCCTCTGGTTGGCAAGACCACCCACACCGTTTCCAACAGTGTTGAATTCATAAAGAGGATTCGCACTGTATCCATCTCGCAGAATCAAGTTATGGCATCGTTCGACGTCATATCGCTCTTTACCTCCATCCCTGTGGAACTTGCCATTTCTTGTGCAAAACAACTCTTGGACAATGATAGAACCCTCAACGAAAGAACTGGTCTCACACCCGATGACATTTCCACCGCCCTCAGACTGTGCTTAACAGGGGGTGCGATCATATTTAATGACTCAGTCTACCAGCAGATACATGGCACGGCCATGGGTTCCCCGGTCAGCTCAGTCACAGCAAACATCGTGATGGAGGAGTTAGAGGGACGTGCGTTTGCACACGCACCTGATCACATCGCCTTTTGGTGTCGCTATGTTGACGATGTGTTCGTGGTCATCCCTAGAGACTCAGGTCAGCGACTTCTATCATACCTCAACTCACTATCGCCCTTCATAAAAATTCACGATTGAGCTGGAGTCGAACAACTCTTTACCATACTTAGACACACTTGTCCGACGTGAAGGCACATACCTGAGGACTACAGTTTATCGTAAGCCCATGTGTGCTGGCCAGTTTACCAACTTCCGGTCAGCACACGCGCGAGGCCACCTCCTCTCCACGGCCCGAACCTTGCTTACTCGCGCCTGGACACACTCCAGCTCCGCTGATGAAAGACGCAAAGAGGTCACTAGGGTCAAAGTAGACCTTACGAGGTGTGGCTACCCCATTGACGTCCTCGACAGGTGTGATCTACAGACACGTGACATCGTGACGACCAGCTACAACACCAACAGTGACGAGCCATCCACAAGGGCATTCATCCCATACTACCCCAACCTGTCACAACAGATCGGCAGAATCCTGAGAACGCACGGAATAAAGTGCATCCAGCTCCCAGGCAGGAAACTGCGTTCTTTCATTTCCAACGTGAAAACACCTGTCCCCACCCTTCTGCAGAGCGGTTTAGTCTACCGCATCTCTTGCCGTGACTGCACTAGCTGCTACTTCGGAGAGACTGGACGTCGACTCGAGAAACGTCTCTCGGAGCACAAAAGAGCGATCCGTTTAGCGGATATAGAACACTCAGCTATCGCCGAACATGTCTGGACAACCCACCACGACATCGACCCACACCGCGATGTCGTGGTGGTAGACAGATCCCACCATTACCTAAAGCGTACCTGGTTGGAATCATTAAATATAAAATCTTCGGATAAATCCTTAAACAGGAACAGTGGTTACCAAGTCAACCCGATCACAGAGTCAGTAGTTCTGTCATTGGACAAGCGCTGGCCACGTCATCATGCGTCACAGCCACAGACGTCAACAAACAATTAAACCTCGCGTCTCACGCACCTGGCAGTGCACATCTTCATTCCAACTGCCATTCATGTATTTTAATTCTGACGAAGGCTACCATATAGCCGAAAGCTCATATATTTCTGCTTTATCTGTACGCTCTGTGTTTAAGCTACAATAAATTCCTCAAGGTGTTATAAGTACGTAGCTCGTCTTCTTATTGGAAAACTGCCAGTTCATTTTGTTCTCTCTTTCTTTCTCTTCTCTGCCTGTAAAATTTGCATTTTTTTTTGGAGAAAACACTTAATAAATTAAGTGCGTGAGAGTAAGAATAAATTTAATTAAAACTCTAAGGTTACAACTTTTATTAATACACTTCAATGAAAATAAAAAGTTTAAGGCTGGGAGTTTAATAAGTCACGTGGTGATCAAAACTATAAAAAAATTTAATGGCTCTTCTACAATTTACTCAAGAACAGGATAAAACTGCTGATTACTAGTAAACTATCACACCACAGGCAGAGAACTAAATTTACTTTTATATGGTTTTTTTCTCTTTTCAGTTACATTATCATTTTCAGTTTATTTTGTTTTAAGTCAAATTTTGATAAAATATCTTTTTTTATTTTGTAAATATTATTAGCAATTTGTTAATTTAGATATTGATATTTGAAATAACATTTTTAAAATTTCATATTTGTTATTTAGTTGTGTTTAGTTAAGCTAAACCCAACTAAATTAAACTAAAATAGAATGACTTGGGATTTACAGTGAAAAAAAAAAGCTAAAAATTATTTAAATGAGAATAAATGAAAGAATAAATGAGAAACAGCCAAGAATCTGAATGACCTTTTCACTCTTGATTACAACATCGTCAATCACCAAGAACTACGTGCCTCATGGAATGGAGAATGAGATATTCAAAAGGTGTCTTGTAACGTTAATGCCAATATCAATATTTAAAATAAATACCAATCTAATGATTCCTTTTTTTTATATATTTATTTAATTTTCATTAATTCATTATACTGCAAAATACAACAGCAAATTTTAATTTTTTTAAGAATTTTTTTTTGTTTGTTTCAAATGGCAATCTAATTTAACACGGAAAAGAAAGAAAACTGAAAATATATTAATCAGATTAATTTATATAAAATAAAATAAAACGTTAATTTTAATGATTTAAATTTAAAACTAAACTTATATATAAATTTATTTAGTTAAATGTGTACTGTAGTAGTACACCATGTTATATCATATCAAAATTAATATATAAGAATATACAAGAAATTTAATCCAATGATTTCTATTTCGGAGAAAGACTCTACATAAGAGTTTTGTACCGTATGACACAACCTATCTTTAAATTTTTGGTTTTTTTCTTTGGGAGGATCTACCAACTCATTGCTGCTGCATAAATCACCATTAACTCTCCACATTACTCCACTATGCACAGACACTCTTTCTCCACATCTCTTGCTGTATCTTTTCAACCAGACTCTTCCCAGACTCTTCGATATTTCTGCATCACGTGCGTTTTAATCAGTAATTGGAGTATCCTTACAGTCCATTAAATAATTAGAATTTATATGCATGCATAAAATGGAAATTACGCCATTAAATGTAAGTGATACTGAAGAGAAGACAGCATTTTTGAAATAGGATATTGAAGAACCTCTAAAGTACATATTTCAATAACGATAAGTAATATGGAAGAAGTTCAGAAAGTAGAAA
The DNA here is from genome assembly GCF_048544385.1 of Mastigoproctus giganteus. Taxonomy (NCBI): domain Eukaryota; kingdom Metazoa; phylum Arthropoda; class Arachnida; order Uropygi; family Thelyphonidae; genus Mastigoproctus; species Mastigoproctus giganteus. The sequence goes on from NC_143585.1 coordinate 49,956,588, forward strand.
TCATAAGGATAAAAAAAAATTCAAAGAAATTCGAGCATCGAAATTAAAGGAGTTTTGTGGGCGCTTCGATTTTCTAAAAGCCCTCTATAAGATTTAAGACGAGTAAGCAAGATAAAGACTAAAGATGCTGGATTGGACTATAACCTGCTGACGACTCAGAAATAGTAATTGATATGGAAGAAACAAGCATAAATAAGCTTCGGATTTAGCTAAACTCTCCAGAGTCTGTGAAAGAAATTCTCTTTTTAAAAAAACTCTCTCAGATAACAAAAGCAGAGGCTGCATTCGGAATTATAAACATACACATTCCATTCCATACACAAGAATATCCGTTGTCATTGGTGTCGTAAACTGGACGGTGGTCATGGGAAACTTGAAACGTACACCAACAGTAAGGGACTAAAATCATAAGAGAAAACTTTAATAACCTTATAGAATCAATACCACTTGTGTCTGTTACGCCTTTCATAGGAGGAGAACAGCTGTCATTTGCTGATAACATCCCACAGTGGGATCATTTGCATAATGGAAGCGATTAATTACATCGATGAAAGATTATCCAATAATATTCATTATGAACAACTTGACCTACTTTTGTTGATGACGTCAAGCATTTTCTATACAGCAAAGCATCCTTTCTTACTCGACGAACAGGAAAGGATGTCTTTAGACACGGGCTATAAGCACACATCTTCCCAATAGTAGACTGTTAAAGAAAGAAAAGTAAACGGATCTATAGTTCATAACATAATTCTCAGATAGACTTCTCTTTATGCTCATTTCTTCCATTAAACGAAGAGTGTCGCCTGAATCGAAAAGAAACAAAATTGAGGGATGGAACTTATTCGAGTGCTACAAGCGACACGATTTTTTACGAGCCAGTGGGTTTGCTGAGTGAATATTTTATGCGCTCTCCCGTCATTTAAAAATCAGTGATCCTTTTCTACTGAAAGTCTTTGAAATATGGAGCGTTTCCCTGTTTGTCATTTTCTTAGTTCCACCACCGAAGATACACGTAAATCTTGGATGCAGTTCATCGGCGGTATGGTCGCATCAGTTATATTGTTCATTCTCTTTCTGCCTGACAATGCATCCTTTTTTTAGACTAACTTTGCTTTCTTATTTGCAAAAGCATCGCAAACATATTCTTCCTGTGATTCATCATTATCTTTCGTGTTCTCGCTTATTTTTGCATCTGCACTAGTCAATCTCTTTAAAGACGTACCGATATTTATTCCGGTCCAAGTGTTGCCTTTTATGTCCGTTTCCATAGCGACCGTTGTATATTCATTTTCGCGTCCTTTTTTTTTTTTTTTTTTAACCCGCTGTTTCTGTGAGGATACGCCACACTTCTCGTGTCGCAAAACTGATATTTTTGTTACTATAGCAATATGTGGCAGCACTCTGACACCGGGGTTTCTTTTTTTTGTTTGCGTGAGTCTTTCGAAGAAAATGAAAAAATAATTTACATTCAAGGAAAAGAATATCGGGACAACAGAATTCTTTAAAACGACAAAGGGGCTTTGGGTTCAAAATTACAGTTTTGTCTTGGAGTACTAGAATTACGATATGACTCCGAGAAAAAAAATAACGGTTTCTTTGAAAAACTGATAAAACTGTGTAATAAGAACGTATATTCTGACAGACTGACAGATTGAATAACATTCACAGAAACCCAATCACTGTAAGGAAAACTGAAAACAAAACACCGAAATCTTACTTCTATCATAACTTTAAATTTTCTTTAGTCTTCAGCAGTAAAAAGATTTCGAGTGTTTTTCTTACAAATAAGGGTTCCAAAATATGTTTTTTGTAAACCAGGAACATCCACGTAAATTATACGACGAGTCACACTTGCTGACCGACATATATGCATAACAATAGTTTTTAAATGTTTTTAGAGTATTTCAAAATTATCTTTATTGTAATTAATTTTGTTTTCATTTAATTTAAAATTATGTTAGCTATGTTAGCATTAGTAGAGACATATGATGCAAGAAAGCAAACTTATGCAGCATCAGCCAAAAAAAAAAAAAAAAAAGAAAGAAAAGAAACGCTCCCATTTCACCCCTCCGTTCGTTCCAAATACCTGTTCAGCTCAGCCTTAAGTTTATTTAGGCTATCAACTTCCACAACAAAAGATGGAAGTCTGTTCCACCAACCAACTACCCGCTGGTAAAAGGCAATGTTAATATTCTTATTTTATTAATTTAGTTTATTTTATACTTAAAACATGTCGAAATTTCATTTACCTCCTTATCCCTGCTGGAAATGAAAAGAGATAAACAGGTAATTATTCCGCAGCATGTACAGATCAATGGTTAGGCCACAATTTGAGTAATGCATACATTGGGCCACGCCTGAAAGCCTCAATTTAAGAAGAATACGGATCTGTCAGAACGGTGCAGAGAAGAGCAATGGGATTACTGAGGGAAATAAAATGGTACTCTTACCAAGGAGGACTTCAGTTCTGCATAATTTCACTGTTTGGAAACTAGCTTGCGAGATCTCATTGAAGATTTAAGGGTTTGAATGGATTGAGTAAGCTAAATGTTGATGACATCCTTCCTCTTGCTAAGACTATACAGATGAGGAAGCATAAATTCAAACTGATGGATGTTAGGAAATTTGCCTCCAGCCAGCAGTAGTTTATTGTTGGAACAATCTTCCTTACAGTATTGCAGAAGTGGGTAGTTTAAATAAATTTAAGCAAAAATTAGGCAAATTATTATAAGGGATGGACAGATGTGAGAAGTTTTTATTTATTATTATTTATTTTTTTTTTTTGATGGTGTTGTAGCTTATAAGTTTGCTTCCTTGCATCATTTGCCTACTAATACTAATTAATAATGAATAAATAAAGAATGACATCCTTTAAGTTTCTGATTGGCTGATTGAATTTTTCCCAATTACGGATGTGGCATTATCCACCCCTTTCGTTCCAGTTACAGGAATTTGATCACCAATGGACTCTGACAAATGTATCGAAAGCCAGCCCCCCCTTAGAAAAAGTACATGAATATTCTTACCTTCAAGCGGAATTTATTAGACTTGTATTTCGTTAAACTGCATATTCTATAAAATTGCATAACAGTTTAAAGATTATTATATTTATGAACTTATTAGGGTTACCTATAGCTATGAGTTCTCATTATAATATCCGCGAGACTTTCCATAAGTAACTGCATATCATAGAAAATATAAGAGACTGCCGATTTTAAATAGAAAAAGCCACTCAAACGAAACTAAACTCAAAATAACTATACTGATTTTACTCTGACGCATTGCAAATGACTCGAAATCTTTTAATATTACATCCTGAGAAAAACAAAAAACAAAAAAAAAAATATATATATATATATATTTATGAAATAAAAGTAGAGTAAAAACAGTTTTGAAAAATTACCTGCATATATTAAATACAAGAAAAAAAATTGATAAAGCATTTTTTCAATTTTTTATAGATTACGTAATTTTATAATTGCTCTTACACCACTTTTATTTTAAAATAAAATAAATATGGCTTCCAACCAAGTGGTGTTTTTATTTGCCTGTTTGTGATGTCACGTTGTGTGTGATTGTAATGAACACGTGATGACAAATTTCGACGGATGTTCATTTCTGTTTCACAGGAATTATTGTTAATGACATAATGCTAGTACTGGTAAGAAATGCATAATCTGAGAGAAAATATCCATTTCTTTTTATTATTATTATTTTTTTTTATGAAAACCCCAAACACGAGAGATAAAAGAAGATATTTGTTGACATTGGACTTGAACTTCTGTAGATTGTAATTTTCAGGAAATACGTATGAAGGAAGGTTTTTCCAGAAAACGGCAGTTGAATGAATAAATGAAGAAGATGAAAAGTTGGTTCTGTGGGTTTGAAGTTGGACAGTAAATGGATGTTGGCTGGTGGTGGCGTGTTCGCACTGTTTGGAAAGAGAGAGCGGGAATTATAGAAGCCAATTCAGAAGAACAGTGCCCATGGAAGTATCTGTAGAAGAGGCATGCAGCAGACACAGTAAGTTTATGAGACAGCGAGTTGAGAGATTCTGTTACAGAGGAATCATTAATTAACCTAATTGCCCTCTTCTGAATGTAATCTAGAACACTGAGAGAGGTTTTGGGGGCACGCCCTAGATGTGGAAACAATATTCCATGGTAGGGCGGATTTGCGATTTGTACAGAGTGAGCAGCTGTTTGCAAGAAAAGTAACGCCGAGAGCGAAAGAGAAAACCATGTTTTTTAAATTCAGAGGATTTGTAATGTGCTTGAGCGAAGAGAGATTAGAAGTCAGGGTAATCCCCAAAAGAGATATATCATCTTGCCTAGAAATCGGAGTGTCACCAAAAAGAAGCACAGGAGCAGAAGAATCCTTTTTGCGAGATATAAGACAAGACTGAGTTTTAGAATGATTGAAATCAACTAAGATGTCTTTGCCCCACTGGAGAATTACCTGTAGAATCGGCATTTAAGGATTTGGTAGAGGATATTCGAAAAGTTGAAGCTGATTGAGCAGGGCGAGGTTTCTCAAACTGGAGAGTGGAATGCAATGTGCTATCATCGGCAAAACTATGGATAGGATTTCCAGTCAAGGGAAGAGGGTCATTAATATACAAGAGGAAAAGAGTGGAAAAAAGAACTGAACCTTGGGGAACATCAGCATCAGTGGAGAAGTTAGAAGACAGAAATCATCTGCCCTCGACCCTCAGTGAGCGGTCAGAGAGAAAAGTAGATAACCAATTATTACAAAAACTGTTGGTAAAACTGTTTAAACTAAGGTTACATTAAAAGTTAAACTAAGGTGGATATTTGCATAACGCATGAGACTACGAATTGAAAATTCACTAATGAACGGTCAGTGTCAATACACAATATTTTGTTCGTAGTGACCTCAAAGGTAGTTAAAATGCCATCGATTTAATCATATTGTTACTACCTTTACAACGAGTTGCCATGATATTGCACTACCTCGAATAAGTAACTCTTCACCAATGGAGAATACAAACACCCAGACGGCACCGTTTCAACGCTTGTTGGCCTTTCATTGGTGCCCTGGTGTTTCATTGGTGCCCTGGTGTTGCAATCATAACAGTCCAGTTGTGAAGTATAACTCCATAATATTAGAAATGGCTAATGGTGTGCATTAGTATTGTGGAGTTATACTTCACAACTGGATTGTCATGATTTCCACACCATGGTACCGATTAGATGATACCCACCCTCCGATTAGAGGCCAACAAGCCTTGAAACGGTCACTAGGGGAGCCTGATGCTGCCCGGAGTTTCCGAGAATAGGTAACAACAGTGTTCCCTATTGGGGAAGCGTTACCTATTTGAGAAGTTTATGAGTGGTGTGAATTAAAGGAGCTACTGTCCCTTTCATTCTTCTACACCGTTGTTTTTATTATTCCGCTCCTACTATTACTTTCCTCCACTTTTTGCTTTCTAAGTCTAATAGGGACAAGTGGATAACAGAACTATTATCCCATAAAAAGCCTTGAAACGGTGTTGTCTGGATGGTGGTATCCGACATTAGTCTTCTCCATTGGTGAAGCTTCACCAATGGAGGTTACTTATTAGAAGTAGTGCAATACCATGGCAACTAGTTGTGAAGGTAGTCACAATAAGATTTTAAAATGTTTCAAGGTACGTTTACATATATATATATAATTATAATTCATACTTTAAGATCACATAATATCACGATAAAAACAATACAAAAATATTCAGAATAAATATTTTTACGCTTTGTTAAAACTATACAAGAAAACAATTATATTTATTATTTTTATATACAGATCAATCTGTAATTCAAAATTGTTATCGAAATTAGGTTTTAAGAAACTAAATTTTTCTTAAAACGTATATTTTGACAAACTGGTTCTTTTTTGTAAAGAAATGAGATATTCCGTTCTCTAGTATAAAAGCATATTTACGTATCTACAAATTCAGTATTATCTTACGTTTCAGAAGCAAAAAGTAAGCTTGTTTGCACACCTCCAAAGTTGATTTTGAATATTGAATCCAAATAACTTACAGCAAACATATTTCTTTTCTAAAAATAACTTTGCATATCTCTTCTCTTTCTACTTACGAAAAAAAAAGTAAAGTTCAGAGAAAAACTAGCACATCCCTGACAGCTATGGCTCACATATAACTTCCTTACGGCAGTATCCTTGAATTTTGCAAGACGTAAGAAATTTGGAATATAGTATTATGTTCGATTTCGAAAAAGAAACATTCTGTAATATTTTCTTTCTGTAAAAAACCAGACAAGTTGTTTCTTTGTGTGATGGTATTTGAAAACGCCTTGTTTATGTGAGATACCGCTATGAGGCGCTAGTAGTAATATAGAAATCCGACAGTAAACAAGGAGGAGATGGGGGCCGAAATGTCGATATTTCTTTGGAGGAAAGAAGCTAAGAGACATACACAGTCCTAAACTTTGTTTCTGGAACGAAATAGCCTCAGACGCAAGCAGAGAACTACGCACGTTGGAACAAAATGGGGTTTGTTCTTCTGATACGAAGTAGGTAAAAGCAGAACAAAAATAAAACTTGAAGTCGAAAGAATGGAAGATAGCGAGGGAAGGACAATAAGATTCTACCCATGAGGGGAATTCGTTTTCGTGTTTCAGACCTTAAGCGCTACAGATTTCAAGTTCTTGACAAGTGATTTGTTTATTGAAATTCGATTTATTTTTCTATAAACTTGCTACTTGAGTTAAAAACCCATCTTCTGCCCTTCGATCTCTTTTTGAAGAAGTTTATCGAACGGAAGAGCAAAAAATATATCTCTTCTTTTTTTTTGTCATATCTAATGTTCTTTAAATTTAACGCACAATTTTCTGTATTTTCTATTGTTTCTGTTCTTTTAATATGTCCTAAATTTCTCTATCCTAATAATATATAATGATTTCCCTAAAAGCTTATTATCTTTACACCCAAAAAAAAGAGCTTTTATTGCAATGTGAAGTAGAAGAATGTATTATATGAACAATTTAATCTCTATAATGGGATAAAGGTGGAAAAAACCTTTTAAACACTCCAAGACCAACATAATACCTCATCGCTTTCAACAGTCAGATAAAAAAATAAAGAGAAAATGTATGACCACTTTTCGTTCGCCTTAACCGTGCTTATCAATAGTGATATTGATTTTTCTAGTGAACAGCATTTACCTCAAATGAGGTCATTGCTAAAAACGTTGGAGTAGATATCTTGGACTAGAATAGAAATGTTAATAGCAGCATTTGCAACATAAAATACATCTATCAACCGTCTTTTAGTCCATTTCTTTTCTTTAAAGGAATACCACTTGTACATAAACGATTGGTAATTGCTAACGCATCTTCTAGCCTAAGCACCTCAATTTCAGATATAATCCTCTCAGAGTATTTCCAAAATTAAATTGATCCTGAGGATGAAATGGAAGTAAGCTCGAACACCCGACATGTATCACTTTTTTCCGCTTAAAATCGCTGAGACTACTTTTCCTGAGTTCAGTAATTTAGGGAAGTGTCATGGAACCTCGTACTTATGCAGTGCCGAAAGGATATCATTCATATAATGGCTTCCATTGCGTTCTACTCCACCGTAGTCTGTTTTCACAATGTGTGAAAATGGTTTCAGTTCGAATCCCGTCAAAAGATGAACTTATATCTCCTTTATTTCAACCCGCCGAATTATTTGGTCTAGAGCAAGACTTGCAATCTTTTTTTTTGATCCTGCGAAACATGGAAACCAACCTTAGAATATGACGCAATAATTCACAATTTACAAAGATCTTCCCTTAATAAAACCATGTATTACATAGTAAGATCATTATTACTGAGGTAACCCAACACTGCATTCATCTTAATTTAATGTTATTTTTCTTTTACTGAAGTCAAACTTACCGAAGAGGTATTACAAAATCTCGTTGCTTTCTCCACAATTTTTCCATTGATCGCAAGTTCATTTAATGATGGAAAACTGTTAGCTGAATTAGCAGACTTATCCCATTGAAAGGTATATTCTTCTGTGGATATAAGAGCAAAAAAATGTGGTCAGTCATCAGCCATCTAGTCGGGGTCCCTTTTATTAATCCGCTTCTTCCCTGTAATGGATCAATACAGTTAATCTCTTTCCTTTTAGTGTTAACATAGGTAAGGAATTCTTTCCTATGCTTCTTGGCCTTCAATGTACTTCATGTTCCATGCTCTAGCGTACAATATTCGGATGAAAAGGTTTCGAATGAACTATTTCATTGGAATCTGATTAGAAGAGGCAGACAAAGATTGCTAGAATGATAAAGTACTGTATTAAATTTAAGAGTTACACAACAGAAGCAATTCTAAACGAAGTTAAGAACCCAGCGACTCCTACTGCAATTTAAAATGTGGAGATTAACTTCTGTATTTCGTTTATTTCATTCTTATTTTATTTATTTATTTTCCGTTTGATTTGATTTTATTATTCATACACCGAACCACCGAATGAGATCGCACACTTATACAAGTACTGTATAGAGATTTAAAAATTTAATCATTAATATAAAAAGAATTATATTAAATTTAATTTAAAATATTTGTGACATAGATCCAATAACGAAGGAAGAGTTGGAAAAGGCATTGAAAGCTACAAAAAATAGGAAAACAGTGGGAATGGATGGTATAAATGCAGAACTGATCAAGTATGGAGGAAGTTTTTTAAAAGACACGATACTAAATTTATTTAATAAATGTTGGGAACAATTTAAATACTAGAAGAATGGAAAATAGCAAAAATTATTTCAATATTTAAAAAAAGAATTAGAAATGATACAAAGAATTATAGAGGGATTGGCATTTTATATACAGTATATAAAATGTACAGCAAAATAATAATTAATAAAATTAAAATTATCTCTGATGAAACATTAATAGAAGAACAGGCAGCATTCAGAAAAGGAAGATCACGTACAGATAATATATTTATATTAAAACAAATAATAGAAAAACGAAAAGAGTTTAATTTAAAAACGCATTTAGCATTTATAGATTATGAAAAAAGCATTTGAGCGAGTAAACAGACAAAAACTATGGGACATATTGAGTAATAAAGGATACCCACAGCATCTTACAAAAATAATACAGAGTTTATATCAAGGAACAAAACTAGTAATAGATACAGGTTATAAATGAATAGAAGAAAGTATAATAAATCAAGGGTTAGACAGGGATGTAGCTTGTCACCAACGTTGTTTAACATATATATCAACGATATGATATGTAAATGGAAAGAAGAAATTAATACAGGTATATATTTAAATACAAAGAATAGGATTAATACAGGTATATATTTAAATACAAAGAATAGGATTAATACAGGTATATATTTAAATACAAAGAATAGGATTAATACAGGTATATATTTAAATACAAAGAATAGGATTAATACACTGTTATTCGCAGATGATCAAGTAATTATTCAAGATAGTGAAGATGATTGACAAAGAGCAGTATTTAAATTAAACCAAATAACAGAAGAATATAAAGTTAAAATATCAACGATGAAAACTGGAACAACGGCGTTTAAAGGGAAAAATACGTTGAGAAGAAAAGTAGTTGAATTACTCTGGCTAAGAAAACAAACATCATTGAAATTTTATGAAGTAATGGCAATACCAACACTTTTTTATGGTTTTGAAACATAGATACCGAAACAAAGAGACATTAATAGAGTACAAGCTGCAGAAATGAAATTTTTAAGATATGATAAAGGATGTACAAAATTAGATAAAATATCAAACGTAAATATTAGAAAGGAATTAAAGATTTACTCAATTAATGGAAAAATTATAGAATATAGACAAAGATGGAAAGAACATGTAGAAAGAATGGAAGATAATAGATTCCATAAATTAGCTTATACATATAGAGCAAAAGGAAAAAGAGACAGAGGAAGACCAAAGAAAAGATGGGCAGACCTCTTCGAGATCGGAACAGGCGGATCGCCTAATCCGTGAAGGAAGACAAGACAAGACAATAATTACAATCGTGAATAATACACGCATTACCTCGATGTATACTATTAAATAATGTATTTGTTATTTATTTAATAAAATAATTTTATATATTACTTTTAATGTTAATTTTGTAAAATATTTTTGAATTAACTTTTTAATAATTTATTTTATATCTAAATATATTTATTACATTTAGATTATATTTAAATTTTATATCTAAATATATTTATTTTATATCATAACAATAACTAAAAATTTTCAAAATTTTTCGTGCGTTTCTTGTTGCTTCTTTATGAATTCGGGTATGCTGATTTCGTATTTTAGTTTGAAAAAGATTCCATTGTTTTCTCAGAAGTGAAAGAAAAGAAAATAAGCAGTAATTTGCAATATTTTTCTTGTGTACAGAACAGCGTATTAAACTTTGCTAAAAATAAAGAAGAAGTTAAAAATAATCACAAATTAAAAAGGCAAAACCCTTCTCGGCTAATGAATAAAAAGTTTATTGAAAAATGTACATTTGAACATCTTTTTCTTTGGTGGTCATTGTAATCATCCTGAACTAAGAACCCGATAAGGTTGCCCACTTATAGCTTCATTCCACCTTCCGTTTGTCTTTTTCTCCATTGACTGTATATCTTGGTGGAATGATTCCCCATGCGTTTCACTAGCATCACCTAGATTTGGTCTTAAAAAATCCAGGTGTGAGTACAAATAATGGAGATTCATTGAATTCTGCACCCAATTTTTTCGTAATTTCCAGAGAAATTGTTGGCTTGTTCTTTGTAATTTTCACTCTTAATGTTACCAAGAAAATCATTCCCTATAAACCGAAATGACTGACTATCACTCATTTTGCTGGACTTCCCTCATTTTGTCTTCCAATTCTTGTAAAGCCAACAGCTGCTAATTTGAAGACCAATAAATACGCTATCTTTCAATTTTTTATCGGAAAATTTTGCAAACATAGATTATATACAATGCTTGAGGATCCATGTTTGAGGTTTCAACAAATTGTTTCACCACTTCCAATGTGATACGGAGTCGTGGAAGCAAAACTGGGTTTCTTGGGGCCAAGACATTGTTTGCTGCATTGTGTAACAATCTAGTAAACTATGTCATGTTTCCGAGCTGCCATTGGAGCTGCAACTCAATTCTGGTAGACCATTCTCCTCTCCTCTCCTCTAGGACATCCATTCTCCTCTGCCTGTGGGACAGCAGGGCTAACCTCCTGCACTGCCGCCCCAGAGACAGAGATAGTAATAGCACTTAGTGAAACTACAAACCAGAAGGAACACTAACACCGTGAAGTCCCCATAGAGAACTTCACGGTGTTAGTGTTAGAGACTACAATTAATTGGAGATTAATTGTAGTCTCTAATTAATGTAACGGATTGTACAACAGGAAGTGATGGATATATATTTCCATTGTGAAGCGAGACAGCTTTTAAGTCTTTATCTTAACTGAGTATGGAAAGATATTAATCTTCTGGATTGTGGCTAATACCAATTTTTTCATAAAGATCAATTACAGTGTTGCACTGAAAACAATACCACAGGAACTGTGGTATTGTTCTGAGTGCAACAACGTAAAAAAGTTTCCGTACCTGAAAGTTTTACAGCTGAGATCCAGCATATTGCACCCGTCTATTCGTTTATGTTTGGAGCATTATGAGCTCTGTGTTGAATTTGGTTAGACCACGTACTTCAAAGTCATCCAGTTCTTACTGATTAGGGAAATGTTGCGCTTTAACTGAACAGGCTTTTCAGGTGTGATCCCAGTTATTCTGTTTGCCAGATTTATCATCCAGTTCTGAAATTTTACCTCAAGAAAGAGAAATGGGAACTGGTAGGTCTTCATTGCATGGCATTGGAGCCAAAAATGGATAATATGTTGGGATACACTACGTCATTTCGATCTCCAAACTTTTTAAACTTTGATATACTCACCATGCAAACGTACCAGCCGTCATGATGGTTTGTGGGCTCATTCATATAGGGGCATACCTACCAGTGCTTCGATTAACCTACAATTTCCACAACAAAAATGAAATGCTTACAGCTTCTGTCGATCATCCATAAACATTCAAAAATAGGCTTCATATACACCGATAAACTTCGTGCTAATAAATGTTATACTTCATCCTGTCATGGACCTGTATATATCCATAACTGTAATTGAACGAACGTAGAGATAAATTACATCTTCGTTTAGTGATTTCTTTGTGTATTTGTGCGAGACCACTAAGGCAACGAGGCGTCAGCGTATTGTATCTATAAATTTCATATGAATTTCGTGGTCAGTTGGCCCGTTTTCCTGGATGAAAAACCAGGGTTACTTTTGAAAGACTTGGAAATTCTACTTCCATTACCCTGATGAAATAGCCTGCAATTTCTGTTAGTAAACTCACGCTATAAAATTGTTGAATCTGTTGATATGCCACTAGATATAACAGAGAGAATGAACCATTCATTCAGAGGCAAAGGGCAAAGACAATAAGACCTCCCAAAACTTTTAAGCACATTTTATCTAACCTCTAACAAAAATCGATGTCCTTTATTTTTTACAATATAGTGTACACTTCCAGGAAATTTTAAACTATGGTGCTTAGCAAACTGAAGGCTGCGATTCTACAAGCATTCTCCAACTGTTCTGAGTATTGAATGTTGTTAAGTACTGCATGTTATGTGAGCAGTTGAGTAAACACGAAACACATCCAAGTAATGTTTCATTTCCTCTACCGAGTAACTACAAGTGAACGTTTAAAATGGGATTCCGTAAAGAAAATGCTATAACCATAACGACGACTTTCACTTGGGGATGCAAAAATGCAAGGTACATCGCGTAAACTGTTCTTTCCAGGAAATCAGTATTGATCGACAAATGCGATGCTATCTGCTTTTCATGGTAAAAAGTCGAGCTCCGAAGTGAGTACGTTTTCTGCTGCTGGAAAGAAATGATGATTACTTGGCTGAAGAGATGGGATAAGGGGCCATCGCTGCAGGTAATCAATGCAAAAGCGAAAGTATAAGGAGTGTGCCACCTCTTTTTACACCATTACTAAAGGGACGTATAAAAAAGAAACTTGGCAGAGATCGTAGCCAATCCTTTTACACAGAGTTATATACATGCACAGATTCTTATAAAATTACTGAGAAATTCGCAGCAAAAACTCTCCCAAGTAATAATTCCAGTATCTGGTTGGTTGACCAGATTCTTCTACTTTATGTTAAAACCCCATTACGACAGAGCTGTCTTTGTGATTTTTTCCCCTGCCATCGAGAAAGTCCGCGTTCAAAACGAAACACTAAAAAGCCTTGGCAATAAACATAAGGAATTTAGAGTTGAACTTAGATACTGGAATGTCTAGACAGAAATATGAGCTGCCATCGTAAGATTTAATAAATTGTTATAACCTGAAAGTCGAACTTTGATGAAAACATCTAAACGGATACAGAGCATAAAATATTGATTTTATTCTTTTATTCACAAATACCTCACATATTTTCCTGCTGTAAACTATTCTTCGGGCATATACTTCCGTTTCCCTTTTATGTTTTTATTGGCTCCGTCTTTAGATATCATTATTATCATCACTAAAGGCTTTCGCTGAGTATACAGTGAAAGCTTTAATCACTCTCCAACAATTTAACTCACTCTCCAACTCAATTTAACTCACTTTGAATCCAACTCAATTTAACTCACTTTGAATCCAACTCAATTTAACTCACTTTGAATCCAACTCAATTTAACTCACTTTGAATCCAACTCAATTTAACTCACTTTGAATCCAACTCAATTTAACTCACATTGAATCACTCTCCAACAATTTAACTCCGATAGAGAAAATAATTGCAAGAAGAGTACATTGAAAGCAATTAGTTTCATTAGAAGTCGTGTATTATTTATAAAATATCTGCGACTTAAATAAAAAAAATTTAATTTAATTTAAAGAACGTCCGGTTTTTTAAATACCTCGAACTTTATAAATAGAAAAGATATTATATATTTTTCTATTTCTAAACAAACTTCAGAAGTTGATATTGTCTTCTTTCCTCCTTTGGACGTCAGATATGATTTAAATGTCTTTGGGCGTCTGTTTTCAACAGTGAAGAAGTGAGAAAGTCTCTTTAAAGATGTCCAATCTGTAGCTTTTATCTTCACAGCAAGCAAGGGTCTTAGTAGGGAATCCTCTACTTCGTGAAAAGGTAGCAGTGTGCTTACTGTTAGGTGAGTCGAGTTCGTTGTTAAGTAGCTTAGCTAGGATTCGGATATCTGTCGTTGTGGTGATTTGTTTCCACAGTGTGAAAATCGGTCATGGAGAACATAATACTTCTGGAGATGCTAGTGTTATGTCCAACTTTATTCATTCAGTGAAGTATAAAATGCTTCAGTCTCAGAAAGTTGTGAAGGTGTAGGAAGTGTGGATAGCCAAAGAATAAAACTTGATGGAGAAAAAGGACTTATTAGAGAATAAGTTTCGTCTTATTGAAGATGAAGACTGCTTCGAAGACAAATGCTTCCAAGTGAGAAGATAGTTTCAATTTCTCTACTTCTTTAAGATATTTGTTTTTGTTTTAGGTATGAATATATTAAATATTTTCAGTTATTTCTCTTTTCACAAAAATACGATCTCATGACGCGCAACATTATGAAAGTTCCAATTCTATATCGTGAATCTCCTGTTATCATTTATTATTATTGCCATACGCTAATGTCGCTCCAAATATACAATAGTTCATTGTACAATGTAGCAGTGTACATTGCCATATTGGGGAATAAACCAACATTTCTCGACATATATCATGTCTAAGAGGTAATTGTAACTTGTAACTAGTTTTTTCGTTCAGAAAAAGGCAAATCGACTAGAAAACACTCAAAATATGATAATTGCATGTATTACATAACAAGAATTTCAATTTTAACGTAACCAAAGACAAAGAATAAAATTTGATGGGAAATAGGACAGACCCATTTTTTGTACTTATTACAGAATACGTTTCGTCTTATTGAAGATGAAGACTGAAGATGTTAGTGGGAGCCGGTGCAAAAAAGTGACCTCCCATACGGACCTTGGCCTCAACTTTCAGCCTCAGTTTGTCAGGATGAAGCAGATGACCATCGGCCAGCTTTGCTTATTCGGCACATCTTGAGGTGCATTACTCCGATGCCTCTCTATGCATCCGAAATTTGGTCATCTGCCCCTGCCTCATACCTAAACAAATATCTCAGTTTGGAGTACTAGTTGCTTAGATGGATGAACAGGGTGTTGTCACCCTCTAACCATCTCCAGATTGATCCTGCAAGCAAATCTGGGCACCACTCCCTGGAGACATCTCATCATGAAAAGAAATGTCCTCACGCTTGCACGGCTTATAATCGGGCGAATTGATGCTCTATCGGTATCCACATTAATCTCTGGCCAGAAGAGAGCAAGAGGGGAGCATCCCGATTCCTTTCTCCCTCTGCGTCTTACTCTGTCAAGCACTGATTCCCTGAGGAACATGTCTCCAGCCAATTATCTTCGGATCTTCAATAAATTTAGGATACACCCTGATAGGTTCTGTGAAGACAATCCCTACAGGAACGAAATCTTTAACAACTGCTACCAGATAATGAATTTATGATGTTCATCTGCTCGGGTCGAGTACGCATGAACCGTTGTATATTGTACATGTGTTCTTCGCACCTTGGTCTGTAAATATTCACATCCCGTGGTGACCCAAGGTTTCTTGCGGTAATAAACGGATTTTAATAATTTAATAACCGTGTTGTGTTTAATTTAAATTAAAAAAGCACCACCAGTCAGAAACTTATTAAGGCTCCATGCACACATGATTCTACAAGTATGAGAGCCAGAATGTCCTATGACCGGACT
The DNA here is from genome assembly GCF_048544385.1 of Mastigoproctus giganteus. Classification (NCBI taxonomy): domain Eukaryota; kingdom Metazoa; phylum Arthropoda; class Arachnida; order Uropygi; family Thelyphonidae; genus Mastigoproctus; species Mastigoproctus giganteus. Next base: position 49,972,458 of record NC_143585.1, read on the forward strand.
TCATTTTCGTGAATTTTTAATTTAACATATAATAAACAACGATAACTGCTTTGCATACAGTCAAGAGGTAAAGACCAGCGGAAAACAAAGGTAGTTTATTCCGAAGTTAATTTATCAAGATGACAATATACTATTATTTTAAATCAATTTGGTAACTAAAATGAAAGCATTGTACCAAAGTTTTTGATAGTTTTAATATTTTTAAATAACTGTTCATTTTCTTTTATTTGAAAACTAGCTGAATTCCCGTTGCTCATCGAATTTCTTAAATAGTTACATAAAATTGCGTAACTTTTCTAATGGGTCCTTTCCATCATGATTCCAAATGACTCCTATAATGTTTGTCAGTTCAGTAGTAATCGTTTGCCAATAAATTTCTTGGTCCTCATCCACTGTTAACCAAAATAATGTGTGTGAACTTAAAAGGTAAACTATTTATTTTGACAAATGCGAATTTTATGTTACTTCTTTATTAGTAATATCTTCTATGGCCTCCATTTGATTGAAATACATTATGTACCGCAGAAATCACTTTGCTATTTTTGTTTGTTTGTTTGTTTGTTTGTTTGTTTTTGGCAAACAGGGAAAAATAAATCCAGGAATCACTGATCATTAAGATCAATGTATAGAACTTGAACGGACCTTAGGAATCAGCGTGCTAATTTTGGAATAAATTAAATTGGTCAATTAATATGAAAAGAAGGACAGACAAACATACAGCTTGGTTGGTTGGTTATTGTAGGGTTTTAGACCCACTAGCAACTTAGGCCATATTGCACCACGTATATATGTAAATTGCAGATATGCAGTGGTCAATTTGCTGTTCCCCGGACCAAAAACTCGTGGTTTCTGAGTGAATAAAGCCAATAAACGTTCTTAGCATCATTGATGGATTCGAATGATCCTGGATTTTGATGGATCCTGGACGCTTTTTCCACGCAGTGTGGTGAGGACGGTCATTATAACTACTGTGCTCCTCGCGCAGTCATTCAATGGTATAAGCAAGGTATTTTCAAATGTATAAGAAATACAATTACCCTATAAAACCGGTAGTTTTCTTTTCAGGAAAACTATTGATGATGATGTACTAATGGGAATCGTTTCTTAGAATTTTAAATGTATCTGAACAAAATCTTAAATCAAGAATGTACGTTAATTTTTCATCGCGCCGACAAATGTGTCATTTAAAAGAATGTGTCACCCATTAACTGCGAATTTTCATAAATTTCTTAACTTGGTTGAATATAAACGAGGAAATTCTATCATTTTCTGTTTCAGAAAGTCATTTTGACATTCAAATGCTGTTCATGACAGCAAGTTTGAAAGATAATGCAATATTCTGGACATCTAAAGTTATGACAGAAATGAGATTGCGGATGACGTCATAGTCGCTTCAAATTTTGCTGTCTGACAGAGAGAGAGAGAGAGAGACCCACAGAGCTCGACGAATTCATTATCTCCTTTCCTCTGCTTCCTTTTATTTTTCCAAGTTTAAGTTGATTACTGTTGTTTAATGAGTTTTCTTATGTAAAGCAGACCGAAAGTTTGTATATCACGTGTTTTCTTAATGTAGCTCTCGAAAGTTACGAGTAAGGGCATGGAACTTGTGTGTCTCTTAGATTAAAATGAATTTGCAAAATCGCGCCATCACAGCACGAGAGCTCATGACAGTGAGTGACTAGCGCGGGTCATAACATAAATTTTGAAAACGGACTTATTTATGCATAAATTTCATTTTTAATTTAGCATTTTAAGGCTCCTGAGAGTCATACATAAAGCGAATGGAGACTCGTTTGAATTATTTAATTACAGCATCCTAAAATGAGTTATGATTGAAACTTTTTAGCTGAATTTTAAAATTTTGGTTTAAATTTTTATAAATCGAACAATATCATCTCACTTACTTCTTCAGCATTTAAAAAAAACGAATTATTGAGCCTTGCGATCATTGCAATCTTTTAAGGAAGCTGCCATCTTTTAAAATAAAATATTAGCGCCACCTGTGAATAATTTTAAAAATTGACGAAAAGCATTGCTATCAAGCTTTTAATTATCGAAATGAAATAAAGATAAAGGATTTTTATTAACCGTGAAATTTAATTATAAATAAATTAGCATTATTTTTTGAATCACTTATATAAATCATATATTAAAACTTTTAAATAAATCATAGAGGCAACTTTTTAAGTTCTGATTATGTATTTTATTAGGGCCAGAGGGATTAGCGCTACTAAATTAACAAAATTCAATGCCAATTTAAACTTTTATTCTATTAAAGTTTATTAATAAACTGTAAAAAATCAATTTAATCTATAATATCTAAATATTTCGGACTTCCTTTTTTCTTTTTATGATGTTTATCTGAGTAAACTTTGTGGGATTGTTTTAACAATGATTCTTTAATGATTTCTATAAAAGTCTTATAACAATAACAGAGTGGAAACTCCAATATTCGTCCTCTGGAGATGTTTTTATTTTAATCGATTTTAGTTTGGCATTTTATCTTCATAATATCTATATTATGCATTGAAGAATGCATCATTGAAACAAATCCACCTGTTTTACTCAGTTTATCTTTATGCGTCTTTTAATTTTATGATATTTAAATTGATGAAGTCACTAACTGGCTAAGTTTATCTATATATAATTCTCAAAGATGCTTATGGATACTGTTTATTTTGCTGGACAGAATTACCAATCAATGCCGAAGTAAACAAACTAGTTAGTTCGTACTTCAGTATTTACTTGTCCTTTTAAATGAGTTCTTCATTAGAAAAGTTGATATTCCGATAAAATTTTCTCTCTCTCTGAGAACATCAAGATAATAGCATCATTAGAGACTGTTTCAACGTTCGTCTAATCTTTTCTTTCGCTTCCAACTCCTCTTCAAGACAAAGAACCATTGCAGAAAGACAATATCCGCTCAAGGTAGGAAATTAAAAGATCAAAGAGCATGGAATTACATCCCAGGGTGTTAATTATTAAGGGTGATTCGGTTGTTTGGAAGACATAAATGAAGTTTTATTATGGGCTTGTTCAGTCTCCGTTACCTTAACCAACTTTTGTCTTTTTTGTCTTTTTCTTTATCCAGGAAGAAAAAGAGTCTCTGGTATAATTACTTTATGGCTACTTCTTGGTCGGTTAATAAGATCTCCAAGTGTTTGGTAAGTGTACCAGAAGCACCTCAGAGTTTAGCTATATTACTTGATGTATGCGCTTTAACAACTTTTAGTAGTTGAATAAATAAGTAGCTCCTACCAGAAAAAGTGAACAGAATGAAATTTTAATGGCTTATAATGTACGTAATTCAAGATACAAATTGTGGCCATGCATTATTTAAGTGGTGAATACATCAGACTTTGTCTTCTATTGCCTTACGGTTTAAAAAATCACACATTGTAGATAATTTGGTGTTCTATGTACATGTAATTTGGATTATCCTTCTAGATGTTCTAATAGAAACGGAGTTCTTCATAGATGCAACATTTTAAACTACTCGGATGCATTGATGAACATGATTTGAAATATATTTTGTAGAAAAATAATACCAAAAGCTTTCCAAATGAAGAACACCAAAAAGAAGTCAATTAATCGTAAAAAAGATATGAAATTTAATAAATGTCTTCAGTTGACAGAATTGCGTGAATTATATAACCAAGCTTTTAAATATTTATTCATGTAATATTTATATGAATGTTTTACAAATCATCCAGTGCCCCACCAGAATAAAACATTTATAAATGATCATTAATGTTTAATTTTAATTACGATTTAAAGAATACAAACTTTATCTTAATAAGAAATCAATAAAATTTTATAAATAAATTCATGAAATTTTCTAAATTTAACCCAAACAAAACAGCTTAAATTTTAAACAATTTTTAAAAATTCCAAAATTCTGATTTGAAGGAAGTCGAACACTGTTTAGAAGACCAGTTTGGTTAGCTTGTAAATTTTTCATACTAATCGTATTGCATCGCTTCTGAACTCGAAACTTCTCCTCCACGTACAGCTTTCAAAGAAAAATTAAGTATAAATACGTTGCGACAGTTCAACTTCAAAGCAGCAGATGGAAAATTTTATCTTCATGTTACCCCGAGGAGCAAATCTCTGAACTATAAAATGATAAGGCGTGCATTTAAGTCGAGATTATCAAAGGCGAGCAATATCAGGTAGTTCGAAATATTCAAGTTGACAGAAGTAATATTAATATCTGACTATCGAAGTTTCCTCGCAACACGCTACAAAAGAAAGATGGACACACTAACGCAGATTACACTTTAGTATTTTTAATATCCTCCATGCTGACAATGCCTCGCTTTTTATTTCATCTCTTAGAAAAGTTCTTTCACAATGGAAAAAAATAATTCCTTACACAGTTGATAACCGAGGATTGAAATCTCTCTATAATTTGGTATCCGGAAATACTTTTCTATTTTAATGGCGTTACCATTTGTGAGTGTGTGCTCTCGCGACAGCTGGACGTTTCCTTGGAAATAATGCGCATTCGGACTACTAATCACAAAGGTTTGGAGGAGGGTGAAGCAAATAGTACGCATGATGAAAATTCTTTGTTGTCGTCTTTAAGAAGATTCTGTAAGAAATTTATTAAAATACGGTATATATTGCGAAACTGAGAGATTAATCATTCAGAGCGAAGAGAAGGTTTGTCAAAGTAGCAGATGAATCTACAGCGGACAGAAGAATTCCGGTTAAATTTATGATGATGTGTTCCAAAAGGTCACGGCTGAAAAGTGATTTTTCGTTTTCTTTATTTCTCTTTTTTTTTTCTGTCTCTGAAATCAAAATGATTTTTTTTTATTTAATTCGCAGAGTGAACTCTGGGATTTTCGCTCTCTAAGGTTCATCGTAGATCTTTATTTTATTTATACTCAAGAGCAATTTCCTGCGAATGTGTCCAACTTGGAAATCTGATCCAAAAAATGCGTCCTTTATTTAATTAAGAATGAATAAAATAACAAATATAGCTAAATTGAAATTCTTTCGAAATCCTTCAATGTCTGCTAAACGTGACTTTTTAAGTATTTTTTTTTTCTTTTTTAGTTTTTAAGATAAAACTACAGTTTTGTGTACCCAAGAAGAATTGGTGGGAGGAAAGGGGAAGTATTGCGTTACACAATTTTAAAAGAATGACTAGCGGGCCTGCGCAGTAAAATTGCATCACACACGCTCCTTTGCATCACATCCCGCTCCTTGGTTGTTTTTGCCCGAGGTAAATTCAAATTATAAAATGTCATAATTTATTTTTCACAAATGTGTCGTGAATATGAATGGTATCACTAGTATAATGAGTATGGGTTGTTTGAGAGCCTCATTAGATGGCAGCACTATCTGCACTCTGAAACGACTTTGTCTGTTTTTGATGGGAAGATTAAGCTCAAACTCAGCGTTCTTATGGACGTATATAACAGATTGAAGAACAGGATTGGTAAGTTTTAGAAGCGCTCCAAGTGGGAATTTGTGTAATAATAAAATGGCGTCAATTTCCTTTCAAAAGTAGCGCGTTATTGTTAGATTTTTGTATCGAAGTCCTATCGACATTCTCCGGTAAATGTCGGAGGTGTATGTCAAAAAAATTCCTCCTAGTTTTCCAGCAGAAACGCATGCACCAAGTGACTTCTGATTGTTTTAGAAGATGAAAGACAACCTTGGTGAAAAGATTTTTAAGCCGCTCAGCAGCGTCTAATACCATTTTCCAGTGGCTAAACAAACCCCTAAAGAATTCTTTGCTGAAACCTTTACAGCATAGGAATAACTTGTTGAGGAATGTTGAAAATTTATGTAAATCAGATCTTATAACTTGAATGAATCTCAAAGATAATAGTTGGACGTCGATTATCCGTCAGGACACTTGTCAAGAATCCTGATAAACAAGGTTACCTCCATGCACTTAGACGTACGAGGGGTTCCCGAAAAGTAGGGTAACACATATTTTCTCTCAATGATGTTTAATAATGCGAAGTTGAAATTACACACCAAGAAATAACTGAACGTGCACTACTTCTCCACAAAGTCTGCAGTTTTATTGATGCACTTTTCCCAGCGATGGATCATTTTATCAATACCAGTACTGAAGAAGTCCGTGCCCACACGCAGTAACCAACATCGCACCGCCTGCTGAACTTCCTCATCCGTGGTGAAATGCTTTCCTGAAACATTTTTTTTTTTCAGAGGGCTGGAAAAATGGAAATCTGAAGACGCTAAGCTGGGTTGTAGGTGGGGTGTAACAGAGTTTCCCAGTGATTACGGCGCAACCACTCACAAATGGTGTTGGCAGTGTGTGGAGTTGCGTTCTCGTGCAACAAAATCACGCCACTTGTCAAGAGTCCTGGTAGTTTGCGTCGAATTTTGGCTTTCAGTTTTTCCAACGTTGCACAGTAAAGCTGTGCATTGATTGTTCTTCCCTTTGGCAAGAAATCCATCAACAGAACACCTTGGCGATCCCAAAACACTGTGGCCATGACTTTTCGGACACAGGGAACAGTTTTGAATTTTTCCGCACAGGAGAGTGTGGATGTTTCCAGGTCATAGAATCTTGTTTGCTCTCCGGGGTAAAGTGATGAACCCACATTTCGTCTGCTGTGAATATGCGAGCGAGAAAATCCTCTCCTTCGTCGCTGTATCGCAACAGGTTCTCCAGACACATCCCCGTGCGTTTTGCTTTGTCCCCCTCTGACCCAGCGGCAGCACACCTTTCGAAAACCAAGGACATCGTGAACAATTTTGTGAACAGTCGACTTACTCACGTTCACTATTTGTGCAATTTTACGCAGTTGCACTCGCCTATTTTCAAGAACGATGCCCCTAATGCACGAAATGTTGTTTTCTGTCTTGCTCGATGAAGGCCTGCTCGCCCGATGTTGATCTTCAATGTTAACACGGCCCGCTTTAAATTCATTGCCCTAAAAACATCTTCTTCTTTGTCATCATCTTTTCTCCATACACAGCAACCCGGTGAATATCACTTGGTGAAGACCCTTTTTCTTGCAAAAAGCGAATAACTTCACGAACGCCTGTTTTGGACCACACTCGCATGGTAGCCGTCATTTTGCAATTGGAATCTGCTGTGAGACGACAGTACAGCAACACTGCACTGGTGGTCTTTTTGAACATTATTAACGGGTCTATCTGTCCACCGCGTTTCATCTCATTCCCTTTCACCATTATTTAGGGAAAAAAATGTGTTACCTTACTTTTTTGTTACCCAATGTCTCTAAAATAGCATATGCCGATGATCTAATCCTTCTTATCCTTGGTAATTATCGGGCTTCTTTGGAAACTATTGCCGGTAGCATTATGAATGATCTGTGCTCTTGGTCCGTTATTAATAAACTTACCATTTCTCCTAACAAGACTAAGCTTCTTTATCTTAAGGGCAACCTCAACATTTTCAGGCCTCCGATAGTTAAACTTTTTGGTCGTTCTCTCTCCACGGTTGACTCACATAAATTTTTGGATATTATTCTAGATCGTAAGTTAAACTTCCAGAAACATATCTTGCACCTTCATGATGAAATAGCCAAGTATACATTTATGCTTGCCCGTCTTTCGCATCAATCCTCGGGTATTAGCCATCATACCCTTCGTCTTTTGTACAAAGTGGTGTTTGTTCTGATTTGTACCTATGGCGCTGGCGACTGGTTTTGGTACACTATGAAGATTGCCGTCCTAGAGAAACTCTCCTCTATCCAAATACGTATGCTCTTAATGATGAGTCGTGCCTGTCGCACTGTCTCGACAGCTACGCTCCAGGTTTTAAACGGTTTCCTACCTCTGGATCTCCAAATCGCTTAACGAGGTTTTAGCTATTACCTTAGACATGCCATTCCAGTTGACTTTTTAGACTTCACTGTTAATATCCACTGCGATCCTAAAACCGAAAAACTCGTTGCTGGAAGGTGGTCTTCTTCTTCAAAAGGTATGGTCACAAGAAAGTTTATTCCATCTGTGTCCTTTGCCTTACAAAAGTCTATTGTAAAATGGTTCAGTCCGAGTCTCTGCACTCTTTTTCTTCTAACTGGCCATGGTTCTCTTCGTGCTAAACTTGCTTTGTTTAACCTGTCTGATTCTCCCCTCTCTGTAACTGTGGCAGCCCAGAAGACTGGCGGCATGTTCTTTTCACCTGTCCATATTACTTGGATCTTCGTCAGCTTCCGTCTACTCTGTGTCAACCATTCTCCCGAGGCAATGAGTCTTCTCTCTTGGACTCCAAAGAAAAATTTCATCTTCTGCAAGATTTTGCACATAAAGCCTTTGCCAGACGTGGATATATCATCAGTAGTGACCCAATTTCAAGAACTACTCTTATTCCAGCCCTACTTCCATTCCAGACCAGCATCTTTATCATCTCCATCTCGTGATACCACCAGCATCATCACTACCACCGTTTTTTTTTTTTAGCTCAAGTACCATCTTCACCACCATCTTCGACTTGGACAGTTGGCTAACAAACGTGTGTAACGCCGAGTGACATCACTATGTCTTCTTGACTTCTAGCAGGAAATAGATTCCTCCTATCCTCAGGCTGGTCCTGAGGCGGCGTCATCTGCTGGCACCACCTTACCCTGGTGAGGGATGATTTTTTTTATTTCATTTATTTTTTTAATTTTATTATTATTATTTTATTATATTTTATTATTATTATTTTTTTTTCCATTTTATTAACTTATTTTCATCTTTATTTTTACTGAATTTTATTCTTATTTTATTTTTTTACTTATTTTTATCTTTAATTTTTCTAATTTTTTTAAAATTTACTGTCAAATTTAATTTTATTTGCTCATATTTTGAATGATTTCGACATTCAGTACGTGGCACTCGAGGTTTGCTGCGGTTCGCGCTCACTTGTGGCCCGCCTCCTCGCGGCATAGACGGGTATCAGGACGCACCACTCTGGTGCTTGTTGCTTCCTGAAATAACTAAACAACATAACAAACACATACACAGCACAAATATAGCATTACACACATGTGTGGCCTTTCTGCAGAGTATTTGTAACATCACAGTGTAACACGGCGGAGTTGAACTAGCGTTTGGGAGCAGCCTTACATTCCATTCTGACCTCCATTATAGAAACCACTACCTGAGCCGAGGCTCATCCGTGGCTAGTTCTAAAATGGGAAATAAAGTCTATACTGAAATCCTTTTTATTATATTATTAAATTTTGCAACGCAATAAACCATAAAGAAAGAAATTAACAAAACAATAACGCTCGGCAACTTAGCCTCGTGCTAGGAAAATCAATCTCAAGTTTCATCTTTATTGATCTTGATAGCCCGAGTTGACATCCCTGCCACGTGGAGGCGTGCCTCTACTATCCAGCAATCTTACTCTTCTTTTAAATACGCTATTTACATAATTATTAAAATAAGTAAAGAGACGCCGGTCATTAAACATAACATAGAGGAGCTCCTTCTCCAGAATGCCCAAAGATAGTTCTAGAGTATGCCTTAAATCTGCATATTGACTGCAATACATCATGACATGTTCAGATGTCTCTTCTTCACCGCAAGAGCACAATCCAGTATCATGCAGACTTAGTTGGTATAGTTTATGAGCCAATCCATGTCCGGTTACCAAAAATGTTGATTGTAATCCAAATTGTAACCAGCTCTTATTTCTAAAATCAACTATATCAACTCTTGGCAGAAACATATATGTTTGCCGCCCTTTTTCTGATGTATCCCAATATTCCTGCCATTTTATCTTAATTTCATTCACAAATCTTTTCTTCTCTAATTTTACATCTGCTTTTGTATATTCTTTATTAGCATCTGGACATGTGCTCACACCAAGTACAGTTTTCTTGATATTTCTTTTTGTCAAATATGAGAGTCCTGCAACAAGTACTACATAATAGGCTGGCATCTTTCCAGCTAATACCTGCAAGGCGTCTGAAGACACCGTCCGGCATGCCCTTGTAATACCAAGCAAAGCAAATCTTTGTGCTTGAATCAAGTATTTTTGAATAACAACATTATTTAATTTATTAACCCAAGCTCCAGCACCATAAGATATTATGGGAACAAACAAACATTCGTACAATAAATTTAATGCCCTTCCCTTAATACCCCAATCTTTCCGTATAACTCTTCGAAGCTTGGCATATAATGTACAGATCTTCTCTTTTAAATACTTGACATGCTCGGTAAAAAAGAGCCTTTCTTCTAATTTTAGACCTAAATATTTTACTACTCGGGCATACCGAACAGGCCTCTCCATCAACCTCACAGATGGGACTCTATTCATACTTAGTTTCCCCTTTAGCAACATCTGAACAGTCTTCTCTTTTGATATCAGCAGTCTATGCTTCAATGTCCATTCTTGCAAGATCACAAGAGCTTCATTAGCCCTACTCTCAATTACTGATCTTGCAAATCCCTTCACTAAAATAACCAAGTCGTCGGCATACGCTATTTTTACAGCATCAGAATCCATGTTTAAATACTCATCAAACACAATATTCCAGGCATAGGGACCGATAACCGAACCTTGCGGACATCCTCTTGTTATTTCTTTAACAACCTGATTGTATCCAGTTTTAACAACCACATTCCTATTACAAAAATAATCTTCAAAGACTATATTTAAACTCGTATTATTAATATCTCTAATTCTGGAGAGGACACTACTCCAGCAAAGATGGTCAAAGGCACCTTTAAAATCCACAAAGATAGCAAGCACATATCTTTCATCACTTCTTTCTACCATCTGCATTAATTTACAGATTGCATCCTCAGTTGATAACTCTTTTTTATAACCATATTGACAACTAGAAGACATTTCATTATATTTAGGTTTCATTATAAGCCGATTAATACATATTCTTTCAAAAGTTTTTCCTAACACAGAAAGTAAAGCAATAGGTCGATATGAGCTTGCTTCATTTAACATACGATCTGTATCTTTAATTAAAAGAGATATCCGTGCCTTTTTCCACCCAGCCGGAAATACACCCTCTTCCAGACATTTATTATACATATTTAGATACAATTCTGGCAACATACCATATGTCCTTTTCATAACTGACACTTCTATTTTGTCAAGGCCGGGTGACCGGCCATCCCCTGCCTGGTCCATTGCTTGATCTATGTCTTGAATTTGCAATTTGTCTTCCAAAACTAATTTACTCGGATCCTGCTTTTGCCATAAATTTCCATGCTCACTATCTTCTGGAAAGAGCTCCTCTAAGATCTTATTTACAGAATCTTCCCACGTCAAGGTCTGTTCATAACCACTTCCTATCGTACACGTTATATTTGATAAATTCTTTTTGTTGTTAATAAGCCTAAAAATTGATTTCCAGGGATCTCTGGAACCCTGTTCACTCACATACTTCTGCCACATCTGCTGTTTGGTTCTGCTGACAGACCTCACATAATCCCTTCTATTGTTTTTATATATTTCTTTATAAATTTCACACAGCTCGTTATTCCCATTCCTTCTCACCTGCTGAAATTTTCTTCTGCTAACAAATGTCTGTTTCCTTTTATCAGTTAATTCTGGAGTCCACCAAAATACAGGTCTTATAACACCTTGCCTATTTTTCATACTTTTAATACAAGCTTCATTTAATATTAACGTAAGTTGTTCAACATAATCATTGGAAGAAAGGCAATTCCGATCTATTTCTCTTACTCTACTTAAAAATACATCATCGAATCTTGGCCACCTCGCAACTTTATCTAAGTATCTATTCACATCATACCTTACTCTTACAAAATCATTCATATCATAAGTAAAAGAGATGGCATTATGGTCACTAGTGGTGCACTGCTCACAAACTTTCCAATTCTTAATCTTTCCCACTATACTATTTGTTACTAAGGTAAGATCTATGTGGGACTGCCCATGCACTGTGGAATAAGTTGGTGCATGCCCAGGTGTATTTAACACTTCCATTCCCGTGGCAACTACACATTCCTCTAACAACATTCCTCTATCGTCAGTTACTTCTCCTCCCCAAAGCGGAGAGGTAGCATTTGAGTCTAGAGCAATTACAACCCCACAAGAGCCAATCATACTATAAACCTTTTCCAAATATTCTATATATTGTTTAATATTTGCAGATGGCTGACAATAAACTGAAACTACATACAATTTACCAAATTTCCCTTGTATTTCACAACATACATAATTCTCACTACACAATACCAAAACTTTCGTTACAACTATATCAAAATCTTTAATTATCACAGCCGTCATAGGGTTTTTCCCACAAAACACAACTTTATAAGACTTTGGATATCCAACAACACAACTATTTAATACGTATGGCTCCTGCAGGAGTGCCACGGAAATATTCTCTTCTTCCATGCTTTTAAGGCTGCTCCTTCTGTAAGGAGCAGCCTTACAGAAGATACTATACATGTCTTTCCTTACTTTTCGGAAACCCCTCGTATATCAGTTAAAATAACTTAATAATCATATTTAAATTACAGCCAACAAAAAATTGCACGTCTTTCTTTTAGACCATCGGGTGACAAAACTCAAATTTGAAATTTTTAAATTTTATTTTAAGATTAATACCGTAGGTGTCTTAATTATTTATGGCCTGAGAAAGTGTTTGCGATGCACACAAAATTCTGTTGAACCTCGTAACGAAAGAGAAATTTTGCTTTTCAGGAAACTTGGATTACAATAATTCATCCGTCATGGTCAACACTAATAAACCTCGAATCGTGTGAACTGAATACAATTGAATACAATTTTGAACCCTACTTGAAATAGACAAATTTCATTATTGAACTAGATGATGATCGATTTATAAGCAGTTCATCTTAGTTCTACACTGATAAGACTGGCGATAATGAGTAACTTTCAAATAAACAGCACGCCCCAAAGAGGAGCATCAATTATTTAAAGAGGTGTCGTCGCTATGTTTCAGTAGAATTAACACTTCATAGAAGGGTCGTGGTGGCGGTTATTTTAACGCTGGAAAAATAGCAGATGAATATAGATTTATGAACGAATTCGTTATTTTGAAAATATAATGCAAGTTATTCCTATTTTCTGCTTTCTTCGTCATAGGATGAAACCTTTGATACGTAAACTACACGCAAAATTTGCAGTATTATATTAATAATACCATACGACGTGATTTTATTTATTAATGGTTTTATAATGCATTAATAATTAAGATAATAATGTTCCAAGTTCAACCAGATGGCGAAAACCATTTACTGCAGGAAATGCGTAACCCATAGAAGTATATAAATCATCTTTTATGAATAACTTATGCTCGATTACTATGGCAACCAAGCAAGTTTCGTCGGATATGCTAAATCTCAAAGGAGAAAATTATTAGTTTGTTTATTTTCTGTGTAACCTGTTAATCTCAAGAACCATTTAAAGTTCTAAAAGTAATAAAATTGCTGGGGTTATCTCGCAATCTATACGATGTACATTAAAACACTTGACTATAGAATGACAAAACATGGGAAAGATTTACCAATGAATTATGACTTCCATCATATCATCTGATAGCTTGGCAGCTGGCCAAATAGATTACAGTCTTCTAAATGCAGAACTAAGATCAACAGATCATTAAAATAATTTATCTTAACCCATTAAGCAACTAAATACATACTTAAGGCATAATGACATGCAAATTGCTTTCTAAATCACTGTTACTCTTAAAAGATTATTCTGGTATAGAGCTTTCAGGTATCCGTAAGCGGTCTTTGGATATGTCGAATGGTAATTTCATAAATCATGGTCTACTTGTTTCAAGCTGCGAAAATGAGTGGATAACCCAATTACACGAACACGTTGAAATCAGAATTACAACGGTCAACTCCTTGCTGCGGTTGAAAATCCATTGCACAACGTCTACTTATGATATAATCAAAAACAGCGCCACTGCTTAACTTGACAAGCGTTACCATGTATTCATGAATATATGCTAAAGCATCAGCCATTATCGATCCGCTGCAGGATAGAATCCTCCTCAACGATTCATGTTGAGGGAAAGGGACCATAATCTGCCGCGCTGGTCCAGTGCGGGCTAGCAGATGGACCCTATTTAGTAGTCAGTGGCTTGAACCCCAGTCGACTCAAAGAGCGTGTGCTACTGAACTCCCGCTCCTGACCACTCGGCTTCGGAGGCACCTGCTATACGTTAAGACTGGGAATTTCCAAAGTTCTCTCCAATCGTGGAAGTAGTTAGCCGATCTCATACGGGATGAATGAAGTTTTTTTTCCCTTGTTCGCCATTGTCTAACATTCCAGGTTTTTCATCCTTCATGCAACATGAAATCGTCCCAAATTTGACTTATCTAGACATTGTAGCACAGTGGAGAAGGCGTGGACCATCTCCACTGTGCTACAATGCCTAGTCAAATCTAGTTAATGACGCGAGGAATTTTTATGGGATTTTTTTTTCTGCAAGGCGGCTGAGTTAGTTGGTCTCTGTGTTTTTCTGTTCTCGCAGAAAGTCGAGTTTTTCGCCCAGCAAACCAACCGAAGAATAAACACACCAGTCACAATATACTGACGCCTCATAGTCTTAGTTGCTTTGGCGCTTAAGACATACTCCGCACGTAACTGAGTCCATTAACTCAGAATAGTATTTTGAAACTTTGAACCGCCTATGCCTTAGTATCAAACACAAGAGACTGGAATAACCATCAAAAAGAATTGCTCTGCTTCGTACAAATTCATATTAGTACTTTTCCAATGCGATTCGAACAACCTGTTTGTACTCGTAGCTTCGTAGCTTAGCTTTGCTACTGTATGACGATGATTCTTTTGTACCGTTTAAGAACAGTTTTGGAATGCATGTCAGTATTAAATTTGGCTTTTATATATTTGTTTTAAAGAAGTGTTTTTAAGCCTTAAATGTATTTAAATTGAAAAATTCTCGAGATAATCAAACTTAAAGCGTAAATTTGAAAATTCGACTATCCTTTATTTTGACATCTTCCCCCATTCCCTGTCATACCTTAGTTGGTCTCTCGTCCAACCTGGAATGCCTAGTTTCCAACTAAGTAATGTGTATCTTCGTAGACTGTTTTCACCAAATGAGTCGTGCCTCTTGGCACAAGTTCAAGAAGTTCGACGTTGTTCCTTAAATGCAGCCTCTATAACAGAAACACAATGTTCTATAAACAGTCTCGTACAGACTCGCCATTGGTTTGTATAACAAAACAATAACCTCATTCTCCCTAAATGCAAAGGTAGGGTAAATCATTGATATGCGAGGGGATATCAAAAACATTTTCCATTGACCTTCTGTATATTCAATGAAAGTTATATTTTATTGACTGTATTGCTTGTTTATCTAGTGATATATGTCGGTAGTATCGTTGCCTTAACTCTTATGTTTCTTTTCTTACGTAGCTGAATGCGTCACTGAGTGTCGTCATTTTCAAGTTGAATATCGAGCCATTATCATATTCTGTTTTTGTAAGGCAAACAGCCGACTATCCATGAAGAGGTGTCTACGGTGCATGAGTATATCTGCCCATCGTATGACGTTGTAAAATATTCGTGGAGAGAGTTGTAATGCGACCAGGAGAGCGTCCATGGTAAGGAAAGAAGTGGGCGGCCATCCACATTTCACACTGCTGAATTCGTGGAGAAAATTGAACAACTGTCCTTAATGACCGCTGGATAACAATTAAACAGATAGTTGCTGAGACTGGGACAAGGGATCAGTGGAGAGCATCGCCCTCATGGATAGCACAGTTGACAGAATCGCCCTCCTCCCCACATCGGTGGAAAAGAGTTCGAGTCCCGTCGATGATGTGAGGAATTTTTATGGGCCTTTTTCACAACGTGGCAGAGTTAGCCGGTCTCAGATGAGGGTGGCATGGAGTTTTCTCCCGGAAACTCGGTTTTGTTGTCCAGCAAACACAAAATTGACCTGAGTAAAGTATTGCTGTTCGTTTTCTGGGTTGAGATTGGCATTATTCTCACAGACTACCTGGGAAGGGCACAGCCATCAACGCACATTACTACAGCAACTTACTGAAGTAATTACATCCAACAATTAAGGAAAAGCGACGCGGAATATTCAGCAAAGATATGTTTTTGCTTCACGACCACATACCAGTCCACGCTCTTGTCGCAACCGCGGATTTCACGTGGAAGTTAAAACTTCATATCTTGCTCCGTCCGCCTTATTCTTTTGAGTTGGCAGCTTCTGACCTCTTCCACTTTCAGCAGCTGAAGTCATTTTTGCGTGGAAAGCATTTTGTGGCAATGCAAGGTAATTTATGCGACAGAAGCATGGTTTAAAGAGCAAAGTGCGACCTTCTACAAAAATGACATAAGGAAGTGCTGTAAAAGATGGAATACATGTATTGCTTTGGGTGGTGACTATATACAGGAGTAATATACGTTCCAAAATAAATTCTCAATCTCCTGGGATGCGTAGAGCATGGTCAGTGGAAGAACATTTTGATACTTCCTTGTATTTATAATAATATAAAAGAAGGAAGGTTGCTACAAAGAACATAAGAAGAAGACATTAATGAATTAAAATGTTAATTCGGTGAGTTTGGAGCTGAATGAATATTTGTTAGTTAATATGTAATGATTTGGTACCGATGTTGTGAGGAGAGGATTCAGAAAACGCTTGTAAACGCGCACATTTATACAGAGATAATTCGAGATAAACGATCTCTTCTAGCACCCTATGAACTGAAGCACTACGACGAACTTAATATGCACTGATAAATCTCGAAAACAAACAAGAAATTTAAAAAATATTTACAACAACATTAACAGACCCCGTATATCGAGTAATCAACAGTAAATAATTTTAGGCGATGAACTTAAATACTTCATTTTTCCAGCTCATATTTGAGCGCTCATTTAATTCTCTATGGGTCCAATTAAGAAGACTAGTTAGGTGCAATGAAATGCAACCTGGGCCAAACTGGTGTTAAAGCCTGCTCACCTTAAGATAGTGTGATTCATAATTCAAAATTAGATGTTAATTTCTCCACTTAAACACGTTAGCATCACTCCATCCTCCAGAGAAATTGAGCCCAAAGTGTATAAAGAGCTACTCTGGATTCTTACTCTTTTATAAAACAGTCACCTCGTGACGATATATACCCCCCGAAAGCATCTTCCATGTTCAGGAATATTTTTATGACTCTGTTAGCTGTCAGTCTTCGAAGAAGGCAGCTCAGTGAAGTGTTTTTATGTTGATTTAATATGCAAATGGAGCCATTTATGAAACACTAGAAAAGTTTAATACGCTGCTCCATAATGTGAGTTACTTAAGCAAAACACTTTAAAACAAAAGCATTCTTCCGCTTATTTTGTTTTTGTAAGAGAGCGAGAGCCATCATGTTTAACATCACTCATGTACTTCTGCAAAAGAATATGAAACTCCATTTTTACGAGAAGCAATCTCTGTTCTTTTGAACATCGATCTGCCGATGGGAGATACTCAGAGACTCACAATATCTTTCAAACAGGGAGAGCATTTTTCTCTTATAAATACGTTAATGGATGGGATTAGTTTGGTATATGTAACGGACAAACAAGCTCAGGGCTAATCTTTCCCCGGAGAGCAGTACATAAATTTGCCATAAAAGCAGCTAAATGTGATTTTTGACTGCGTTTTGTACGAGTTTTTAGACAGAGCTAATTTAAACGATTGGAAGAAAAAATGTTATCTTAGAATACTTGGAGTTCGGGAAAAGAATAAAAGTTATCTCTTTTATAAAAAAGGAAAGGCAAAGCAAAATTTTATTTAAATTAATGAAGAATTTCTGCATTCTTTTTTCTCTCTTATTATATTAATTTAAAGTCAGTCGATGTGTACACCCATTGGGATAATTCCTTATATTTCAACATATGAAATTTTCTAGGGCACAAAGAACTGCTGGAAATTCTATTCGTAACAATTTAAAACCTTTAATATTTAAATTTAAACTCCTCTGACTCTCTTGGACATGACTCATTTATGGCCTTAGTCACCTTTGTGCCATAAAAACTTAAATCAGATCAAATCAAACCTCTGACTTATGCGTTTGTTCCGGAGTATAAGAAAAATGAACCTGATATAATTACATACAAGGTATTTTAGAAAGCTTTCATTTTACTTTCCAGTTTGGCAAACCTTTTTGGCACCATCAGAATTACTCCATTTAACACCGGAGTTCGTTTTAAAGTGCATCTTAATGAATAATTAATAAGTCATGAATGATAACGTTTCCTTCGCGTTCAAAAAACTAAATTAGGTTAACTCTGAACATCTGGAATACCTTTCCACATTTATGGAGGTAACTCGAAACCTCTCTAAATTCAACAACTTTGAGTTCTAGAGAATAATCAAGTGAATCAATGAATTCCGTCTCACGAACCTTCCTGACTATTTTGGCTATTCCGTTTTTAATGAAAGCTTCTACTAAGAGTTCCATGGCACTGTTGTTTTTGATTGACATTGTATTCTCAACTCATTCTTTGAAATCAGTAAATGCATATCAGCCATCTGGTGCTTTCAGAGCCAGCTGGCTGATATACATGTAGGATTCAACTCTCCAATCTTATGAAATGGCTTATGTTGAAAAGATATTAGCAACATACTCCAGGACATAGATATCGGTTTTGTTTCTGATGACATCGATATCTTGAGCGTAAGCCTAAGCCGCTATCATTGGAATAACCTAAGATTTCTCAAGGTATTTCTGGCGTGCTAGATAAAAAGTTATAAATTTTCTAAGAAAACTTTTTCTAAACTCTTTCATGAATTACAATTTTTTAAATGAATTACTCGTAACAGAAAAGCAGGCGATTCAGAAAAACCAAGATAATCAATTCAATTTAGTGAACTCAACTTCTTAATGCGTCTAACATACAAATTTTGTAATTAGTTGCTTTATATTCTACGAAAATATATGCTAATCTCCAAACAAGGAGATTAGCATATATTTTCATGCATATTAATGCGTGGTTCTTTTTCACAAATTAAGTATAAAATGAAATTTGTGATCTTGAAAAAATTCATCAGAGACTTCTCGTTAAAAATTTAAAAAAAAAATGCTTCGTTACTCCAAACATTCACACTCTCTCTGTCTTGCTTCACTTCTTACGTGTTTTTAGTTTCATATTTCGTTTATATTCTCTCCCTGGCATTCTGCTGACGGGAATGAACAAGCTACTCGTGTTAAATTACTGGTCGATCATCCCAAAGGCTGTTTGGCAGTTCGTTTCTTAGAATACTAAGTGGTTGTGGCACTGATGCAAGTGAAGTCACACAAAAGCTTTTGGGAATGATGGATAGAACGTGTTAAGTTAAAACAAATAATCATCTCTGCTTGTATTCCTGTAATTTTAACTGTTTTTTGTTCTAGTGCCTGTTTGCACTGATGGTACCAATGCGCAAAGAATTTCTTTAGTACCTACTGAATTCTAATTTTAAATTTTCTTTCTTTGTTGTTTCTTGATCATTTCCAGGATGTTTTGTAGAAGTGGAGGACTTCCTAAAAGCAAGAAGCTATAACTGAAATCCCTTTGCTGTGTGCAAGGAATATATTTTCTCTGAAAGGTTAAAGTTTTTTGAACCGTGTTTTTCGCTGTAGGACCATGACTGTTTTTGCGATAAGCCTGTTTCCATCAGAGATTGATCATACATGAATTTTTTAAAAGGTTTCTAATACAAATACTGTAGATCTTTTAAAGTATGCTGAATGGATTCAGCATTTTAGTAAAGATTTTGCCGATATCCTGACGTTAATATGACTCATCAAACCTTTCTTTTTTCTCTTAACAGGAGGTACCACCAATAAAAAAAAAGTACTTCAGCATTTATACAATTTTCGAAAGATTTATTTTTTCAAACGAAAATATTTTTGATTGAATTTCAGAATTTCTTAACTTTAAGAAAAAGTTAAATTGTTTTTATAGTTGCTAAAGTCAAGAACAATCGAACATACGAATTGGAATTTAGCGAATGTTTGTTATTTGAGATCTGGCGCACGCAATTTAGAAATTAATTCGGAGAAAAACACAAGTTTATTAATCAAAATCTTCAAATAATCCAAGAAGTTTACTAACTCCAAGAACACAGTAAGCTAAGAAGCAGAACGCTCAGTTCTGTGTTATAGAGGTTGGTACACTTAATCTGTCTACTTTCTGATTACTAAATCGACCAGAAGAACCGTGAGTCATATAAATCACTGGATTCTACCATAATTTATCATCGTCTATGTTTCTTAGACACTTAAGACTAATTGCATAAAGTTCTGTGCACTGGCCACGCTAAAACTAAAAAGGGGTCAAATAGTGCCATCTGTGGGTCCCTATAACTCCAAGGTGCGTCTCTCTTCCATAATCATTTAAGTGGTCTGATGCGAAATGCCGAATAAAAATATGAAATTGTTATTAAGAGGAATTCATTCACTAAGATATAGGTTAAAAAAAGAGGAAAAGTATTAAAAATGCATTATTTTCTCCCAGGAAATCCATTTAAAGCTTCTTTTCAATTTATAATCGATTCCAGTTCCATTAGCGTGAATATTGTACTTTTATTTTTTTTGCAGAGTATATATTTCATCTCTAATGTATATTTAAGATAGTTTAATGCATCTTTCCGCCAGCTTGGATTATTTAGAGCATCTCTGAACTATCTTAAATAAAGCTATTTAAAGCTTTTTTCCCCCACACATATGCATAAATTTGTCTTAAGATGAAAACTGTCTACCATTTCGGTATTATTATGCGCATAATCTGCAATAAATATAACAAGGGGTATCTGTTTTACATTATTTTTTTCTTTTTTCATAAAACCGTATTAGCAACTGACAAAGAGCTCTTTTTTAAGGCGAGTTAGCTTATATGCATTAGCGCCTATTGTCTTCACCATGTCCGTTTGTCCTTCCGCGTGTAACAACTTAATTCCTGTGGATGAATTTCCATGAAATTTTATATTTGGTTCATATAGAAAGATTTGTCGAGCCATCTAAAATTTCATTAAACTCAGACAAATATAAATCCGGCAATTATTATTTCTTTCTTTCCGCGTAATTTGTATGGAAAAAAGAAATAACAATTTTAAACGCCTGAAATGTCACGCGCTACCTACATTAACTAATTTGTTTTCCATGAATTGTCTGTCGTTAAAAAAAAGTTAACAAAAGTAAAAGCAGCAATTAAGTATTATATTACAGAGTGACAAAACGAGGTATTAGTTGAATGAAAATATTAATGCTCGGTAAATTATTCCATTTATAAGTAGAATGAATAAATATAGATAAAAGAAATCAATGCAGTAGATGCATTAACTATGTGATAATGAGGATTTTTAAGTTACTATTGGAATAATGAATATTGTGATGTAAAACAGATGTGCAATTTTTATTTTTACATTTTTCTCTTAGGAAAATATCTAGAAGCTTAATTATACTGTTGTAATTACTTGCAACAGATGAGACTCCAGTCTGGCTTCGATAAACATCGGTTAAAAATCTGTGTACATCGGCAGAAATTGGTAAATTACTTCTGAACTGGTGGTACAAAAGAGGTTTTTTGTTTAACCGCTGTAAAACGGTCATATAAAAGTAATTATATCTTTATTTCGTATTATACTTGATACAGAACCGAAATAAACTACTTAGAGAACGACTTAGACCCCTTTCCTCTTCTGTTTTCAATGTTAAACTTATTGAAAAACTTAATTCCTTTTAACCTATCCTCTCCAATTTCTTAGATATTATCACTTTACGTCCAACTGTGAGAGTTGTTTGGCAGATAATGAGAGGCTCAACTATAAAGAAATGTTACATCTTATAATGAACAATGTCCCTTCAGGACTGCACGTCAAGGATGTGAATGATGTCTTCCTTCCCCACCAAAACGTTATGGGCAGACATCTGCATTTCTGTCACTTGATATGTGCTTAAAAGTGTGTTGCAAGTGCGAACAGTAGTTCGGAACGAGAAGCCAACAAGTACACATGAGTTTGCATTACCCAAAATCGATCTGAAATTGAAACAACGAGCTGCCATTGATATTTATCTAAGGAAAATTAAAGACTGAAATTCATACTGTGGTACAGGCAGCTTTCGGAGAAGATTCATTATCGGACACAAATGACTCTTCGAATCCCTCCCACGCGATGTAGGACCTAGCGACAAAGCTGTTTTGCCACTAATTTTATCCTAGTAGTCCTGATAAGCCTACTTCATAAGGATAAGGGAAGGAGAAATGAGTTAATTACCTTCTCCAGTATCATTCCAAAAGCATCGTATTTGAGTTTCGTTTGTTTATCTTACTCTCACATATATACGAAGAAACGCTACACTAAAAAAAAATCCAACAATAGTCATTCCATGAGAATGAAAAAGGCACAAAAAATAAATTCCTGATATAAAATATCGAGAAAGCCCTTGAAGTTGCGTTTCTTTCTCGCGAGTGTAATTCTTGACCGAAACAAACGTATCTCCAAAAAATCGAAGTCGCTTTCAGAAGTTGGAGTCATTAAAATATTAGAACTGTTCAAAAGAAACGGTATGGATCACACCGTGAAAGCCTTGTAGCATATATTGCCACTTAATATCGACTTACATCGAACGGATGGCAGTTATCGACCAAGTCGTGGTCCTTGTAAAACAAAGAATGGCTGGGGGTATGAAGAGGTGAAGGAGTTACTGTGACAGCGAGTAGAACAGAAATAATGTACAATAATTCGATCAGTTTCTCTGCTGGCATCAGCGCAGGAATAAAGAACTTTTCATGGATAGAACCCATAGAATTAGTTGAGACTCCGAGTCGCTTAGGAAAAATATAATTCAAAGATGGATGAACGATGATAAATGCTGTAAAAAATCGTCCTTCTTCCATGTTCAATCAAAATATTCGCTATTTCAAAATTGCCATTGAAATGAATAAACCAATCCTATTTATTTCGCTCGTCTCTGAAATGGAATCTGAAATTCTTGTTAAACTTTTGCTACTCAAATCTAGTGTTCGCGTGCAACAAAAGAGAATCGTATCATTTTGCAGTACCATCCGATGACATAGCGCAATATAATCTCAACTCAAGTCCCAGTTTTGCAAAATCAGATCGGCGGTTCTTTTTTGATATAATGAGCAACAGTGACAGATCAAAATGAAATAATAAAAGGAAGGAAGGATCTTGTAAGAAAACTTTTATATTTCTTTTAAAATAAAAAATAAACTCCAAAACCAATGATTCTTTGACAGATATCCTTGTTTAATTAATTAATAATTCCTCTGTTGGCGAATTTCAGAACTACTGCGGATTAAATTCAAATATTTTTGAAATAAATAACAAGCCTTCGAAACAGATGGGTATTGCTTGATTTTCTGTACACTTCCTGGAAATTATCGATTTGTTGAAGTGTCAGCAAGTCGTTCGGAAGTAAAGGAAAAAAAAAAACATAAATAAATAAAATAAAAGTAACGGTGGAGGCAGGAAAGAGTCAAACTTGAAACGTAGAAAATTACATTACCTCGTTGTTGAGGAAGTTTCCAAAGTTTTTGTCTGTAAAATCGTAAGTTAATTAAGATGCTTGTAGTAATAGCTTTTCACCCTCTTCATTTAGTCGAGCATGAATTCTAGCTTCCGTGGAAGGAATGTTAAGCAATATGCTGACCACCTTTTGTTAGTCGACTGACTTCTCGAAGAAATCCATTTAACTAAAAAGAAGTAATTAAATTGTACTGCAGAAGAAAAATTTTTAAGACAATCTAATTTTGCAGCCTCTCATCGTAACCCACTATGTGTGTGTGTGTGTGTTCGCTTTCCGCTTTTGTGACTTCTGATACGAGAGTTTGCCCGTATGTTAAGGGTCCTTCAAATAAAAATTTTTACTTCAATATTTCTTTTAACAAGAGTTCTTTACTAACACTGTGCAGATAACGAATATAAATGGCATTAAGTGGAAAGTCCTCAGACCATCGCCAAAGAAAAAACTAAGTACTTGTACGAGGAAGGGTAGACACTAGATTACATGAACGAGTTCTTTTAAAAATTCGTCGAAATTGAAACCGCGATGTAACTTTCCAATTAATAATCAATGGCAACTGGAAGTGTTGATTGCACAATGTATAAACTTTTTTGGCATCGGTTTGAAGATTCACTTCCTTTTTTTTTATTTATGGTTGAAGTATTTTTATTTTGAGACGTACAGAATTAAATATCGATTTTTATTAAGAAAAACTTAAAAGGAGTGTTTTTTGAATCTTTATAGAAGTTTTCTTTTTACGATTAAAAGAGAAAAAAATCGATTTACTGAATATTGCTGAATTTCTATTAGCGTATTGTTATTTTCATGTCTCTCTCTCTCTAGAAGAGACCTTTCTTAAGTTAGGTGTACGTTAAAAGCCAAAGAAACTAAGGCTATGAGAAGTCAGGGTATCGTGTCCGTAACTGCACGTATCCTTTTGTCGGCTTTGAGAAAAATCAGAGTTTCCAGAAGAAAAAATTATGCAATCCTCGCCTGAGACCAACTCTAACTTGAAAAAATCCCATAAAAATTCCTCGCGTTATTGGCGGAATTCGAACCGAGGCCATTTCTAAAAAGTATGGGAATATGGTGATTATAACTACTGTGCTATCCGTGAGGGAGCGAAAAGCAACTAAGAAAATGGAAACTTAGTTCCAAACATAAGATACAAACGTGCATCTAGAGAACTACGCTTCTGTTGGCACTGCATGGAGTGAAAGTCTGCAATGTTCGAAATATTCAGACAATCACCAGAGAGAGAGAGAGCGACACAAAATGTGCTGGAAAGTCTGGAACAAAAATCCTGAGTTTTAACTTTTTAGATCAATGAACTACAGCAGATGGGTCGTGGTGTTGAACTTAGCGACTTTCATCGAGGAGACACCATTCGATGGCTTATTATCAATTAATCTGTTTGTGCTACTGCAGCAAAACTGTAACATTCTAGATAATCAATAGGGGCTGGAACTAAATGGAAAGAATGTGATGCTACTATGACCGGGATAACTTCGAAAGAGTGCTGCGTAGATTTATCCCTTCAGCCTACCTCGAATACTGTTAACCAGGAATTCAAGAAGGCCACAGTAACAGGCGTTAGTAGAAGAGCATTACATAGGGAGCTGCATTGCATCGTAAAATTCGATGCAATGCAGCATCGCAATATTGCATCATATCAACCGCAACAAAACCACACATGACAGCACTCAATGCATCGAGTCGACTAGCTGGTGCCCCACTTTGTATTTGGCCCCGCTAACTTAGAAAAGCTGTGTTATTGAGTGACGAATCATAATACACGGGTTTCCAATCTGATGGCCGTGTTTAGGTCTGGCGGATGTCTGTAGAATGTTGCTTCTCATTATTTTGGCTTGATCCGATGATATTCTGGACAGTTGTACTCTTTCAACACTCTGATAACAGTATGGGAATGATCTTTTTTTTTTTTTTTAATTTCAGCATGCAATGCAGTGGCTGTGGATACTTAATCTGAAAGTATGGGAGTAAAAAAGCTTCACTGGTCTGCCCAGAGTCAATAATAAACCCCACTGAACACGTTCAAACCAGAACAACATGCCTTGAATCAATAGCTGAATTGACCGTTGTGTTGAAGGAGTAAAGAGACCTTCCTGTTATGTTATCAAAAATTTGTTCGTAGTCTACTGACTAGGATACAGCGAGTAATTAATGCCAAAGGGCCGACATTGTTGTTAAATATTGTATTGATGAAAAGTTCTTTTAAAGATGTAGACGTTGTTGTTGTTGTTGTTGTTGTTCTATTAGGGGTTTAGGAGCATCAGACCTAAGCCCATATTACTCCGTATATACTCTCTGTAAATTGAGTGTGTTCTGTGGTCGATTTTCTGTTTTCTTGATGAAAAACCCGAGTTTCAGGAAGAGAGAACCATGCCATTCTCACCTGAGACCGACTAACCCAGCTGCGTTGTGAAAAAGGCCCATAAAAATTCCTCACGTCATCAACGAGACTCGAACGTAGACTTTTCCACCCGGTGTGGAGTTAACGGCGATTCAACGAAATGTGCTACCCACCAGGGCTATGTAGATGTCTGGCAACTTTTAGTCTACATCTTGATAGAATAGATAAAAATATTCAGATAAAAAGAAATAAGCTGAATAAGCGCCATTACAAAAAAAAAGTCCTCTCCTTTCATTCAGCACTAATTTTTGCACTTGGTGTGAAAGGACAGCGAATATAACCCCTGTGCTAACCACCAGTGTTAGAATATAGATAGACTATGCATAAAAATAAGTTATTTATTGCTGCTAAGAAGTTTCTTTAAACTGCAGAAATATGACGTTTCCTTAATGCGTTTTTCGATCGTTCCCTTGAAAGTATAATTTACTAATTTCAAAAGCAGTTCCTCTTCACATAATGAGATTATTATTATGTATTGCTATACACGTCTGACATTAATGACATCCTATACCGCCAGCTTTAAATTTGACTAAGTCAGTGGTCAACGCTCCATGTGGCAGTGTTAGTTGAGTGACTTTCACTGTCATATGTATTTTACTAACAACGCGAAAAGTGTAAATGCGTCTTCTATAATTAGTTGCTACGTAGTAAACCCAGCTATAACGTTTAATTCTGACATTCATTAAGTCGAATGCCTTGTTTTGGTTGGTGAAGCTGCCGTTTTATTCCACACCGTTAGCTTCTAATAATTCTCAGCTTGTGCTCGTGTATGTGTGAGGAAACAGCAAATACATCTTGCATATATAATAAAGTCTCTGAAAAGTGGCATAATGAAGCCAGTTCGACTTTAGTGGAGTCACACAATTTAGTAGATGTAGCGTGTAATTAAGGTGGTTTAACACGTTTTAGAGTGGTGTTAAAATTGCTTTTAGTGTCTAGGGTACCTTAATTGAAGAGGCTAGAGAAAAATGCGTTCTGGCAAGCGACTAAAATATACAACAGCGATTTTTTCTTCCTTGTATAAATTAAAACAAATAATATCTCATCTCATACAACTTTACTGTTGACTGTAACTCCCTCTGCCTGTCACTGTTGTCAGCAGCGCCATAGCGAATTTATGTCGTATTAAGTTAGAAAGTGGAATTAATAACAAATTTGGATTTATGTGATGGTTTTATTTTTTGATAAAAGTGCTTTATTTTATTTCTGAATGAATTGTAATCATCCAGAAAGTATTAATTACATTTTTAAAACTAAATATTAATTCTTAATATAATCTTTAATGTTCTATATCATTTAATGTTCTATAATATTAATTGTTGACATAAAAAAAACAACCCCAAACAAATAATTTCGAAATTCTAGGGCTGTATGAAAAGTAAAGTGACAGATACTTATGCAGAGATAGTGTGCCTTCATTCAATTATTTATTGAATCTGTTTATTATACCAGTCGAGACTGATATATACCCTTTTACATAGTTATTCGGCTAGGAATTCTTATTCTGTTACAACAAGATTACTATTTTTAGGGTAAACGACAAATCAGAATTTACAAATTATGTGTTTTGTGGTATGGCCACCATTGTAAAGATGGTCTTTTACTTGGCATTCACCAGATGCTGGCTAAAGGTTAAACGTTTATTTCACTTCAGACTTTCACATCTTTTAGATAAAAAAACATTTTAGTCAGGGTTAGTTTGACTTACTTCGAGTCCATTTTAGACTGGGTATGTTCCAGTCATCGAGTTTTTAGTTATCCGGTTGAATGACATAGGGAAATCTGTTGTACACGAAACTCTCATGTGCAAAGGAACATATATAACGTTTCTTTTCTTGTTTTTGGTACGGGACACTATACATCTTTGTTGACATTAAGCAAAATGGTTGCTCTACTTGCGGCGTAGACAAATGGAGAAGTTTGCGGAAGTATTCGGTTTTTGCACACCAATGGGACCATAAAAATGTAATCAAAGAATAGATTTTTATGGTCCCAGTGAAAGTCAAGAGGGACAGAAAAACAAGAACGGACCTCTCCCTTCTGACTTTTACTGTTCGGACTTTAAAAAAAATCATCTAGCAAGGAACCGATCCGATGATGAAGTTAAACTGGGCATTAAAACCTGGTTGAATAACATTATCCTTGAATTTACAACAGAGGATATAATATAATAATGTGTCAAGCGCCAAAGCAACTAAAGGAAGGTTAGTTACGAAAACCTGAGTTTCCAGGAGAAAACAATGCCATCATTGCTTGAGACCAACTAACTTAGACAAACTGGAGAAAAGGCCCGTAAAAATTGCTCGTGCCTTTGACGGGATTCGACTTCAAGTCTTTTTCACTCAGCGCAGGGAGGGCAGCGATTCTATCAACTGTGTTACCTGTGAGATCCTTACGATAGAGGAATGAATACACTTGTGACACGGTAAAACAAATACCTGAATACCTGTGTGTCTTTGGGGCAACTTGTATGTCCAAAAGTGCATTAATGTGCTGCTTTCATTTACATATAATTTCACTGTTCTTGTCATTCAATGTCTTTTCGCAAACACACATTCCCTTACTTTTCAGACAGCCCTTGCATAAATCTAATAGAAAGTTTAACATATTGGCAGCTATAACTTCTTTCGTACACTTATTGGATTAACTGTGTGGTAAGTCAACCAAGACTGTGACTAATTAATATGAAAATAAACAAAGGGATGAAACGAAAGTACGATAGCCTTGATCAATATCACCTTCGTCACCTTCCTGCAGCGCCACAGCCTGAAACAGATACATTATCTGTAAAGAACACTTAACATTCTCTCAGGTGTTCGTTGCGATCTGGCTCTCTTATGAGTCTTTTGTGTCACACTAAGATGAGATACGTAGATTCCTCTAGTAATTAAATCCCTTGCCTTACCTAATTTTCCCAACCCGCACAAGAGGACACCTCACGTACATTCCCAGATGTTCGGAATACTAGGGTTGCTCTAAGCTAATTAAACTTCTCTGGAGATACAGAAAGGCTGAAACTATTATGAAGCCGTTAATAATATAACAGCAGAAAGCAGACAGTGAGATGAGGTGGAAGTGCTTAAGTATCCCTTGATGGGTAAGATGAAAAGGAGTAAGTAGTTCTGAGCTGATTTAATTCTCTGCACTTCTGGAATAAATTCTTGAACGTTCGAGAACGCGAGTGTGACCATAAAATAATGAGACAAGTTTTAAAATAAACATATCTTTGTTGATATACATCAAAGAACTTTAATTCGAAATAGTCCCCTTGTGATGCTATGAGAGAGGCAACCATAATATAATAAAATGACTTTATTGTCTTTGTTATTTTGGATATTGTTTTTTGAGACACTTTCTGACATACTTCATCATGTATTAGCCAATAAGTAGAGTGCAGAAGTGTAAATGACTTATTTTTAACGTATATTTTCAATTCGGGGTGAATAGAAAAAAAAAACATTTTAGACAACGATCACAACCAATGTGCAGGCAGCGAAGGCAAATTAATTCTGAAAGTTACAGGGTTTTCAAACACAACTGAAATCTCTTTCGATAAGAATAACCCTGCATGTCAGGGGGGTGGTCTAACTATAGCTTTATGCAATGGAATAATCACCGCTTTGTCTTTTTTTTGCAATATTCCTGTGTATTATTGACAGAACCCCATGGGTTTCCTAGCAGTTTGTCCATGCTGTTCAGAAAATGTAATATCAAACTGCATAGTTAGCCCAACATATTTTCTTTATTAATTACCTTCTTGAGTTTGCTTCCTCTTGTTCTTTGCACCTTAGCTAAGGATTTCTCCTACTCTGCCACATGGGGGAATGGACAGCTGCCACCTTCCCCAAGTGGCAGCTGTCCATCCACATCAATTAGCCGCCTTTTAGATACCGAAATGAAAACATTAAGCAGTCTTTCAATCGAAAAGTTACGGTAGGATAAAATAACAACAGGAAAATTATTCGTAGAAAAGATATACATTATGATTCCGAACAAAATAATGCAGCGCATCTGTTCACAACAGAATAAGTAGATGACTACGTTATGAAGAGATGGAAAGTATAATTTCTTTATAAAATGGCTAACGAGGAAACAATTCTTCAATTCTTAGCTCGTTCGAAAAAGAAACCGTACGAACAATGAGAGCTTCGTTGAGAAAAAGAGAATTTCTTTACTCAGAAAGCTTGCAGCGGCTAGAAAATGGCCCGCAACCAAGGTTATATTTCAGACTATGGTCTCTCGAGTGACATTTCGCAAGAAGCAATTGATTCCACGTTATACGTTTCGCAGGCAGACGTGATTTTATTGCTGTAATGATTAATGGCGACAACACATCAAAGAGTGGCATCTGAAATCCACTGTCAAAATCAAAGATAAATCACCTCAGCCGAGGACATGCAGTGAACTTCGGAATGACTACCTGGTGCAAAAATTCCGTCTTTCTAGGAGCCTTAAGAGCATTAAAAATGAATGAAAAAATGCTGTGTTTTGCAGAGGAAAATCATTCATGCGATTTAAAAGAAGCAAAGAAATTTAAATTCAGTGAACTTGGTTTAAATGGCGAACACCTTCGAGAGATGCACGTCACTGAATAACCATTACAAAAATACCGGCATTATTCTTCAGAATTCTTTCCGCATACAAAACTCACTTTTTGATGCTGTGCCGAACAAAATTTATAATGCGAGGTTGTACGGAATTTGAATAGAATCTCTCTTTTTCACTGCTCTTCTCTTCAAGGTTTTATAGTTGACAATCATTTCTAGCTAAATATTATAAATTAGTTCCATTAGCCAATGTAACTAACCTGATGAAATCACTCGAGTGAATGAAATTATTTAAATATTTGTATTTAAATTTTAATCTATTTAAAGCTATTATATTTATAGAATTTAATTCACTAACTCATCACGCAAACCGGGTGGAACAAACTTTTCGCACATTTTCTGTTTCCCAAGTCTGTGATACTAATGTACCTTATTTATTCCTTATTCACTTGCTAACATTCTCAGTTTTAATCGGTGGTCGATTGGTAGTAATTGAGCAATTTGTCTTATCATTTCGGTTATGCAGATCGTTTTCGGTCGTCCATCCAAGGATTATCTCCTAATTCTTCAACTGGAGTAGTGACAAGATATTTTATTTCAGATGCGAAATATATGTTAAATAAAGTGAATCAAATGTGGTTTTCTATGAGAATGGACACTTGATTCTTGATGAATTGCCATGGATCGTTAAACGAGAAGTTGTTTAAGATAGGATTAGGCGTTACAGAATTATGGTCTGTGTGGACTTGAGGAAAACAGGAAGCACATGCTTTATGAGTGTCCTTATTATATTGATTTTCGTTTGCAACTATAATATTATGTTAAGGACTTTTCTCCGGGGAAGGAAGAACAACTCCTTTCTAACAATACGTGTTTCAAAATTTGCAGGATTTTGTTTCTGCTTTGAAGAAGTAACTTCTAAAGATTGACTATTTTATGTATGATATTGCCTAACCTGCTCTCTTCTTTTGTCCTCCTCTGGAATGGGCCCCAGAGGACTCCGACCTACCTTTTGGCAACACCAGGTGGGTCAGAGTCTCGAATTTAGACAGTCCGAACTTTACTGAGACTGGTATACCTTCCCGTGGTGTGGATAAGTACTCAGAATCATTTCTCCAGGTGATAAATGCTTCTGGGCAGCCAAGTGGCCAGAACAACACGCAATACACAAAAATCTACCCTATTCGCATATCTGGCCTTTTACAGGGGTATTATTCTTCACAGAGGTATTATTCTAGGATCCGCCCGTTTAAAACGCTTAAACCATCGAAATGCTTGTACTCAGGCTGCGGTCTGAGTGGTAGCACCATGGTTATATTCACCACCTTCCCTGCACGTCTTAGAAAAGGCCCGTGTTCGAATCCCGATAATGAAACAAGGAAATTTTATGAGATTTTTTTTCACTCACTGGCTGAGTTGTTCGGTCTGAGGCGAATATAAAAAGGATTTTTCCACTCAGAAACGTAGGTTTTTCATCCACAAAAACAGACGAATCAATCAGAAAACACACTCAATAACGTATTACGGATATAATACCCATTGTGTATCCGTAATGATGAATTAAGTTAAGCTCTTGGGTGGCCCTAATATAACATTTCTTTTTTTTTTAATGTACTCAGGTGAGAGTCTCATCCCCATAAGCTGACCTTAACATTTCGTTTGTTTCAGTGGGACTTTTTCCACAGTTTTACACAAAACGTGTTGTTGATCCGTTGTTCCATTCTTTGGTTTCTGACGGTGACTTTAAACACGATGAACAAAGAACAATTTTTTAAAAAAACAGCAACTTGCTAGTTTGGGTTGGCGGAACTGCCAAAGTCACACTTCTATGCTTCTCTAGAGCCTGCCCCCGGAGCGATCCTTGCGTTAGGCATATTTTAAAATTCAGTCTCCTTACTATTTTTCCCCTCTGTGTACTTTGCATGTTTAATTATTACTCAGTTCGTTCTTGCATTTGCTAAGACAAATGCAAGAACGAACAGGACACAAGCAGGAAAAAAAACACAAAAGCAACACAATATACGATTTTGTGCCTATTTCATAGCTTTATAATGCAACAATAGTATAAACACAAATTTTTGTTTTCTTTTCTACAGCCTTCGCCATAACTTATTTATACATAAAGAATTTTGAACTTAGCGTGTAATGTATTTCTTTTGAAGTCAAATTATCTAAGCAGTCATCGAGGGACATTACAAACGCTAGCTTACTTTCTCATTACAGTGGAAGCTCCATTGTTTGTCGATAGTATGGATGATGTAAGCAAAGAAACATTAGCAAACAAAATGACATACTAGGCCAAGAACAATCATCGCTTTGCTCATCTGTTCGAATGGTGTTGTATATCCTTGCACGTGTCTCAGAAAAGCATTAAAGCGAGTGCTCTGACCGTGTCCATAGCTATAAAAGTGGCTAACGAACCGTCACAGCGATCGCAGTACAATGGACGCAGTGAATGTGAATGGACCCGAGTCACGCTAGCGTATAGAACAAACCAAAGTATCATCTGTAGGAGTTCCAGGTTTAGATTGCGCATCGGCCATTTAGCTTGAGAGGAAATTCTTGTGGAAAACTATATTTAACGTTTCTCTTTCTTGTTCTCCATAATCATGCAGTTTACAATCTGTCTTAAGTCCAAAACTATGTCGTCAGTCGTTTTTTATGGGTTGAGTTCCGATGCAGTCATCAAGGGAGGTTTGTTTATGCTTTATACGCTAATGTTGTGTCGGGAGTTGAGGCTTTGTTCGCACTTAAGTAGTCTTAATATCCGTGTACAAAGACGTGTTATTACTAGCAGTTTGGGGACCAACACGTCACAAGGAGCAGTTTACATTTCTTAACGGTTGCTTAAACAGTAACTGCCTGGTGTCGTGAGAAAAGATGCAAAATCTTTGCTTGTTTCGTGGTGCAATCAATGTGGAAGGTGAACTTGTTCTAACCCAGCGATTTACTCGTTTTATTGATGTTATGTTGTAATAGGGAGCCCATAAATCTTAATTCTTGTTTTTGCATACTAATATTCCGTTCTTGGTTTAGTCATTTTCTACCACGTAATCTTTGAAGAGCAGCTCGGAACATGAGGTTCTGCAAGAAATATCATTAAGATGCTCATTTCATATCCCTGGTTAATGAGAAACACAAGGGAAGCCGAATGATTCTTGACAAGATCTATCGTAATCTCTTGCATCGAAATGGAATAAAAAGGAACTCAGCTTCAGTTCAGCTGTCTTAATAAAATTACTGCGCGGTATAGGAAGACACTATGGACTGAAATTAGATAAAGAATATATGTATCGAAAACCTACAGCATCCTTAGTGAAATATTTATACTGCACCCATTAATTTTGTTATGTCCAAACAAATTAATGGGTGCAGTAATTATAATTTTTAAAGCCACCTTTAATTTTCAGAGGTACTCTGGATGTTAAATTGATTTCTAGAAATCAATTATTTTTTAATTATTGTACTTATAGCGTGGCAGAATTTTGAATTATTATTGTTAAATGACGGATAAATAGTGAAATACAGAATGCATTGCATTCAGCTCCTAAGGAGGAAAAGAACATTTTATTTCTATTCTTCATTTTAGTGTTGCGGAAATGAATTGATGAGTAGTCGTAATCAGGCAAGGATATACATCAATAAATTCATAAAATATATCAATATTATTCTCACGATATATCGAGACAAATATCAATATTTACCATCCGAAATATCGTAAGTTTGAAACCCCATTAGTCAATTTTTACATCTAAATTTAGACCTTTATAGTACTCCCTCCACTAGAAATATTTCTTTAAAACTTTATGTAATCAAATACACACGTTGAAAAGAGAATCTGCAACTTTTCAAATACTTGTCGGTTAAAAATATTTTTTAACCGACAAGTTTAATTTAAATTTAAAAATTTATTTTTAACCACAGGTTTAACGAGGTTCGGATTATCGAGGCTAGTATACTCGTACTTTTCACACGATATTTCACCACCTTCGCAACGAATTTCCTGGGTACCGAACTACTTTAAACAGCACTTCCCATTTCGGCAAGAAAATGGTGTTTAAGTAGTATGCAGTATGGGGAAGGCTTGCGAAGATGAAAAATACTTATTCAAATGAACATTATGGAACATCTCACTATCACAAGGAAAGCGTTGTTTATTTGAATTAGCACAATATCAAGGCTTTTTAAAGTGATAAAAAGTACATGCAACTTAAAACAGACATAGTTTGCATGTTCTTTCAATTCGACTTACAACAGCATAAAGATTAATTTCGATATATTTTATTATTATTCTTGTTAATGGGATAAAACTTATCAAATAGAAATCTCTCTACTGTAGAGAGAGAGAAACTGAAACAGTAACTATATCAGTGCACGATGCAGGGAGGGTATGAGGAAAAGAGATTGTGAGCTTTTCAAAATTCCAGCTTGATCAGCCGTATATCAACAGGTAATTAATGGTTTTTAATTCCGATCTTATCCAATAGTTGAAGAGAGCTTATCAACCATACGAGCAGCCCTAATTTCCTGTGAATGCATACACGTCATATCTGGGCTGTAGTCGACAGAATTTCATACGTCTTGATGCTTTCATCCTACTTTTCTTTAAACTTCCAGAGTTTGAGTTAATTACTATAACAATGTTTATCACCTTGTCGACAGCGGGGAGATTGGTGCAATGGAACTTTGACACTAACTTAAAGGGTCTTTATTTTTAAAATAAAAAAAACGAAACTCGAGCCAAATTCCAAATTAATCATATTATCAGCTTAACCTTTGCTTACACTATGTAGGGGAGCAATTAATTCTGCTAATGGGCTTCGTACGTTCGTTATTTATGACGTGGTTTCCAAGGTACGCTATTGCAGAGCGCCATAATCATTCTTCATCATCAGCATAATTTTACCATAAAAGTTAACTTCCTTTTCACATATTTCCTCAGTCAAGATCGCTAATTGATGAAGATCAATTAAGACTATTTAGCTCATCATTAATCAATCGTTTGAAGAAATCAATTATTTTTACGTTTAGTTTTCGCTGTTTATCTAATTCTCAGTTTGTTATGCTAAACTAAATTTCACATTTTTGATTAATGTGCAACTGAAAATTAATTAATTTATTAAATGTTATTTATTAGGGGGAAAATATTGCAAAGACTTCTTTAACCATAACTGTTTACTTCTATAGGTGTCTCATTTCTAATTTAGGACCATAGTTTAGGACCAACACCATAATTTCAAAGATGTCGAAAGTATTAAACAGATTTGGAAGCTCAACGAACTTGGAGCAAAGGCTTCACGCTAGAGAGTTACAAATCTGAGCGAAACTATACGATAATTCATAATGCCACGTGCGTGTAAATAACACGCATGTTCCTTATGAACTTTACGTGAATCCTTAAAGAAGAGCGGATAAATGGAATCATTAATGGCATTAACAGGAGCTCGAGTAATCTCCCTTTATGGGATTCTTTCTCTGGAGGCTTACAAGGGTGAGACATTAACCAGAGTTGACAAACTAATTAACGATACACAACCAAAAAATTATTTTTCAAGTTATTAATAATGCAATTTGACATAAACTCTTTCAGCGAGTGCAAAATAACAGCATTTAGATTATTTTGTAACAAAGTTTCAGGATCTGCTAATAGTTTACTATAGCTTTCAATACCTTTATAAATTGTAACTGCATTATGTAACTTATAATAGTTAATGTGTGCCTCCAGTTGCCTTGGAGGCTATCTTCTCCTTCTTCTTCTTTGGTCCTTAGCTGGCAGCTGGGGGAGGCGGTTGGCCACGCAACCAGTATGCTGCTGTAGGTGCCGCAGGGTTTCGGACTTGCTCTGTGATGTTCTTCCATACCTTACGATCCATGGCTTCAGTCCTGGCCTGGTTAAGGTCGAGACGTCGGCTCTTCAAGTCATCTTCCACTTGCTTGGCCCACGTTTTCCTAGGCGCGGTCCGTTGGATGCTCCATTGGGTGGGTCGTTGTCTCCAAAGGAGTGTGGATGGTATTCTGTTCGGGCCCATTCTACATACGTGGCCAAACCATCTGAGCCTTCGCTTCTGGATTTGGTCGGCAATGGTTGGTTGCTGTTGGCATCTGGCGCGGATGGTATCATTAGTGATGCGGTCGCGAAGAGAGATGCCCAAGATCTGCCGCAGGCATCGCATTTGGAATACCTCAAGTTTGTTCAAATCTAACTTGAGACAAATCTATGTTTCCGATCCGTAAGGAAGAATGGGCAGGATCAAAGTCCGGAAGAGTCGGATTTTAGTCTTTGTGGAAATGTTGGTCCTCTTCCACAGACACCATTTGAGCGAGGCGAACGCAGTGGCCGCCTGTCCAATTCTGCTGTGAATTTCCATGGTGGATGCAACTTTCTTCTCCTGGACCAGCGACCCAAGGTATTTAAAGTCCTGCACTTGCTCGATCTGGACGCCTCCGAGATAGATGGTGGCTTGCGACCCATCTGTTGTCAGGGCCTTTGTTTTACCAGCATTGATCTTCAAACCGTATGGCCGGGCAATGCGGGCAATGTCGTAGAGGATGTCCGTGGCTTCAGCGTCGTTACCGGCAAGGATAGCACTATCATCAGCAAACATCAGGTCAGTCACATAGTGATCCTTGTCATATTGTATGCCCTGTCTGTTTCTGAATGCTTGCCTCATAATGGCGTCGACCACGATGTTGAAAAGCAACGGGGAGGCCACATCCCCTTGGCGGACTCCAGTTTGGATGGTAATAGTTAATGTGTGCCTCCAGTTGCCTTGGAGGCTATCTTACATGCATAGAGAAACTAAAATTCAAATAAGATCTGTTTTCTTAAATCATACGTAACTACGAATTAACGTAGAAGATTTTTACTTGTTGAAATCCAAGGAATAACTTTCATTTGTACAAAGACACTGCAGCGTACGTAATTAGAGGAAATATTTGTTTTGCTCAAAGCAAAATCCTTTCCATTAATATCAGTTCTATTCAATGGATCTAATTATCATCTGAAATGAAACTGAGTCATTAAACTGAAATGGCCATTTTGAAGTTAGCAAAGGAAACTTACTTTGTTAGTAAAATAAATGGAATGTTAGGAATTATTCCGGGACTAAATTCTGAAATCATTAGGGAACGTTTTCATCAGATTGTCAGTCACATGGCCAATGCTGTGAGCCAAATAGCAGAAAAATTAAATAAATTCTATTTCTGCAAATATCCACGAGAACCACTCATCACTTTCTCATTCCGCAAGTAATTATAATAACTAGAGATAAAGGTTAATGCTACGCTACCGGGTCGAATCCTATAGCTCAAGGATTCGAATCGAGGGTCAAGAATCAAAAGAAATGTTCGTTGGCGATACACCGATGCAAATCAGATCCTGAATTAATAAGCTGCATTTCTAGGTTAAGAAAATGTCAAAAAAAAAACAATTTATGTAGAAACAAAAACATTGCTGAAGTATATACACTACATTGTCAAAAGTAACAGAATATTTGCATTTTTCAAAGAACATTTTATTGATAAAATGTTCTTTGAAATGTTCTTTAATAACTATCGACTCATATTTTTTTAAACTTTCCTTAATTATCTCACTCTCCTTAATCACTGTATCCTCATCGATAGATTGCGAACTAATTTTTGATAACAGGAAGGTGGGTCCTTTAGCAAAATCAATTCAGCCACTGTTAATTTAAAGTGTTGACTGATCTGATCCTGAAGTTCCAGTTCATCCCAAAGGTGATTAGGTTCGGAAATCTGGTAAGGTCAATGAAGCATTTGCACACCCATACCTTCAAACCCAAGTACTGGGTATTGTGACATCATGCACTCTTAAGCTGAAACATAAAATGACCCTCCCCATATTGCTGCTGCTGTGTAGGAAGATTACAGAATTGCCCAGAATGTCAATCACCGCATCGCATTCATTGTGCTAGGAAGAACGATCAACTATAAGTTCCAATCACGATAACAACTCCATACAGGGACAGTACCTCCACCAGACTTGCCAGCTGGGAAGCACTCTTTGGTAAATAACATTTCTCAGGCATCAACCAGACCTAAACATGCCCATCAGATCGGAAAACATCTACCATGATTCGTCACCCCATCATACATTTTTACCAATTTTCAAGGTACCAATTACGATGGGTTGTACACCAGGCAACTCTAAACTGTGTTGTGCAGTGGCGTTGGTTCTGTGTGCTGCAACTCTTCCATAAAGTCCAATACAATGCAGCTCCCTATATATCGTCTTTGTACTAATATCAGTTTCTCTGGCATCTTTTAACTATTTGTTGACAGTTTGAGTAGAAATGACAGAACCTACATGCTACTCTTCCGAACCCCCCTGCAATCTCGTTCCGTCAATTTATGTGGTTCCCCGAAAGTATCCCGGCTGTAATAGTAATCTAGGAATGTAAACGTCATAGTAACTGATGTAATTATCACGGCATTGACATTTTGTGATTACACTGGCCACCATCGATCTAGGATGTTGCTGTTTTCGCTGCAGTGGCACGAACAGATTGCTAATACGTTATCCTATAACGACACCCCTCTGGAAGTCACTAAGTTTATCCAACCTCCCATTTACTATTCATTGATCTGTTTATTTCTAGGGTGAATGATATTGCTTTTTTACCTATTCCTGACACACGGATAGTGGGTATGATTTATTTCTTCCCAAATCTCAGCGGTAATCGAACACTGTAGGTAACAATCCAACTGACCTATCAATTTTCCCAGCTGCCAGCTTCCACTACCTGCGAAGGTAACTTGTTCTAGTAATTAGCAATGCGCTGTCTAAAAGAAAACTTCTTACAATCCAGGCTAAACCTCTTCCCTGTAATATTCAAATTTATGTCCCCTAGTTCTGGGATCAATTATAATAGTGAAAATTTCGTCCATTTTATTATCCTTTCTTAATTCCTTATAGACCTGAATCAGCTGCCTTGTTGCCAAGCCCTGCAGCCCACATTTTCGATGTCTATTCTCGTATTGGTATAGGCAATTTTCGATTAAAAAAGTTAGTTGCATGCCTTATATAAAATTTTGAATATGAATTCAAAATGGCGTACTAATAGCTTTATAAATTCGGTATATATTTAAATACGAAACCATAAACATTAAATTGCCATTCTTGATACGATATTGTTATTAAAATTATCAAAAGACATTATTAAAATTTATAAAAAAATATTAAAGTTTTCGGATATTATTTTTGATCATATTTTGGTGATTGAATTTCGTACTCAAAAGCACGGGTCCATTTCAGTAGACAAAAATCATCAGCAATAGCTAATCAATGCTCAGCTTCATACAGAAAAATTCCCCTATCGTCATAGGTGCCTTAGCAACCAAATCCTTGTTGATCCGGACCAATGGATGGACCACATTACGAGATTTCAATCGTCAAGTGTCCTGCCCCAAAATATTTGACATGCCAGATCACATGTCTTATCTGAATATCCTTCACAGCTGTAATTTCACTTCACCTCAACTTATAAATGCCATCAACTCATTAGCTCCCACTGTTGTTTCAAGAGCTGATAATGTTCCCCAATTCATCGTGAAGTGCCTCAGCCCTTTTATTATTCAACCACTGCTGACTATCCACAATGACATCTTAAAGACCCGCTCCTTTCCAGTTGAGTGGAATAGCCATACTGTCAGGCCAATACCCAAGATCCGTAACCCATCACTTATTAAACATTACCGCCCAATATCTAAAGCCTTAACACTTCTGAAGTTATTAGAAAAAATGCTGCTACCAGCCCTCGCCAAACAAATACTCGCAGATAACTCTCCCCAGATTCACTACGCTCTCTCACAGCGATCGACGACCACAAACCTTCACGCCACCAAAAATGCCATACTAACAGCGTTCGAGAGTAGTCACGAACTTGCCATAACTTACATAGATATTGAGGATACATTTGATGTTGTGAATGTCCCTTCTCTTTTGTGGCTGTTAAAATCATACCATAACATCAAGGGGTTGATGCAAGAGGTCGTTGAGACGACACTGGAGGAAGAGGCTATTGGAGGACTGTTACCGCTGGAGTACCACGGGGGAGGGGTTTCCTCTCTGGATTGTTGTTCACAGAAATTATTGCCCCACTGATGCGTAATAACCAAAAAAATCATCTTCTATGACCTTAAGATTCTTACCCCAGTCGAGTCCCGTCCCAACCTCATCACGACCACTAACCGCATTAATAATAGTGTTTTGGAAATCGCATCCTTTCTATAGTACTTTGGCCTGACGATCAATTCCGGGAAGACCAAGATGATGATGCTCTCTCTGAAGAACAATCCAGATGTGTATTAAATTCCATGACATGACATGACAGTTGGACTGAGCTGCTTTTTTTTTTTTTTTAAGTTTACTTCACATTACATGTCTTGGTATTGTTAACCCTTGACCCGCGTGCCGTGATGGGCCAGTTCCAACATTAAGTTCTCTGTAACATCTATTTCTTAGGTTGCAATAAAAATTCTCTCTCTCTAAACATATTGGAAAATGAAATTGGTTGAATGAACATAACCGCACAAACAAGCCACCATCAGAATGTATAAAGGATGCGGTCGAAATGCATGCTTAATTATGCGAGGGCATGATGTCAAAATGCCTGCATAATTACGAGAAGTCATGATGTGAAAAGGCATGCGTAATTATGAGAAGTCATGATGCCAAAAGGCATGCGTAAGTTATAATTATGAATTCAATAGAAAAAAGATTTCCCTACGTAAATAACTGTCTTCGGACAGCTATGACAAAACAAACATGGTCTGTCTTAATTATACAATCATTATAGAAAAAAATAAAAGGTGTCCATAATTTTTATAGGAAAATAAAGAATTTAAGAAAATTAATCAAATTTGAATTTATAATATTAATTTATAGAATATAATTTTTTTATATTATTACTTAATAAAGCTAAAACTAGACGTGAACTTTTATTAAAAACGTATTTACACGGTGTGCCTATGCGATAATATACAACAAATTGGAAGTGTGCAGAAGGTCAAGCGAAATTTTACAGCAAGGATTTAGAGAACATTCCTGTATGTTTATTTCTATCATAGCCTTAACACACTTTTAGATTCCATCTCATTGGGAGAGTCTGTTCTATTGTATTCTATCTGTTCTTAGGTCATATCGTGCAGTATATAATAAGTCTGTGATAACTCCTTTTGTGATCGATTTGCTGGTTGCTGGACGAAAAACCGAGTTCGTAGAAGGAGAAATCATGATACCCTCGCATAAGACCGAATAACTCAGCCAGTTTGTGAAAAATACCCATACAAATTCCTCATTGACAGGATTTGAACTCAGGTCTTTTCCACCGGGTGTGGAGAAGACGATGGTTATATCAACTAGGCTACCCACGAGGGTCTGGAAGAGTCATAATAATCACAGATGACGTTCATGTCCAAACCGATTCTGATATCATGATAGCGTTCTATACTCCGATGGAGTCGGCTACCTGGATACATTACTTTGGTTCCTTATCTGGATGATATTCCCTTTGCATCTTTAGAATATTGATATTTGTACATGATGAGGCTTCCCCACATTATGCCACTATTATCCCAAACGGAGGTTGATTGAACAGTGACTGTAACAAGGATACGATGATGTGGCATAACAGATTGGTCCATTGTAATAATTGTGCATACACAGTGCAGTTGTAGCCATAATAGCCGGGATATAAAGTAAAATATACATTTACAAGAGCGGACCTTAGCGCATGGTTCTAAAAGTAGGTAATGACCCATGTGAATCCACCTAAACCATCCCATTCATGCTAAATCGTATTTAAGTCGCCCGGATACCTGCAATTAATTCCGAGGGATTCGTCGACCACTTAATTTCTATATGGAAGGGAATTCGCCTATGAAAATTGATTCAGGGTCTATGGCACCACTGAACTGATCTTGATATAGGGTTTTAGGCGCATAATGAATAAGACCATATCGCGCAGTATATAAATTGAGTATGATCTGTGGTCTAAAAACCAGAGTTTTTGGGAGAAAAGCCATACACTTGCCCGAGACTGACTAACTCAGCGACGTAGCGAAAAGGCCCATAAAAATTCCTCACTTATTGATAGGATTCGTACTCAGTTCTTTACCACCACGTGTGGCGGGGATGGTGACACCAACTCGTGGGTGGCAGAATCTGTGTACCCAAGAGGACGCACCTCTGAACAGACTCATCCCATTCCTTCAAAGGTTTGGATCCTTCCGAGATTGATGCGTCCAATCATCACAATATCTGGCCAGATTACCGCCACGATAATGGTCACATTATCCCAGATGTTATTCAACAGTCGTTTTAGACGAAAACTTCAAGAATCTTTTTGAAGGCTGAATCTTGACTCATCTGTAAAGAGAATATTTTTCCATAGTTCTTGGCTCCAGAGTAATTGTTGTCTTCACCAAGTCACTGCACTCCGGAGGTAGTGAAGCACAAA
The DNA here is from genome assembly GCF_048544385.1 of Mastigoproctus giganteus. Lineage (NCBI taxonomy): Eukaryota > Metazoa > Arthropoda > Arachnida > Uropygi > Thelyphonidae > Mastigoproctus > Mastigoproctus giganteus. The sequence continues at coordinate 50,015,369 of NC_143585.1, forward strand.
CCACGGAATTCGCGACAGAGTTCCTTCCTCCTCTCTGCTGAAGTCTTGTCTATGCAGTTTACCTTAAAATTGTCGTGCTTCTGGTGGCTGAGAATTCAAGGGAAAGCTGTCAGGCTATCTTTCAATGGTAACTCGCTGTTAGAGCTAGGTTGCAATCTCATGATTATTTCATATTTATGAAATAATCATGAAAATTAACATGAACATGAGCATGAAAAGAAATAAATATGAGACCATAAACCTGAAGTAAATATGAGACCATAAACTATAAATATGAGACCATAAACTATAAATATGAAATTATCATTCTGGACAAGATTCATGCCTCAGTCTCTGGTCACCTCAGCTTGCGACTACTATACATCCACTGCTCTGACTCTTCCATATCCGATCATTAAGTATAATTTTAATTCCCAACGTTTTGCACAAAAACAAAAAAAAATCCAGCTTCCTTAAATCAATCATCAGAATATTCTAAAGCGCTGTCTTTTAAACACATCCAGACGTCATGTCTTTAATTTACCTTCTCTCTCTCTCTTTCGCTTTCTCGAGCGCATAGAATAAATGCAGTCAGTAGAGTTTTTGTCAGCAAAGCATTTTAATCCGTTAGAACTAGTGCAGAATGCGTGGTGGAATAAATGGAGACAAATTTAATTTTCTCTGCTAGCTCAATCGAATAAGTGGCGATTTCTAGATTAACGGACTTATGCACTCCTTCACACGTTAAACATTATCAACACAGATTAACAACAGATTTTTATAATTTCCCTTACAATTCGCTCTATTTTTAACCAGGAAAATACCACTGCGTTTAGTAATAAAACTCACATGCATAGTTTGAAAACACACCAAATCAAAGGTTTTATACTCAGCCTAACTATACTGTTTATACACGTGAATATCGTCATGCTGTTTTGTAAATTCGCAAAATTAAAATAGTGTTCTCTTTCTAATGCTTAGTTTAAACTGAAATGTTTCTACATTATTTTATAATCATAACGAGAAAGTAAAATTAGACTTCTTCTGTACAAAAGAACACAAAAGTTTCCTGCAAAGAAATTAAATTTTAACCTTGGCAGAACTAACTGATATCGCATACTAAACAAATACAATTAAACTGTTACGGATAGCAAATCTTCCTGTCTAATTACAGTTGTAAAAGTAGAAAATGGAATCTAGGCGCAATCGATCGAAAATCCCTTTTCAAAATTACATATTAAATTTCGTTTCTAATTTCAACTAATAACATTCCACAAGAAGCTTTTAATTTTGTCTATGATTTGTGCTACATCAACCAGAGAAACAGCTGGAATTCCCTTGGGAAAATATAATGGGATTACAGATGAATAAAAGGAATTTTTTTATGGCATAAAGTTTGGAAAACTTTTCTGTAACTAGTTGAGTGCTTTTCTTAGTAGCAAAAATCGTCAGAGAGGAGATTTTATTTTCTTTTACAGCGGCCAATTAGAGTACATGCCTATGTTTCGGTAGAATATGTCCATTATATGTAAAGGCATCAAAGGTTTTTTTAATGGGAATATGCTGAATAAAATTTTGCTTATTTAAATAACCTCAAGTTCTGTGGTAAAATCAGACACGCATGTATTTCAGATCACGGAATGTTTGGATTTTTTCTTGCGATTTATGTAAAAAAAAATCATCGATGTTTGATTATTACGAATTTATGAAACGAAACTTGCAATGGAAGCTAAGGCCTAAGAATGTATTGAATAAAAAAGTATCTGTTTACCAAATTTAGATACATTATTTTTCAATGTAATTGCTGTAACCAAAATGGCACTGCTCGTCTGGAAATCAAATTTTTTATGTCCTAGTTAAACAGTTTTATTATTATTATTACTCTTGACACCATTGTACGATAGCGTCCTTCATCCTATAATCGCTTCCTACAACATTTCTTTGCAGATCCCAAAAAACGCGGAAGTCGCAAGGCGACAAGTCAGATATTTTGACATTTCGACTGTTGTAATTATAAGTAATGTTTCATAGTACTTCAAGATGCCATTTCACAATGCAGGTGTTTCTTTACAACTTTGACACGAGAATATAGCAAAAATAAATAAATAAAACAGAAATTCGGATTTAGGAACCTGTCCGATAATAGATTACTTCAATAAAATTGACAATATGAAATTCAAATTGTAATTGGACTCTAATAAAATTCAGTTGCCCTCATGGAGGATTCATCAATGCCACCATTAAAGAGAGCGCTTCAAACTTCTTCAGTGTCTCAATATAGTAGCGGAAGAGAGAAGGATAAAGTTACACAAAGCAAAAAGGAACTACTAAGGTACATCAGTGCAAGTAGAATTGAATAAGGTCATTGTAATAAAGACACATGGTGGATAGTTCGCATTTTGCCTTGGCTCACTTTAGAAATGAGGGAAAGTTTAATTATGGGAGAAGTGCAAATCGCATACTTTTTCTGTATCTTTCTTTTTAATTGCTTCCACCTTCTCCCATAGGAAATCTCCTCCACTTTATTATGAAATAACCGAGAAAATGCTAGTAAGACAACCGTTATCAATCCTAATTTTCACACGTGTCATCTAGAGAATCTCCGTCTTCGTGCAGTCTATGTATTACTTTTTTTTTCTCATTTAATGAAGCTGTAGTCAGTAATTTTCCCGCTGTGTGCGCCATTAGTATTCAGCATTTTTGTGAGGGAGGGCAGGTGGCCATGCGCATTAGCAGATAAAACTGAAAGAAATGAAAATTAACAGAACAACAGCGAAAGTATTTAGCAAATCAACTGTTAATTGAATGTGACATTTTAATTCACAATTATTTCGCATCGTCCTCTTCATTGAAGCTAATTTTTTTTTTTACATAATATATTTTCTTAACCTTAATTGTTTTCTTCATTCTACTTCTTTTCTTTTTTTTTTTTGAATTGTCATTCCACCGAGTGGTTTAAGATTTTTTTTTCAAACCAGTGTTTCACAGGTCGCTACTACCGGATTCACACTAAGGTACATTTTTAACCAGATTTCAAACTGTCAGCCATAACATGTTATGCGAGCTGGCATGTTAGAATCCAGTGGTCACATGCAACATGAGTGTGGATAATGTAGCTAACAAGCAAGTCGTATTACAAGAAGAAAAAAATCGCGGGCGGGAAGGTCACGAAAGTCGCTTCATCAGACCTACCGTCCATAAAATTGAAGTGAAGGCTGAGGCACAGAATGGAATGTCATAATTTTCTCAATTATGAAATTCCACTAATAAAGGCATAGTTTCAAATATACTGCATAATCAAAAACAGAAAGGTTATCGATGTGAGAGCCAACCACCATTCCACGTTGAAAGTTACGATCCATGATCCATATCGGTTCATAAACTGCACAGCCAAACTCATGAAATGTATATTGGTTATCGATACTCACATAAGTTCACAATATCCATGGTGGGGTGTCCGAATACTTTTGGCCATATAATGCCCACCAAGAGGAAGAGAATTATTAACGTTGCTAATCTCAACCTAAAAACATAATTTAGAAGAAATAGCTCCTCCTTAGTTTGAAATAAAGAGGTTTAATTCATAGTCATAGTCAAATAACTAAGATCCAAATCTATAAAATTAATTTTGGCTTATATTTGAGCTTCCTTTGCTTAAATACTCAAAGGGAAGCTTTTTCCCCTGAAAATAAACAAACTGACTGGAGAAACTATTTTAAATTTTACTGGAAAATTATATTAGTAGAATATTTTGCAGGTAATCTGAACAAAATTATAATAACGATAGTTTTTTTTTTAAATCATACAACAAATATTACTATAAATACTTTATAATGCAATCTGGTCTCTCGTTCAAATTCACTTCATAGTGATTTCGCATTCAAAATATTTAAAAAAAAACTCCTAGTTGTTTCAATTTACATTTCACGTTATCTCCTCCCCACTATCCTCTTTAAAATTTCTAAAATTCATTAAATCCTTTAAGGCTGTTCTTACATATCATCACTGCAGCCATTTGTATACATTAAAGCGAAGAGAAGAAACAAAAAAGAAACACGCTTCAATTTTCATCCCCACGTTTATAAATCTTTCATTCCTTTGTGAATAAGGAGCTAAATTCAGTTAGTTATTTGTCCTCTTTAGCGATTACAAGAACGCCAAAGTCCTTTAGGGGATGCTACATTAAACTCATGAAGTATTACTTCTAAATCTAGGCGGATGCCAAAAAACATCAAATGGACTGTAAAGATTTCTTGGTAGGGTTAAGCCAATGCATAGTACGCATGCGTCACAATAAAATATTGTTGGATGAAGTTGTAGTGGAAGTAATGCGACAGCAACTTTTGCTCAGATTCACGGTCTGTGCGTTGTTTTTTTATTTTATTTATTATTTATTTTGTATGGTTAGCGAACAGTGTTGTGAATGATAAGTTCGCATCAGTATTATTTTGGTACTGCTTCAGAAGAAACGAAACGCATTCGGATTTTAGCTGAAAAACGTTGGTAAGTAGGTATATTATGTTTTATTCTTCAAATTTCCAAAATGGTTTTTCAAAGTCAAAGGAACCATGAAATTGCTAAAGAAGTACACAGATATAAATATAATCGCAGTGATAATTTGGGTGCCGAGACAATTTAATCCCTGCGTTACCAATAGGCTAGCAACGGCAATAGTAACCCATACTATCGAAAGAATGATATGTGCGTCAAGAACAATAGGGGACCAACGAGGGAGTGTTTTTTCAACAATTCTCTGCGATGCAGTCGGAGGTTCAAGCACAAAAAATGGCGATAAATGCGCCCACTAATCCACAAGAGATGAATTAGTGGGCGAACGATCTTGATTTCCATGGTACAGTATAATCAACAGCTAATAGTTGCAATGTCGTTGGGTTTTGAAGAAGTACTACATCATTCTTAAACCCCAGATTGATCGAAAGTTAGCCTGTAGAATGAGTAATACCGGATTTAGGTAGCCTGAAACCCTGTAGCCCATACATAAAAAAGAAAATTGACATTATGGTTACTGGAGAACAACCTGATCCGCCTATGTGTAATGTCCACAGATTGCATGTTTCCTTTGGTCGGTTTGCTGTTTTGCTAGACCAAAAAAATCAGTTTCAGGGAAAAGAGCTTTTCTATTCTTGCCTCAGACCGACTAATTTAGCAATGGATTGAAAAAATCTCTGAGCATTGGCAAGATTCGAACGCGTGCGTTTACCACTCGCTGTGGAGAGGACAGTGGTTATAACCAGAGTGCTACTTGCGACGACCCTGGACCTGATAAATATTAAAAGCTAAAAAATTCACTCTTTACAGTAACTGCATTGTCCCTGGACCATTTTCACTACTGCAACATCTCCAAGAGTCCAAGGTAGCAATAGCCCCATATTGACCACCAAAGTGTGAGTAGTAAGACGGTTGACGTGAGTTTGGAGTCAGACGCTTCGGACAAGTTTTACAATCCACATTTTGGAAATTCGGCAAAAATGAATCCTGTACGTGGTGGGATTCATTTCTGCATGGAATTACCAAATGAATTACTAAATTGTCAACAGTGTTGAATCATGCAGTTGAAGGATGGAATAGAAATGTGTGAGGAAGCTCCAAACCGCAAAGCCATACTTCAAGATATCTTTTATGGAGAAGGATATTACAGATTGGCCTTGCCGGTAAGAAATCATCAATCCTTAATAAGTATTCATTTTCCTGAAAAGAACGTTTCTATAATTTTAGAGAATGTGAGTTTATATTCAACTGTTTGGAAATTCTGCCTGCTTATATTTATGTTGATCCCACGAGAGCAAATGAAACTGCTCGATATTTTAATTTTCCTAATAGCCTCAAGAATTTATTTGTTAAAATTTTAAAAAAATGTATGGCATACTAAACCACTAGATTTAATACAGCTAAATTGTGTTGCTCGATTTGAGATGTACTGGCTTAAGAAATAACGCGTACACTCATCTTACAATATTAAAATATATTATGAATTATCCCAATAGAGTTTTTCTATACTACGACCGTACAGTATTTTTTGCGTTGCACACAGCCCAGTGCACTAATAAGTTGATTGCAAAAAAGACCTGAATCACAGGCACCAAATAAACCAAACGAACAGCACTTGAGGATCGAAGTTGTACCCCCAAATTACCACCTGAACAAAAAAATCCAGAATAAATATAATGCAAACACCATAAACGCAATAAAAAAGAAATAGGTCTGTAATATATCTGCTCTAAACTAAAGACCTTACAAATATTTTTTTAAGTTTTCATTAAATGAATATTTGTACTGAGTCCATTGTACTTTAAACTGTCATATTAGTGACACCGAGAGAACGAATTCATCTGCTTATGTGTAATATGTCCATAAATTGCATGTGTTTCTGTCGATTTGTTTGTTTTAAGGGACTGAAAACCTGAGTTTCGGGAAGGGGAGGACGTTTCTGTCCACGCTTGAGACCGATTAACTCATCCACCGAGTGACAAAAGCCTATAAACGTTCCTTGCGTCATTGATAGGGTTCAAATTCGAGCCTCTTCCACCCAGTGTGGGGAGGACAGTGATTATAATTACTAAACTGCCACCACGGACAGAATCCAGCATACTGTGCATTTGTCGAAAGTCCTGCCAATCTTTGCCAGATTCAGACTACCACAATCTCAAAACGAATAACTAGTAGTTCAACCTCAGAGTTGATGGACTCATCAGTAAAATACTAGTTGTCAAGTGGGTTTATTATTTCGTAGTCGCTATGAGGACCATGTTTGTCATGCTCTGTCAATGACCATCTTGGTAAGTCCGGCAATTACTGGAGTGTCCAAGATGGTCATTAACAGGGAACTGTTGTATCAAAGAGTTGCTTGCACTTCTCGTACATCATCACACGATACTCATGTGTAACGATAACACTTTGTATATGAAGAACTTCCGGAAACTTTCCGAGAATTGAATTTTGTGTTCCGATTTCGAGATTTGAAAATATCGCAACCATTTGCTCCAGGCTTCAAGTTTCTAACATTTCGCAGCTATTCTTACAATATTGCCGTGCTTTCAAACAGCCCATTTGGTACTTTTAATCCTGTAATTCCCTTAAAATATCACAATTGGTAAAACTGAATTATTTTGAATTTCCAGAATGTTCGCCTCTTTAACGTGAGCGTATTTGGTTTTCTTTTTCACTAGAAATCCCATTTCCCAGCCTGATACCTCTTTCTAGATACAGACGTGCTTTCTTGGTGCCTTGAGAACCACTCATGTCTTGGGAACGGCAGTAAATATGAGAAATATGCATCATGGGAAAAGAACGGCGTAGTTTCATATCTCTCATGTTGTGCCCATGGTTTAAAATCTCCCAAATAAATCTAACTCGGTTAGGGATTCGTGTGCGAACTTTATACGTAACAACGTTATTACTGTAGTTGTTGACTCGTGGCGCTGTTTTCTCTGAGCAAATTTGCCTGGCGTGTAGCATTTCTTATAGTTAATTTTTTTCATCTTTCGCTGCATCCGGGAACAACAAAATTAAATTGGTTTAATGCGAGTACAGTAATCCCACAGCTGCCGTATAAGAGATAATACGAACGCAAGCGAATTAAGAGGATTCAAGTAAGAAATTTTTACAAACCAAAATATATTCGAGAAAAGATTTTAAAAAAATCTTTAATCTGTCTTGAAACATTGCACAAAGACTCCCATAAACTTTCTTAATTAAAATAATAAAGATTAGCTAGTATCAAGAAGCAGTTTGAAAACTGGTCAGCTGATCGGTGTACTATTCAGATGTCGATGTGTGAACGACACAAGTCTTCTTTTTTTTTTAATTCTAAGAAAGAAATTGTTTCGTTAATTATTGATTGAAATTTTTCTGGGTTGTTTCATTAAATTTCTATCAATTTCATAGAAACTTTCCACTCTACACTTCAATGCACAGTTCCTCATTGATTATAATAAAATGGCCAGGAAAATGAAGGGTCTAACAAGGTGACGAGGAAGTTGAAGGTTCTAACAAGGTGACCAGGAAGATAGAAGTTCCGGGCCATCGCAGCAGTTCATTATCTTAACATTCTTATAATGAGGAGAGCTTTGCAGCTAATGGACCATGGCAATCGGAGGAATATCCAGTTCCCAATGCAACTGAGCATCACTTGAATCAATTGGAATTACATCTTCATGAAAACAACCTCTACCAATATCGATCAAATTGCAAGAAATTTGTTGAAGACCTCATAGTGTATTCTTCCTAACACCAACAAGAATCTTATAGACTATAAAAAGATAAAAAATACTCGTTATGGGCGAAATATGAACCAACGTGCTTTTGGACAGTCCCAATAAAATGTCCAACCAGTGTATATAAGTTTTTAAAGGAGCTTTCACTGGCCATTCATCCGTGAGAAAGTTTTCATTTCCTTCGATAGCGAAAAACATCCAATAAACAAACCACTCAGTCTTCCCCTCAACATAAAACCGAGTTTTAAGAAAGATGTCTTAAGAAAGGTAGTAATTATTATGTAATCCATATCTTTCCCAGAGTGACATTAAAAAAGCGTTACGGAGGAAATAAAAAAAGAAAGAAAGACAAAAAAACAGCGTTTTTAAACTAAGTTAGTAGATTCTTTGGAACTGATAGTGCTGCAAAGCTAGACAAGAACCTATGACTTTTCGGAAACTGATCCAAGTTTCATAAACAAAGAACCATTTAAACGGAATGAAGGAGAAAAAAAAACAAGCGAAAAAAAGAAAAAATCCGGCAAAAGAATAGCGGTTAGTTTTAAAAAAAGAAAAATGGTTTATTCTTCGAGTGAAGAATGAGATGACTCGCTAGTACAAATATTGATTTCTTTTTTCTCATTTTTGTAAATGACACAAGGTTACCGTTTCACTACTAATGGATGTTTCTTCCGTTATATGAATTCAACACGATCAGACATTTTAGTTGGTTTGTTTCGTTTTTCAGAATATCTTTTCTGTGTCCTGTTGACGCTTCTATCTCGCTGGAAAAAAGGCGTTATAAGATTTGTAGCTTTATTTGATATTTCGAATTGTAGTGTCAAGCCTTAGTTAAATAAAATTTATAATCTGCATTTTTTCCCACTTGTGCCGTTTCATTCCTCCAGGATTCCTACTTTAATCCAGTTTCTTAGCCTAGCAAAGAGAGCTTAAGAAATGCTGGGAGAAGGATTTCACAAGACAAACAAAAATCGATCACAGAACATTATGCAATTTATAGACATTTATACGGCGCAAAATGGCCTAATTTGCCGATGTGTTTAAAACCTACACAACCTTTTTTTTTGAAACAGGACGTAGCGAAATTCATCACTCCATATAACCCATTTCAACTGCTCTGTGGACGAATAACGGCGTTAAATGCGCCATGCAAGGCCAGATCGCTGATTGAGGATCGTTGATATTCGGCTTTTGCAAAGCCGATCTTCCGTGAAACAGGTTCTGTTGGTATTTTTCAGGGATGCCTGACGAAATTGTCATACTACCCTTACTAGTGTCCTCTGGTCAACCGGAGTGGAGTGAGCTTCCGTGCGTTTCTGGATGCACTGCCACGCTTTCATTTCGTGATAACATCACCGACTGCCGACTTTAGACTTTGTAGGCGGCCAGAAATCCACGAATCGAGAAGCCAGCAACACATGGTATTCGATTGCAATATCTCTTTCGAAATCAGTCAGCTCGGCTGTTGTGCCATGATGAGAGCAACTCCTTATATATCAATCTGAATCACCGAATCATCCGGAAAGGTCAGCAGACTAAGAAAACAGAGGGTGTCCTGATACCTTTCGGAGGATAGTGTACATCGAGATTGAGCTCATGCATTCTAGCCAAACTAGACGAAAATCCTTGCTACTCTCGCCTGAGACCGACCAATTCAGCCAAATCGTGAAAAAGATCCATAAAAATTCCTCGCACCACGGAAGAGATTTGAACTCGGATCTTTTCTACCCGGTGTGGAGAAGATGGTGATTATACCAACACTGCAACCTACGAGGGCATCCTGTTTCGATCAGGTGGATCTGCCAAAATTGTTCTTCTTGTTTCTTTATCAATGTGTAACTGTTCTGCGATTAGTCGAATGACCATCATACTGTCTTGGCGCACGATCTCTAGAATTTTTTCAGCATTCTCATCTGTCGTTGAAGTTCTTCTTGTCGTCGCGGACATCTTCCTGTCCCTCTCTGAACCGTGTGCCATTCGTACACACGCGTGACTGAAGCATGGTTTCATCACCGTACACTTTCCGTAACATCTCCAACGTTTTTGCACTATTTTTACTGAGTTTCACTTAAAATTTAATAACAATTCTTTGCTCTAAATTAAGATCATTAAATTTTGCGCCAAAGAGTAAAAGCACTGATTCATTTAAACAGGCACAGTTCAATCAAAACAAAACAAAAACTGCTCTGTACAGGAAAAACAAGCTACAGCACGATATGAATGTTGTTGACATGCGTAGTAGTAAGGCGTTGGTAAATCCTCAGAAGAAGCGTCCCTGCTATGGCGAATAACGTTTCCTTCAGATGATTTAATTCTTTTATCCATTCATATTGTTAAATATATACTGACTATTTAAAATTTTATCTCAACTAAAATTTATCACACTTTAAAATCACCAACCAAATTTTATCTTGTTTAATTACTGTTTGTTACGCGTCTTAGCAGATTACAATATATCAAATCGTCCAAAATCCCTTTTAATCGTATAATACCCACAGCTTCTCGCTGGAAAATCTTGTGTACTTGTCGTTTTGGACAATTAAAATGCATTTTATTTATGGGCTGTTGAATAAAACCATAACTTAAAATAATGCTTCTAGAGTCTGGAGTCATGCATGTGTTTGACATTCTGCTATTAATGAGGATTAAAGTGCCTGTTGTTAGTATTTTTGTTAGAGAGGGAGAGCAAATTCTGAATGCTGATATTATTTAAAGATGCACTTTACGAATTCTGTTCAGCAAGTGTTTAAATTGATGTTGTAAGAAACAAAATATGGTACTTATAGGATCATAGGCTTATTCACCTAGGATATGGGCTCCTTCTGCATCTATACACGTTTTCCAAGGTTACTAGATTATTTGATGTCTGTGTAATGTGGCGTTTCACCTGAAATAACTGCATGAACTACTAAGTGAACAGGTACATTGTCATGGTGAAGTGTCCAAGACTAATTCTTTATTTTATTTTTTTTTTTTTCAGGTAGTTTCCATCCAGTCGGTCTCAGACGTAGATAGCAAGGTTTCTTCCCCAGAAACTGAGGGTTTTCGCCCAGCAAAACAGACAAATCGATCAAAGATCACACGCAATTTACACACCAATACACATGAGTATATGTATTGAGTTGATTGACTGTTTTGACCCTTTCGTAAACCTCAGCGCATATCACTATCTGGTATAGAACACATCTTTCAACCAAGATTTTCCCATCTTTAAATTACAGGAACCATTCTAAAACACTTGCTGAACAGACTTCCTAAAGTACATTTGTAAAGATTATGGGCACTGAGATTTGTTCTCTCTTTCTCTTTCTTTCCATCCTTCAAGATACTAACACCAAATACTTTAATTCCTCATTAATATAAACATATCAAACCTCTTCACTCTTCTAAAATTTTTCTTCAAAATCGATGGAAACGTGTTCTGTTTTATCAAGTCTGTACTACACCAGCGAAACCTCCATCTGCCAAACAAAGATGCTTGGTCCTTTTTAGAGAGGGCATCATAGTCTATGCAGATGACATTAAGCTTCTAACCCTTATCAATCCAACAACAAACATCCTTGGACGTCATCACTGCTACCATAACGAAAAGCTTCATGCCGTGGCGGAATACCTGTAGTCCTTTGAGCTACAGGTATTCACTCTCTCTCAAACAATGAGCATTTCCCCCAATCTACTATTTCACGAACAATGATACCAAGTGTCGCATGCTACAAAGACCTTGGAACTATCTTCAACTATACTAACTCGCAAAAGAAGAAGAAGAAGAATGCATATTTTTCAATACCTGAATTAATAAAACCATGCACGAAACCCTTTTTTTTTTCATTACATTAGTAGTTCATCTATTGTCCTCGTGCTTATAATATCCGGATTTCAAATGTCAGTCAGTCATTTGCACAAATTTATCTATTACTTAATTTCCGATTTAAAAATTAACTCATTAAATTCTGGTTATTATCAAAAACTCGATTCCTAGTTGAGATTTTTCTAATGATGTATGACTTACCTCATCATTCGAAAAGATAATCACTTTAAATAAAAGACATCATTCGAGAGCAAATATCGTGAAGAAATAAGTATTCAAGATCAGTTTGAAAATACCGGTTCTGCATTTTTATTAACTTTTTTTTTTGGTATTTCACTGTTGATAAGTAAACTGAACTACATTTTGAATGGGAATTTTAAAGTCACTTGAAATTTGCTGTATAATGACATTTTTTTAGAATAATTGTTAAAAAATATTAATTAGTAAATTATCATCATTAATTATTAAAAAATAATCATTAATTATTTATTAAGAAAAGAGGAAAATAAGGAAGAAAACTGTTTTATTAAACGTAGCTTTATATGAAAAGGTGATAGCAGTACTTTGTTTCGGTCTACAAGTCGCTCGTCTTCAACGTTCTTTGAACCCGTTGCCAGAGACTGTTTTGGTGGCTGCACATTCCTGTCTCAATATTCCTTTCTTGCGTGAATGTCACACTTGCACAGAAAGCAAGGCATTTTTGTGCAACAAAGTTGTTTTGAGTAGCATACCAGTAACTTTAAAATCTCCTCACATGAGCCAACCATGATTCTTGTACTGAATTTATTCCAAAAGAAGCTTAACATTTTCGTAGTTTTCTTTCAAGTGTGCTGAATGGGGGCATGGAGGAATGCTTTTTTCCCATTATGGAGAAGAACTCCAACTATTCAGATGAAGAAGGATCTTGTTGCAATTGATGGAGCATGAGCCAGGTATTGAATGACAGTTAAAAAGGGCATGACGTACAACATTATAACGGAATATTATTATGGTACACAGGGTCGACGCAGGATGAGTGGTACCGTTCAGATTATAAGTCGAAATCTGCCCTGTGAACACCAAGACTTTTAATGAAATTCAAGATACATCCAGATGTCTCTTTCGCTAATAGGTGATTCAGAGCAGTTGTTGAAAACACCGCTGACGTTTTTCAGGCGGGCTTGTATCAGAGAAATTGGGGCTCCAGCGGAGGGTTAGACCAACCACTAGAGCCCCAATGACGAGGCTGCTGCTGGATTGCATTGTGGTTGCTTCCTCGATGGATGATCTGTGATGCTGTGGTGTTATTGCGATTATAGGGACTATTCATGTCTGAGGAAAAATTGGCTTCTCCATTGTGACCACAAATTCTGGTTTAGACTTCTGTTTCCTAGATTGGACTTTTACTCATTTTGAATCTTCATCGTGGACCTACAATAATCAATTGGATCCTTGGAGAGCATCACAACCTTACATTGGGACTTTATAGTGTCAGATATCTTCATGTTGCCTTGTGATATGGGCATTACAATGAGAACAAATTGACTCTCTACGAGGGAATCTAAGATAATTGTACATCAACGTTGTTCAGTGGTATAGCATTGTACATAGATTTCGGTGTTGCCAGTAAGGTTGGCTGGGATTGCATAGTACAATAAACAAATAAATAAATAAATGCGTATACCATGAAAACATTATCCCTGGGGACAGCAGATTATTAGATTTCAATCTTGATCCTAAAAGCTCTTCAGACCTTTTGAGTAGATTTAAATCTCTCGCGTGATCGTCCAGTTCACATTGTATAAACAGCTGTGCTCCACGGTTGTGAATTTCTTCTTTTGTATCATCCTCGAGATCACAAATATCCGATTCGGGATCTGATAGCTTATGTTCAAGAACAACTGGTGAAGATGGTACCGGTAATTTAGGTACACGTGATACTGGCCTTACAAATGAAGTAATGCTTTTGGAGTACGCAATACTCTGATTGTTCTTGGAGTTATAACCTGCTACATTTACGGAACAAAAGAAGTAGTCATTAAGTTAATATGATTCCAAGGTTCCCTCCACACTATAGGAATGACAAATGTCATGGCTTTCTTTTTACCGCACTTCCACGATCTCATGTCCTCCACACATGCACGACAAACTTTATTGGGGACCCTACTTTTATCTTGGTCATCTAATTTAATTCCAGATTATGAGACATACACATTTTTAAAAAAAAATTATGTTATACTGTATTCTGCCTTTCCTTTCTTTTGCTACAACGTACCTAATGCAAACTATTTGGATTTTTCACACTATCCCAGTTGTTAGAGACGCACAATATGAAAATAGGAAAAAACACTTAGCAGTTCTATATAGCTACTGATTTACAGACATGTCTATACCTCTCAGTCACAAAGGAAGTTGTATGCATATCGGTTATAGATGAAATAGTATTTATTTTTACTGTTTTATAGAAACTACATAAGTAAAAACGGTTTGAAGTTTTAGCATTAACACTAAAAGTACTCTCAGAAACACCCTGAATTTTGGAAACATTCTATTTTGTAAACCCCAGGTGGTGGTATGCTTTTAGGCCTATTTGGTTTTGCATTCTACTGGTTTAATAATCTTGGCTGGTAGAATTACGAAAATTTTCAATGTTCACCGCATAAAATCATTAAAAAACGATGTACTCATATATATATAAACTTCGCAATTCTGAAGTGTACCGTGAAAGATTCAACATGTTTGTTTTTTAATCCAGCCTCCTATTGAAACATCAGAAACGACAATTACTTGGAAGTAAAAACCGTAGTAAATTATCAGACTCCTTCCACGAAAGCTCAAATAGTTTTAACTTCTGCAGACTGAATAAATAAACGTTTTCTATTCCGGGAACGCAATGATTACCCAGCAACTATAAAATACTTCAGCATAGTGAAGTCTTAAATGGTGAAAACATCCGGAACGAGTTAGAGGCAGTTGAAATGGGTAATTTAGATACAACATGTATCCTGAAGCTATTTAACTTCATTCGTAAGATTCTGTGTGAGCACTACTTCTAGACAAATTCAAATATTCTTTTAGTGGATACATTTGCCTTCCATATTATCATTACATCTTTTAGCAATAAGCATCTCCTTTCCTTAAGCTATTTATATTTACTTCCTTTCATTAATTCGAAGCGAAATCTCGCTTTCAGATTGCTTTTCCGAGTTATAGATTTATACAAGAGTGGCAATCAACCGAAAATGAGATTTTTGCTGCCTGAAAATAAATTAAGCCCTGATGGACGTGGACGAATGTTACTCCACCATTATTACAGTGCCGTAATGGTGGAGGTGTCACTATCCTTTATTCGTATTAGTTAATATTCGTATTGGAGTTACTGCCCAAAAATTACTTGACTGTAATAACAAAAAAAAAAAAAAGTTTAACTTACCATAGATTTCAAAGTAGACCTTGCAAGGTAGTAGAATATACCTTGTCCAGTAATTCTACCATTATTGGAGGCACTTCTGGAACTCTCGTTTCATTATCGCTCTCAATACCTCTTTTGACTTTTTTTTGATCGAAAAAATATCATTGAATATCCTGTCGTTAAGTTTAAATTTATTTTCTAAAAAAAAGAAATCACAGGAGCTGAATATTTTTCAAACAGAAGAGTACAGAGGGGAGGACCATGTCCATGTTAATATCGACTATATATCGTTCGGAGAGAGTGGTAAGCGAGTACATTGTCTTATCTTCTGGGGTGGCCTTTGAAAGAAGGGTCAGGTTGTCTTATTTTTTAAGACCATGGCGCATAATGACGCTTCTGATAATCAGTCAGCCACATGGGACAAACTTCACAACGATCCCTCTCATTTCACTTTTTTGTAATGGAAAAAATGCGTCAATGTCATCTGTGTATCTACGACAAGGGAAAATCAGGAACTTTTGGATAGAATCTTCTTTCTTTTCAGATAAGAGCTTGTCGTGTGTCGATTAAAATTTCAGCAGGTATATGTGAACAACGTATATTAAATTTATAATTTAGATATATTGTATTCAAGTTAAAGTAGCAATTTTATTACTGCTTTTAAAGCCAGACTAATGCCCTTTTAGAAATAGCATTTAGAGTCTGATAATCAACAACTCTACTATTTCTTCTTGTTTTTTTTTTTACTTTTTGAGAAAAGTTTAACCACTGAAATAGTGTATAGATTACAAAAAGGCTACAAATATTACCATCTTTGCTACGAAAAAAAAATTTATGTGGATAATACCACGCTATACCAACAGTTATATTGCCACACTCACCTGCTCTGTTTCGATGTTTTAGGTTGCCGTTCATATGAGACAAAAGTCACGATTATTCGGTTACACTTTAACTTAAAATAATCTAGGATTGTTGCTGAGCACGAAGAGAATATGAATAAGTGTTCCTACTCTTTTTATGTATCAGTATCCATACAACCCTTGCTAGACTAATGAAATCCAGTAGCTTAAAACGTTCTAGTCCTTAGATATTTGCGGTATTTATTAAATTAACTTCATCTCTTTCCAGCTAACAGGTATATATTAGGATGGACGCTTTCCATAATAGTTAGATCATTTTGAGATAATGAAATTCCTGCCTCTTCCCAATAGGCATTTTATCACATTCTCGTTTGAAGTGATTCAGTTACTACAAAAGAAATTAGGGGTAGCAATCAGGGTTCCTTACCATTTCACATATAAAACCACGTTAGTGGAATATCTATCATACCGCTTATCTGATTTCTTCTAAAAATTAATACATTGCGAGTTTTATTTGAAGACAAGATTTAATCAAGTTTCCAATACCCGCTTCTCTCAATGGAACATTTACTGTTACATGCTACAACTTAATTTGAAATCCGGCAGGCATAAATGATTCATTTTGCAAATCTATTCAGACTAAGAGTCAATAACCTTCATGGTATATTCTGTTAACTCTGTACGAGCTATTACAGAGAGAGAGAGAGAGAGAGAGAGAGAGAGAGAGAGAGAGAGAGAGAGAGAGAGAGAGAGAGAGAGAGAGAGAGAGAACATTAAAAGAGAAACTTGATCTACACAACCGCAGTTTCCAGTTTGTGAAGTCACTCATCTGGAACAGTAATTATCTACTAAAACTCCTCTGTGAAATTACTTTTTCCGGGGTGGGGGGGGTTAAAAATTAATACAAAGTGGGGTTTAGATCTTGCTCACTTACTACAAGGTGGATTATGCAAGAGACTAATTATGTAACTGTCAGTACGGCGCAATGAGCATCACTGAGTAACACAGTCTGCTTCTTTATCCATTGTTGCTATGGTGATACCTTTTGCAACGGAGCTGAACCATGAAATGTGACTGTTCTCATCGTGAATGTAATTTTGATGTTAACCAGTTAACTTGTGAAATTGAAGATGGATTTCTTTTGAGAGAGACTGAGAGGAATCCATTTAATTCAAAATATAAAAGATTAAGGTGGTGCTGTTGTAATCATCACATTTTTTAAAATCTTTTTAAAAGAAAATTTTCAGACATTCCTCGAGTTTCATTGTTTTCATTTCGATATATGTGTTGTGCCTTAAGTAGTGCAGATCCATTTAGAGTTTTATATACATATATTTATTTTAACTATAATGTTGGGGTGGTTCCAGTCAAACTATGGCAATCCTCCGTGTATAGTGTGACGATACCGTAGAGGTAAAGGCCAATCAACGGAGTGATGAATTTATATCGTAGTGTAGTGTTGGGGTATGTTGTCTGTGTTGCGTGATTGATCTCTTGGCTCAGATGGCCACAGAAATTGCATCCATTTGGTTTCCGTCCCTGGAGCGTAGAGCCAGCCCACGGACGAAAACCAGATGACCTTTTTAGTGTACTTAATCCATTGTACTAATATGGCTCTCT
The DNA here is from genome assembly GCF_048544385.1 of Mastigoproctus giganteus. Classification (NCBI taxonomy): domain Eukaryota; kingdom Metazoa; phylum Arthropoda; class Arachnida; order Uropygi; family Thelyphonidae; genus Mastigoproctus; species Mastigoproctus giganteus. The sequence continues at coordinate 50,033,261 of NC_143585.1, forward strand.
CTCAACATAGGAAGAGAGGAACATTGCCAAGTGGTATATCCTGCACTAATAGAATAATGCTTACAACGATCCTGCCTGAATCGCCTACCAAACAAGCATTCGCATTTCATAGAGTTACGTTTTGCACTTTCAGGCTTCTTGTTCATACCCATATATTCATTTGTTGACACTCAATTATGAAGTTCAGTCCGTTAAGTTCTCACTTTGTTTCCTGGAAATCTCATTAGCTCCTGTAAAAATTCCCACATGCTTTGAGTATTTATTCCTTCTATATTCTAATTCAAGTATTACCTGTTGCCTATAGTGTCATAGCAGAGGTGGAGATCTTCCCAAAATTAATGAATGACGTACCACATCAGTCTGCCTCTAAATGAATTACTCTCCACTCATGTATAGTTAAACATCATTGCGAATCGGATTCAAACAGAAATCTAAGTAGTAGTTAATCTCCATTCAAAAACATACTCCGAAGAGCTATTTATTTCTCTAGAAAATATACAGTTCGCAGTTCAGCTTCATCGTATAGAATCCGGTTTCAATCCGAAACCACATCATTATATCTACAACCAATATGATACTAATGTCAATTCAAATTATAGTTCAGGATTTTAAAAAAAACCTTACTCCCCTGAAATTGTCCAAGATATCACTTTGGTTTTCTTTAATACGTACCTTTAGTTCATATACCAAAATCATAATATAGAAGATTAGAAAGATCCTGTTTCTAGAATGGACTATTTTCAGTTGGCATTTTAGCATATTCCGTTGCTTTAATATAAGGACATCCGTAATTCCTATTGAGCAGGATGAAGGACACTTCCTAGCATAAATATTCACATAATCAGGTTTATCATTCTGAACTCTAGGTTCGTGATAAGAGTGGCCACTAGCTGCACAGTGAGAGCAGATTACTTCCTTATTATGTCAACGTTATGGAGTAGCTCCATATCTAATACATCTATAGCATATTATTATTAGGTGGTATTGTTTAAATCTATGACTTTTCCAGCCCAAAAAAAATATGGTTTGACTTTTTTCAATAAACTGCGAATCTTTTTTCCAATATCCAACTGTTCCCTAAACCTCTTTTACTGAGTCAGGAAAAAGGTACTTGAGAATCGTTCGAAAATTCCTCTTCGTTTATCCCCAATCTACTGAACTCCGAACATAGAGATCTTTCATCAAATCCTTTTCTCTTAAATCCTGATCAACGTAAATAATAAGAGTGGCTTCATCTATATTCTATAAGACCTTTTAACTAATAACTCGCCCTCGCAAGTAGCAGATTTGGGAGAATCGCCATCCTCCCCACAGCGAGTGGGAAAGACCCGAGTTCGAATCCCATCAATGACCAGAGGAATTTTTATGAACCTTTTATAAACTAACTAATAACGCAGAATCTTTAAGCAAGAAACTAGATTCTTCCGTCTCTTCCACATCCTTCGGTTAAGTACATTTTTAATGTTTCTATTGGTAGAACTGAGAATTAGTCCCCACTTTAATTAATAACCACCATTGGCATACTGCCATTTACCTTGAAGTTTGACACAGAACCCTCTACTAGTCACTAAAAATTCGAGTGAGTTTAAAACATATCTGAAGTTATTAAGTCATTATCAACTTGTCCCGATCCGTTTGACCCCACAGGAAGGATTCTTTTTAATGCATTCAAGGTGCATTTCATTCAGTTGAAATTATCATCCTTTCAATAGTTTTCATGATGGCATAATTCGAATTCTCCATCACTGTAAATTTCGTTTCAATTGATGCACTATACATATCCAGTTTGTATTTTTGTGGTGTTATTTACTGAACTACATGGAAAAGTTGACATCCTCGAAGTTAACTCCTGATCCTTCTCTAAGCATAAAGAAGAAGTATGTTTGACCGAACTCTCACATTGAAGAGTCCTTAATTCTTGAATTTGCAATTTCAATTCATGTTTCTCCGATAGCTTAAGATTATAACGAGTAAGGAGCTATAACTTTAAATTATAACGCCTTATCATTAAAAACTCGTATCGTCGATATCCACCGACCCAGAAATTGTTTCATGAATACATAATTCTAACTCTGGCTGTGCATCTTTCATAGTCCCAAATATGATTATTTATTTATCATCTCTGCAAATGATAATTTAATGAGATCCTGTCCAGTCAACACCCTTCTCATCAGAAACATCATAATCTATGTCTTTATCGATCTCAAGCCACTGTCTGTAAACATCATTGCCCCTATCTAAAAAGGATCCAATTTCACTTAGTTTTTCCATTTTAAATATGAGTCCCACCATCATCCGCTGATTCTTACCATCCTCACCATTTAATGCTAAGTCATTTTTAAATTCCATGCCTGGGGCCTTCAGGGATAGCAAGTGCATTTAAGCATTATCCTCTCTACACCTGGTGGAAAAGGTCTGAGTATTCGAACTCAGACCTTTAATGACACGATTTTTACAGGCTATTTTCACAACGTGGCTGAATTAATCGATCTGAGCCAAGGATTGCCGAGGATTAAAGACTTAAAATATGTGTCGCAATATTCTAAGTCGCTGATGCGCCTAATACCTTATAACAATAACCATGCATGAGGCTTGATAGATCGGAGAGCCCCGAATGAAAACCTCGTCACCTTCTATTAGAGGCTCAGTTAAAACTTGCAGTTTTAGCGCTTGGTGTCACCTGTAAAAAGTTTTTGTACGGAGTCCGAATGATCCCTTCTGATAATCTTTAAGAGTCCCTAACTCGTTATTAATCCTGTCATTCAATCCCAACTGGTAGTATCTATGACACTTATAAAACACTGTTAGACAATCGATAACTGCTATTTATATGTGATTTATCACGATTCGTTGCTCACGTTATGAAAATGCCCCGTTTGTTTCAGTTAGAAAATCGGTAGACACAGTTAACAACAGGGGGCACTAGTTTTTTTTTTTTTTTATCGATCCTCCTACAGGTTAGTTAAGGGTTTTCCAAATATATGCTCTTGTCGGTAGCACGGTGGATATAATCACCGTCCTATCAACATTGGATGGAAAAGATCCGAGTTCGAATCCCGTCGATGACGTAAGGAATTCTTATGGGCATTTTTCACATCGTGGTTGAGTTAGGGTAGCATGGTTTATTTTCCCGGAAACTCGGGTTTTTCGTCCAGCAAAACAGAAAATCGACCACAGAACACATGCAATTTACAGACAATATACCCGACAATATAGCTTTAGTCGCTGATGCTCCTAAAACCCTACTACAATACAAGTTAATTCACTTACTTTCTTTCTCGGATCCTTAAGTACCTGTTACTCAGTCGAGGAACAACCCTCCCTCTATCCAAGGACTAAAGAACAATTATTATATAGTTAATATAAGTTGAGATTACAAGCTGTTGTGCTCGTCATTGAAACAATCCTTCAACTTTGATTGGCTTGTAGTAAGAAAAAGCCTAAATGATATTGAATATTACAGCAACACCCCAGCGAGAGGTGCTGATAAGCAAGCTTTAAATCAATAAAGGAGGCCAAAATATCTTCCAAATCTACTTTAACAGAATTTGCACTATCTATCCTTAATATTACTTAGTCATCTGAGGTTACTAAGATGGCTAAGAAAAATCTTAGGCTACTGAGATGGCAAAGAAAAATCTCAGGTTACCAAGATACAGTCAATAAAAATATTTATTTCACTCTGCAGTCTTAATATATATATTTCTAAATCTGTTATAGTGAAAAGACTTGCTTTTAAAAGCTTATTTTTTTTTTCAATTAAAATAGTCTGCTTTGTTTAATCCCTGGAATTCCCATACTGCTGTTTATATCATTTGTTGCTTGCATTGTACCAATCAATACTATGTATTCTGTCAATTTTCAGTATATAGATGCAGAATGACATATCTTAAAATTCCTCTTTTACTGGATACGCACGTTCTTTAATAATAGCTAAAACATAAATTTTTGAAATTATTATATCAGTTAACCAAAGGCATTTTTAGTGCATTTATTTAAAATTGGTTTATCTTAGAAACGTCCTCAGTCCAAGATCGTCACGCATATGGATATGGTTAGTTTTTCTTAATAACACGTGGACTGAAATACTCGACTTAGCTTATGTATATACTGAGTTAGAGCCGAATAAAAATTTACTTTTTGCCAAGAGTGGGGTTCGAACCCACGCCCTCTTACGAGGACCAGATCTTAAGTCTGGCGCCTTAGACCACTCGGCCATCCTGGCATTGAGGCTTAATGTTAAAATAAAGAAAAATAAAGGATAATTTTTTCCCTATGCCCACATATATATCTCAAAATAAAAAAAATAAAAAAAAACCAGACATATATATGCGTGTCTGTTTTTTGATGTTATATACTGTATATATATATATATGGGGAACAGAACTGAGATAAAACAATAAAAAAAAATACCTTGAAAAAGGAATTCATTGATTAAGAGATAGGGAATATTTGATAGTGACAGAAAATCTTAAAATGAAATTCATACTTCACGTGTACTTAAATTACAATATTGATCTTTCTAGATAGAAGAATTTAGTATGGCCAAATAACTACTACGCATGTGCTGCCATCTATCAACAAATGTGTGTGAGAAAGAAATTTTCGTTTCCAGAGAATACTCTAATTTTAAAGGCATAAACCATTTTTCAAGTGTTAATCTGCTTGTGGAATTCCCTTTTTTTTATTTGCTCTTTACATCGAAAATATCTCCTTTTTTTTTTTTTTTCGTTTTAACCGTTTATGTTTTAAAGATGTATGACTTCAGATGCTTCGGAATCCTGTTATTTCTTCTTTTCGGCCCTAAGTAAGTCCCGCCATCTATCAACAAACAGATAAACTATATATACAAGCATTAATAAAATGCTAAAATACCTATTAATGAGAAAACATTCCAGTAATGTTACCATATTTTCACCTATATTCAGTGTACGCAACTTTTTAACAAAATTATAATAGACAAAAATAAAATAAAATTTCTACATTTGGATGCTGGTGAATATGTTAGAACTCTACCAAAATTAGAAGTAATTTTATCGTAAATGGAATTTGAAATTCTGAATGAATTCATTGGATTTGAACAAGAAAATTGAACTTAACGTTAACATTTACTGATTATTTCGGTCATATTTTATCATAAGATTGCTATTTAGCATTTCGAAAGAACAGCTTTTGAATTTTGTAGTTGGATGAAGGCAAAAAGACGTTCCATGTTAAAGCTACTAAAGGATTTCTCTCTGATACAACTGGTATGCATACTATTCTTTAATAATATGAAGTAAATTACATCATAAAACAGAATACGTGGATGAGATTCCAATTTTTTTCCTTGCCCAAAAAATAGTTAAAATAATACTTTATTAACAAATTCTCCACTAAACTCTATCTCAGGATCATCCACAAAAAAATCCTTGCAGACTGCTCAGATACATGTAGTTTCTGGTATTCGAAGCATAAATCCGAAGATCGTTATGGATTTTATTGCAACTCCTAATTTAAATGCCTGGAAAGATATATTTTTGAGGATGTTCAGGGATTCTTCCTCGTCGTGGCAAACAGTCGTTGATAACGTGACCATCAGGACTGCCTCTGATTTGTGGCTCCGGTCTTGCTGCTGTAAGCCACTTTAATGCTAACTCTAGTCTCAAATAACAATTGGATACAATATTATTGTAATGGGACTAATGACGTCACAAATATTAGTTATGATTGCATAACTGCCTTAACTGTTATATAATTGATTGAACTGAATTATTGTCTATTTTCTTTGAAGTCTGCATTATTGGATAAGTCTCTTCGTGAACCAATAAACTCGACACGTCCGGGCACTATGTGCGTAACCAGCAGCTCCACCGTTAGGGGGCGCTGCTGGTCACAAAAATCAGGAGCTTTCAAAATTTCCTGACATCATCATGAGAATTCAACCTTTCAGGAGACTCTTCCGTGGGATACAGAACTTTTATCTCAAAAGCGATCACATGCTATTGGCTAATGTGACGCTACAACTGAGAATTTTTCATCCCATTCGGGCAATCCGCATACTACAACGAGATCCCATGATAGTACGAACTCTTCATCCGAATATGATCCTGAGATCCTTCTCTCTCCCAAATCTAGAGATAAACCTAGGAGGAGGAAGAAGACCAAGAAGAGGTTCAGGGTTAAGCCTCTTCGATCCTCCTAATCCCTTGCCTGGCAATGGAATCAGCAAACCCTCTGCTCCTCAACTTGATGTGAGTATCTCTTCTGAACTGGACTTCAGCATCTCCACTCCCGTAGCGACCTCCATCTTGGAGTCCCTTGCTAATGCTCCAACGGCATAGATCACTACCTCCCAACCTCTGCAACTTACACTTGCCTGGCTATCCAAGCCATCTCCTTCTTCCAAATTGACACACTTGGCCTCTCCAGTGCTATGTGAGCCCTCTGAAGTAATTGCTCCCCTGGACAGATGTGCACAAGTGTCCCAAGATTTCATGGACTCTCCTGTCTCCTTTACTGTTCCATCTCTGCCAACAGCACCAGCTAATATTACCACCAAGCCAACTTTGCCCTCAGCCCTTGACAAATCTGTTGCAACTGAGCTCCCTGCCTCCAATAGACTTGCTGTCCCAAATACCATCCCTGTCACCAATGTTGCTTCTCAATCAACCTCCCTGCATCAGGCTGTCTCCATACTGCACAAAAAAACTGGCTTCTTATTTGAATAACGATAGTAACAGCTTCACCAGGAAACTACTTCCAGGAACTCTGAGATGGACTTGAAACAATCACCACTGCACTCCTAATTGACATGAAAAATTTAAAGCCGTCAATGAGGAACTCCACCAGAAGACAAATCTCTTGGAAAAAGTGGTGGACATATTCTCCTTGATCGCTCCCCAACCCATAGAAGCTCCAGAGAGTGCTCAATCATAGTAGCTGAAGGCATCCACTGCGGACTTATGCCAATGTTTTAAAACCTTTCCCCTACCAACTTTGCTAGTGGTTATAACCCCTACCAACTTTGCTAGGGGTTATAACCCCTACCAGTACTGAAGGCACAACAGCGGAACCATCATGTCCTACTGTTCAGAGCCACAGATGAATTTAACCTTAAAACCAGTGGTGAGGTTAAGAAGCTCGTACAAAATACGTTCAGGAGTGACTTCAAAACGGTCAAAGTAAAAGCACTGAGACCCATCAGAAACCAAGGAGTGCTATTGGAAAGCACTTCCAAGGAAGATCTAAAAAACATTTCGTCGTCCATCACACTCCGAACTGCTGAGGTCTCTTTAAGCCAACCAAAACTCACCGACCCGTGCATCCTCATCTATGATGTCCCAAGTAAAGTCACTACTGAGAGCTTGTTTGGAGCTGTATTACAAAAACCTGATGGATCTGGGACACATGCTGGAAGAAGTTAGCACTAACGTTATCTGTATGTTTTCTATGGGGATAACTGCTGGGATATCCACACACCGAGTAATCAGCTTAGCGCCTACACTCTTCAAGAACATAATGTTCCTCCGGAGGCTATTTTTTTGATGTAGCTCGGATAAATTCAGGTCATTCACTGTGGAAACGTAATACTTCCTCTGCCTTGAGTATGGTCATACATCACTGCACTGCTCCCACAAGTCCCCAACTTGTGGACATGTGCAGGCTGAGTGTCCAAGCAAGGAGGAGCCACCCAGCTGCACCAATTGCAAAAGGAGGCTTGGAGTTCACAACCACTCGGTTAAGGATGTAGCATGCCCAGAATATCAGAGAGCATTAGAAATGGCAAGATTAAGGACCGCTAATGAGTAACACTTGTCTCACCATAACTGAGTTTTCCCAGACTGCTTCAGAAGTTAGTACTCAATGATCCGACCAAACTCGAATTCGTCCACTCAAAAGAATGCAAATAAATGGGCATCGCTCGAGAGTCATTGCTGATGAAATTTGGAAGGGAGCGAAATCTGTCTCCAGGAGCCGTTCGCGACCAAAGCATATGCTGGAAACAGCCATAATACTTACTACAAACAAGGCTGATTCAGCCTACCAAACCCAAATACTTGAATTATTATAACTGAGAGCTGCACATCCTGGTAATCCAAGGAATTTGTACACAGTTCGCGACATGTGTCCAACTCACGGCGACATTGCAGAGCTGCTGAACTACCTGGAGCACACATTTAATTTCTTAGGCAACAACAGCAATGTAATTACAGCTGATGTCAATGCAAAGTCCATCTACTGGCATTCTCCCACTCCTGATCTGGGGGTGCTTCTAGAGGACCTTATCCTCTCTAGAAATCTAACAGTATATAATCAACCCAACCAACTGACCACATACTACATCAAACCTATAGAGATTGGCCAACTATAATGACTACATCCACAAAAAGTACCTATACAACAGCTATTGCCACTAGAAAGAGAGAAACTTTGACTACCTTTGCCAAAGAGTCTGGTAAAGCAAACCTTTAGGGCAGTGGTTTTTTACCTTTTTTTTTAATAACAGCACCCTTAAGTAATTTATTACTTAAGGGTGAACAGCCCTTAAGTTGAACAGCTAATTTCATTTTCTGTTGTTAGATCCGATTCTCTCTCTCTCCAGGGTGTCTCAAAAATACACGGCATAACTTCAGGAATGAGTTCCTCATATGTAGACAATAAAAATATTTTATATCAACATAGTTCTGGAAATGCTTGGTTTCCTAGTTTTGAAGGTCTGTTTAACACACATAACTGTTCACATCATCTTATAATAATTGTTCAAAATGTCCAACTTCTGTCTGAATACCACTGGCAGAACATTACTCGCGCAGGGTAATCTGCTGGTCACAAGGCCTGTACCCGTTGCAGATGGTAAGGATACAGTTAGTGTTCTTAGTCGAAAATTGAACAGCTAATTGCGTTGCTATTCTCTGTGTTCTTATTTATCTTCAATGTTAACTCTTATTTAGAAGATCTCTTATTTAAATATTTCTTTATCCATAATTATGAGAGCATGTTTGGAGAACTCTCGGGCACTTCCTCAAGGATTTAGGAGTGGTCCTCATGGACTGGAGATACGAGAATGTATCTCCAATTCACAAAGGAGAATTAAATGGAGACATGAGTAATTACAGAACTTTTTACAAAACTTCTGATACAAGGAAAAGAATGGAGTCACTGATTAAAGAAGTAATGCAGGTCCATCTAGATCATCTTTAACTTTGATCCACTAACTTGCCCTTAATTCCAAGCAGCTATAATTTGTACAGCAATATGGAAACCTTTCCTTAAATCAAAGTATATGATATAAAAATTATCTTTTGCCTCCAGTGCCTGCATCATAGCATCCAATCAAATTGCCGGACAAAATTTACACCTAAACTCAGTTCCCTTCCACTTTCCTCTCAGTTATTACAAATCATTTAGCTCCTTGTTAGAGTTCGATAAACTTCTGGTATCCACTTCCCTAAATAAATCTGGACCGCATGAATGTAGAGGTATAATACTTATTCACTCTGTCAACAACAAGAGCAGGTATATCAACATTGAACCATCGATTTTAAGTGGTCATATCTGATTCATCCCCTTTCTTCTATTGTTTTTATAAGTAAAGACCTCGTTGCTGTTTTCTTTGGGTCCTTTTTCATAGATTTCTAATAAACTGCCTTAACTTCTAAACTCCTTTACGGCTTGATCACAAATTATGTTACATCTACCATAGGATTCTGTATAGACTAATAGTTTATATATGCATGGTCCTGAAAACTGCATATTCAGAAGTATTTCCCAAATTTCAGGAGGATTTATTTTACCGATCATTAAATCTTGACCATCAAAATAATATTTTGATGGTCAAGATTTTTAAGAAACATCAAAATTTTAAGAAACAATCAGATTTGGTCTGTTTTGGTTTGGGTTTTATTGGCATGTCAGCTAAGGGACTGCAAAATAGTCAACATAATGAATGTATATTGAAGAATGAATTGAACGAATTTTGCGTTAAGTTGAATAATCATTGAAAACTTAATTGAAAAATAAAATTCTATGTGTCATTTTTACTTTTGTCTTGACGCTGACGTGCTTGTACCCGATGAAACAGGATTTTTGTCTCCCTTAAAAATGCATATTAACCTATTTCTCATGATGTGAATTCTAACCAGAAGCTGCCTATGCTGTTGTTAGCTCGAATGAGAAAAATCCTGAGAAGTGAGTGCCTGAAACGACACTCATTTCTCAGGATTTTTCCTATTTCATGATATTCTCAGTGTTAGTTAGTTACTTACGCTCTATATACTTCCTCACCCACCCTTGTTGAATTGGGAAACTTATTTTACCGACCCGCCCTTGTTGGGTTGGGAAAATCAGTAAAATGAATTATTTTAGTTGTTTTCCAGGCTTTATTTCTATGCAGCCAAAGACGATTTCAAGTAAACGGTTAAAATATATTTTTGCAAAATAATTGCGTGTTTATCATAGAAGAAAAATTGAAGTCGCCTCTAAACAGTGCAGTTTTACCATTTTTAAAGTATACTTTTAAATCTGGGAAAATTTTTCAAATTTAGCTATATATATTTAAAAATATATATGTTAAAGAGTAACCTAAAAAATTCTAATTGTTTAAACTGCTGCATTAACATATATAAATTTTCAACTAAACAGAAAATGAAATTAGGAAATAGATACATTTAAAAGAATACTTAATCTGAATATAAAAACTAGATTTTAACTCTTAAAGAAATTGATGGCTTCAGAGGTGCACCATCATTCTCTATAAGAAGCAATGGTGCATTTTCGAAAAAAAATTTTTTGATGAAAAAATATATTCATATTCTGAAAAACGTATATTCATTTAAATTATGCTCACCTTGGTCGTTTGTCATCCATCTTTAGCCTTCGATACGATAAATTTCCTATATGCCTTAAGACAACTCAGTACAAAACAAAATTCAAATCTCATGAAGTTCATTCTCTTTAAATAATTTGTGTTTATATTCTCGTTCACAGGTGAATATCACAGTATTATCTGACATTTCTGTCAGCCATATTGATTGTGAACTCACTTCGTTCAAGGCTATTCAAGTTTTCACTAAAGGTACAAATTACCTTTAGTGGTGGTTATTATATACGAACGAGGGTATTAGTATATAATAGCCCGAGGCTATTATATTCCTCGATAATGGCCTCGAGGCCATTATCTTAATAATCTTTCAAACTTCATGAAATTTCTGCGGATTCGACTAAATGAGGATTTGATTAAAACCTTTGGTCAAAACACTCAGTAACATGTAAAAGATCATTTTAGCGAATTTTTAATAAATCTATCTAATTCATCAAATAAATTTATTCTATTATATTTTATTTCTTTTAAGGATTTATTTCTTCAGAGGACAAGTTGTAGTCATGATAGTCACAACTCACTATCTAATAACTTGCTTTTGGTTTAAAAATAAGATTACTGCTTGTGGATATGAGCGGCCATAACTGTCATTGTAACGACATCCGTTTAAAACTTAACTAGCGAAAAAAGCTAATGATCATGTGTTGATCAAGTTATCAGATCCGTGTTGTTTAATTTTCTTTAGTTAGGTATTTATATTTTTTCTACAAGCCATGCCTCTTTGGTGAATATGTAAGAAATTTTTACAAAACGGATGCATGCATGAGTAAATCTAATTTAAAAAGAGTAAAAATTAAATCAAAAATTAACATGAACTCACAATGAAAAAAAAATATACTGTGTGAGTTTTCGCACATGCTGTTATTAATCCCTTTTTTTTTATTGAAGCCTTGGGTATTTTGAGATATGCACTCGCGGATGACACGGTAGATATAATCACCGTTCTTGTCTAAATTATAATCCCGTGAATGAAGGAAAAAAATTTGTATTGATCTTTTCCAAAAAGGACTGAATTAATCGGTCTCGTGCGAGGCTAGCATGGTTTTTTCTCTTTACAATTCGGGTTTTTCATGCCGCAAAAAGGCAAATCAACTTAAGAAAGCATGCAATCTACAGACATAAGATATATATGGCACAATATGATCAAAGTCGCTGATGTGCCTATTACAATATCAATTTTGAGATGTGCATAATGATATTTTGCCCACTCCAGATCAAAATTGTTCCAGAGATTAATGCCCATGGTTCTAATGGAAGCATATTTCTTTGGAAAAAAAAAAAAAAAGGTTTCAAGTGCCAGGAGTAGACCTGTTGAAATAATACTGTCTCGACTGACGAACAGACTGCATAACTGCATTATTTTTATTCAGGGTGTTGCTATGCCTTATACCAAATATGTGGGGTCAACGTTTGGGTCAACTGTTGATGATCCTGCTCAGGTAGCTAACAAACTAAATGAATATTTTGCATCGACATTCACACATGAGGAATTATTCAGTGAGGAGAATGCCAGAGGTGTATTCAACTCTGGCAGTAAGCTAAAGAATCTTGTAATAACTGAGAGTAAAGTGGTGGAGAAATTTTTGAAGATAAATACAAGAAAGGCACCTGGGGTGGATGGGATCTATCCAGTTATATTAAAGGAGGCAGCAAAAGAAGTAAGCAAACCCTTAGCCATAATTATGAGAGCTTCCTTGGACTCAGGGGAAGTACCCATGGACTGGAGATGTGCAAATGTGATCCCAATTCACAAAGGAGGATCAAAGGGCGACACAAGTAATTATAGACCTGTTAGTTTAACTTCTGTTCCTGGAAAAGTAATGGAGGCACTGGTTAAAGAAGCACTGCAGGATCATCTAGACAAGACTTCAGTTATAGCTCAGATACAGCATGGTTTTGTTAAGGGGAAGTCTTGCCTAACCAATTTGATTGGATACTATGATGCAGTAACAAAAGAACTGGATGCAGGGAATAACTTTGATATTATATACTTGGATCTTAGAAAGGCTTTTGATACTGTTGAACTTGGAAGACTGCTGCAAAAATTGGAGCAGTGTGGCATTGGAGGCAAATTGCTACTATGGATAAAGGGGTGGTTGAGGGGGAGAAGACAGAGAGTGGTAATCAATGGACACTGCTCATCGTGGACTAATGTTATTAGTGGAGTCCCTCAGGGTTCAGTATTGCGTCCATTATTGTTTTCTGTATTTATAAATGATATTGATGATGGTATATCAAGCTTAATGTCCAAGTTTGCAGACGATACGAAGGTTGGCAGGGTTGTCAAGGACACTACTGACACTATGCTACTGCAACAGGATCTGGAAAGGTTGAGCAGATGGGCTGAGAGGTGGCAAATGAAGTTTAACATTGACAAATGTAAAGTACTACATATGGGAAACAACAACCCCAGAGCAACGTATCAACTCTGTTGTACTACACTGACAGTGGTAGAGAATGAAAGGGACATGGGGGAGGTCGTGCAGGCAGATATGAAGTTTTCTGAGCAGTGCAGACGGACTGCAAGAGTAGCTCATGGTGTATTGTCGATGGTACATAGGAATTTTTCTAGCAGGGATAAGGAGGTGATTATTCCCTTGTATAAGGCAATGGTCAGGCCACACCTAGAGTACTGTATACAGGTCTGGAGGACTCATTTCAAGAAGGATGTAGAGATGCTGGAACGAGTACAGAGAAGGGCAACAAGATTGGTGAATGGAACAAAGGGTGCTCTTACGAAGAAAGGCTTAAGTTTTGCAAATTACAGTGTCTGGAGACTAGGCACCAGCGAGGTGATCTGATAGAGGTGTATAAAGCCTTGAATGGTTTGAGCATGCTCAATGCTGATGGGATTCTTCCTCTTGCTCAGAATAATCACGTGAGAGGGCATAAATTCAAATTGAGGAAAGACAGATGTAGGATAGACGTGAGGAAATTTTCCTTTAGCCAGCGGGTGGTTGGTTGGTGGAACAGACTTAGCATTAGCATTAGCATTAGCATTAGCATTAGCATTAGAGAGGCATTTGATGCAAGAAAGCAAGCTTATGCAGCATCAGCCAAAAAAAAAAAAAAAACCACTTCCACTTCACCCCTCTCTTCGTTCAAAATACCTGTCCAGCTGAGCCTTAAACTTATTTAGGCTATCAACTTCCACGACAAGGGATGGAAGTCTGTTCCACCAACCAACCACTCGCTGGCTAAAGGCAAATTTCCGCACGTCTATCCTACATCTGTCTTTCCTCAATTTGAATTTATGCCCTCTCAGGTGATTATTCTGAGTGAGAGGAAGAATCCCATCAGCATTGAGCATGCTCAAACCATTCAATGCTTTAGCATTAGCATTAGCATTAGTAGAGGCAATTGATGCAAGAAAGCAAGCTTATGCAGCATCAGCCAAAAAAAAAATTAAAAAAAATAATAAAGAAACCACTTCCACTTCACCCCTCTGTTTGTTCAAAATACCTGTCCAGCTGAGCCTTAAACTTATTTAGGCTATCAACTTCCACGACAAGGGAAGTCTGTTCCACCAACCAACCACCCGCTGGCTAAAGGCAAATTTCCTCACGTCTATCCTACATCTGTCTTTCCTCAATTTGAATTTATGCCCTCTCAGGTGATTATTCTGAGCGAGAGGAAGAATCCCATCAGCATTGAGCATGCTCAAACCATTCAAGGCTTTATACACCTCTATCAGATCACCTCGCTGGTGTCTAGTCTCCAGACACTGTGATTCCATCCCTTCCATCCCTTGTCGTGGAGGTTGATAGCCTGAATAAGTTTAAGGCTCAGCTGGACAGGTATTTCGAACTAACAGAGGAGTGAAGTGGAAGTGGTTATTTTTAATTTATTTATTTATTTATTTATTTATTTGGCTGATGCTGCATAAGCTTGCTTTCTTGCATCAAATGCCTCTACTAATGCTAATGCTAATGCTAATGCTAATGCTAATGTCACACAGCTTCTACAAGAAATGGCGATATCTGAAACACCGTGTTTCAAAATTTCTTTGACTTTCTCTCTTTCAGATTTATAGAACACAATCGTTGAACAGGTACTGAACACAGTGCCAATCTTGATCGTTTATTAGAAAACAATGGTGGACCCGTGAAGATTTGATCGTTAACAAAGATTGATGAAAGTTTTGCCTTTTATAATTTTTAAAAGACATGCAGCAAGGTATGTTGTATATATTCTATGATCGCTTTGTGCATTGTGTCGGATAAAAATCAGCAATTTCTCTGAGTAAAGAAGCAATCCTAGTTCTGGACCATGTAAATCAACCAAGGTGTGGAAAATTCAATGAAAATTTCTTTGGTCTTCTCTAAAATTGCTCTAGACATTTTCCCCACAATATTGCAAAAAAAAAAAAAAAAAAGAAAAAAAGATGAATCCGATCAGGGATAGAAATGGAAATTTCCACTTACCAGAACTGTAGTTAATTTTATTTAATAATCATGTACGTACATAACATTATTATCAATGCAGATATTAAACTAGAACGGCATTGCAGCGCATTCTGGTTGACTCTGAGCCTTGGACTTGATCTCTTGTCTAGCCACGAAAGCGATCTTTGTAAATAGCAATCAGATGGAAGACATGAGGAACAGTCTGAGCTTGAAATACATCTTTCCCGTACAATTATGGTTTAATTTCTGTGTTCTTATTTTGATTTTATGACCCTTTTTTTACATAAAATGTAAATTGATGGTTGTGAATCAAATCGTAACTTGAATGTTTATTTATATTTTCATGAAGTACGTTTTGCAAACTGTAACAATAATGTTTAAGTGGTACCAAATAATAAATAAAATTAAGAATGAATAGTGGAAAAACAGGCCTACACTCACTGAAGCCAGTGCAGAGGAATGGTATGCTCGGCTGCTTGAAGAGTGACGCATATCCTGGCAGAAACAAGAGGGCATTTTTTTTATTTTTTAATTAAAAAATTAGTCTTTTTAAATAGTTTTTTTTTAATAAAAAGGAGAAATGATTATTATGATTCCACAATTTTTATTAAAAGTTGTGTATTTTGCTTGCTTTTGAATTTTCAGGTGGCGCTGCCGATAGTTTTTGAGACGCCATGTGGTAAAGCAATTATTGTAGTCCTGTATTTCGTACTTAGTCTGTTGATATTGTTTCGTTTAATGTGACAAGAAAAAAATATGACGAAGGTGAAAAAAGATAAGAAAGATAAAAAAGCTCCAGAGGAAGAAGAAGAAGAAGAAGCATCCAGGAGTAATGTAATAGAATATTCTGAAGATAAAAATTTTATATATCAAGAGAAACTGAAGTTTGTTAACGCTATAGCGAATCCGATGGCTACGCGCAAACTTGCTAAGAAAGTTTTCAAGCTACTAAAGAAGGGTCAGTGTTTTTTTCTATTTTATGTTTACGTGTTTTCCCTATAAGTTTTTCTGTTAAGTTGGGGAAGTATTATCTTCCACAGTATGTGTTATATGAATAACTTGTACATCAGTTGAAACTTTGAAAACCTTTCAAACCTTACAGTCTACTGCCGCCACTAGAACGAAATGTCCATGAGGATTAGTATACTAGTATTGTCTCTTTATTCTGGGGTGGGGGGAGAAAGCAAGCTTATAAAACATCAATTTAAAAAAAAAAAATAAAAACCCTCCCACATCACCTGTCTATCCCCTCCAGTAATTTGTCTAGTTTTACCTTGAATTTATTAAAAATACCGACTTTCACGACAACAGATGAAGATTTGTCCTAATGGTCAACCACTGCTGGCTCTAGGCAACTTTCTGCACAACTATCCATCAACTATCCTAAATTAAATAATTTAAATTTATCCTCCTGATGTGTGTAGTCTTGAGCAATCAAAAGAATGCCATCAGCATTGAGCATGCTCAATCCATTAAAAACTTTAAAAACCTCATTTGGATCATTTGCATGTGCCTAGTTTCCAGATGCTGCAGTTTGCAGAACCAAAGCCTTTCTTGGTAAGAGCAACCATTTGTTCCCTTCACCAATTTTAGGGCACCTCCGTAGCCAGATGGGCAGGAGCAACAGTGCGTAGCACACGCTTCTTGATTAGACCGGGGTTCGAGCCCATGAGCCACCAAATACGGAGGATGCAGAAAGGTCAGGGAATGACCACCGCATATCCCCAGAGCAATATGGCCTTAGTTGCTAATGCTCCTAAAAACCAAACAACAACAACCAATCTTAATGACAAAGTTTATACAGCAAAAAAAAAAAAAAACTTCTAATTTCAGCTGTCTGTCCCCTTGAATAATTTGTCTAGTTCTTCCTTGATTTTATTCAAGCCACAACAACAGGAAACTTGTTCCAGCAAACAACCACCTGCTGCCTAAAGACAAACTCTCGCACATCTGTTCAGCAACCATCCTTTCTCAATTTGAATTTATGCTCCTCGTGTGTAGTCTGAGTAAGAGGAAGAGTCTCATAGGAATTGAGCTTGCTCAATCTATTCAAAGCCTTAAAAACCTCAATTGGACCACCTTGCTGGTGCCTATTCCCTAGACACAATTTGCAGAATTAAAGACTCTTTTGGTAAGAAAGGCTTTAGTTCTGCAAATTGTTTCAAGAGATCTACATCCTTCCTAAAAATGAGGCCTCTATACCTGCAGTACTTAAGATGTTGCCTGACCATTGCCTTATACATTGGAATAATCACCTTATCCTAGCTAGCAAAATTCTTGTATATCATTGACAAAACTGCATGAGCTGTCCTGACAGCCTGTCTGCACTGTCAGAGAACTTCATATCTGACTGCACAGTTACTTCTTGTGCGCCTTATAGTCCCTGTATTCAAATTTTGCATCCTTATATCTGAGTGGCACTGTGTCTCTGATATCCCTAGAATGTCTGCATTTGATGATGTAATAAGTACTTCTAATTCATCAAATTTATTTACTCTGCTCCTAACATTGGTGTACATGCTCGTATACATGCACCTGTTCTTACCCTTAGTTACCCTAACACAGCTCATGTATTTACTTGTTCCACGATGTCTCACATCAATGCTTGAAATCCCAAACACCTTGCTTTCCAGGCTTCTGCTCATTCCAATAGAAGTAGTGCAAGAATCATTTTCACCCATGTCTGTGGCTATTGTTATTCTATTAGTCTGTGTATTTCCCAATGCTAGCAGTTTTTTTGACCCACCTGACAGCACTTTGCTAGCCACAGTAAATATTCTTGCCCCCCTTTTAATTAAGTGTATTCTAACCCTGTAAAAACACTCTCTCCTGTTAATGAGCACACGTAACATGCTGTAAAAAATTCTACCCCATCAGTCTTGCACAGTATCTCCAGGGCTGAATTGATTGATAAGGCTCTCAACTTGCATGCTCCATCCTATCATATCTGAGCAGAATTGCAGATACTTTCAAATTAAATCCTTACAACTTTTTCCCTACATTGCTCTGTACTTGATAAGTCAGTCCTGAAATCTCCAACTTTTAATGTGATTAGTGCCAATATGTACAGCAGTACCGTGTTTCATGGTCTTAAAAGATCGTGTTGTTTTGTCTGGTATCAATACAGTATTTGTTAACAACCTCCAGAGGGTGAATGTTATATTAGCTTTTCACACTTCTGTAAACAGAATTACTTATATCTCTCCCCCCACCCCAACATTGGATGTTTTAGAACATACTTGATAGATAGATCTCAGTGAGATATTTTTTAGGCTCCCCTACACAGCAGCAGTTTATCTCTTAATTACAGACATACTGATTTATGATATTAATACAAATGACTTGTTTTACAACAACTACCTGGACATTTTACTCTTTTATTTTATCATATACATATGATAAAATACAAATAGTCCTACAAGCTAATCATCTGTGTTCACTACCTACCTGCTGAACTGAATCCTGTTTGGGAATGTAAAATTTATTAATAATAAATTTGTCATAATTTTTGAAGTCACTGCAATAAATAAATAAATAAATGACGACCTTCAGATTTTTTAATATAATTTTATTTAGTAAAATATCAAATTATGCTAGCACTTGAAGTACTGAAGCAGTCTGTTATGATCGTGTTTTAAAAATGACATCATTTTAATAAATGAAAAGGGTAAAATGATGAAGTTTATGTGGCTAATGCATAGTCCATGCATCTGATTTGGTTGCAGTGGTATCATCTTGACTGCAACCAGGAAGATCTAATTGGAATTGTCTATGTGAATTGTATTCCATTTCGATTATACTAGATGAGAATTCATTTTTATGTTGAAAACTGCAAATATCACAAAAAATACACAAAGTAAAAATCAAACAACTCGACTCACAGACAACTAACGAAACTGCTTTATAGCTAATATGAAGCATATACCTGCATATGACTCATGTACCTGCATCTCCCCCTCCCATATATACAATTCCTCTATTTTAATGCTTAAATATAATAAACTAATACAAATGAAATTAATAATTGTTACAATTATTTACACTGGTGTTCAAAGAAAGTGCATCACCTAGGAATTTCACATTTATAACCCTTTTTCGCAATAGTATGTTACATTAATGTCTAGCATTACAAATAGAAATATAAAGAAAATATATTTATTAATAGTTAAGGCAAAGCTAAGTAATATTTGATAGGTGTGCTCTCAAAATATTCCAAAATGATCATTTGTAACTTTATACAACAGTTTTGGTAAAAATGATAATTTTGTCTGAAATGTTATCAAAAGCAACTAATACAAATGAAATTAATAATTGTTACAATTATTTACACTGGTTTTCAAAGAAAGTGCTTGCTTCAGTTTATCATTTTAAATGAAAAACAAAATGAAAAGTTCACCAGGTGCAAACTAATATTTAGTTGAACTGCCTCTGTCCTGATAACAGCAGCACACCTTCGAGGCATTGACAAGATCAATTTCTGAAGATCAACTGATAGTTTGTGGTTCCAAACACGAATTATGGCTTCCTGAAGTTCACGAAGGGTCTTTGGTTTCTTTCTGGCAACTGCAGATTACATACAATGCCAATGGTTCTCTATAGGATTCAGTTCCAAGCTGTTTCCTGGCCAGCTAAGAGTTGTAATGGACTGTTCTTTCAACAATTTTTTTCGCCTATAACAAAATGTAAACACATTACTGTCGAACCTCTATGCAGAAATGAAGCTAAAGTAACTACAGAAGTGCCTACTTAAACTTTTCGCCCAATGACAAGGAACAGAGTTGTCCTCAAAATGCAATTACTTGGCAGGTTGAAATGGTCTCTAATGGTTGGCAGCAATTTGCCTTCCAATATAGCCAAGTATCCACTTCCATTTACGGAACCTTTTATAAACTGCAGGTGACCTACTCTGCGATACGAAATGCATCCCCATATCATTTGGCTGGTAGGGAATTTCACTGTAGACACCATGCAGTCTGGATGCTAATCTTCACCACGTCTACAGTGAATCTTTTGTCTCCCATCAGAGCCATGCAGGTTGAATTTCTTCTCATCCGAGAAAATAACTGACTTCCACTGCTTGGGGGTCTATTTGGCATGCTCCTTACACCAAATTAATCGGGCGTTTTTCATTTTTTGTGTGAGGGGCTTCTTCTTAGGACGACGGGCTACAAATCCATTTTTGAAGTGGCGTCTTTTGACTGTTACTGCACTTGCTCTCACTCCTGTATGTTCTTCCCATTCTCTTTTCAGCTCAGACGAAGAAATTTTACGGTTTTTAAGGCATAAGCACTTCAAAATGCGGTCCTGTTTTGGAGTAGAGACTCGTTTGTGTCCGGTTCCTTTTTTCCTATCAGCAGAACCAGTATTCTTGAGTTTGGAAAGAAATCTACTCATTATCAGCTTATTACAACACATTCTGTAAGCAATATAACTATAAGAACATCCTTCCCCATGTAAAGCAACAATAACACTCTTTCTTCGTGGCGTCAACTGCATGTAACTTTCCATCCTGACACAAGCAAGGAATGACTGCAACTCTTGCAGAGTGTGCTTATATAGCTGAAAGTAACAGCTGATGCAATATTACATCATCACCTACGCATGTCAATCTTGTCCGATGCAATCTGTAAGAAATATTGCCACATAGTTATGTTATTCGTATGAAAATTGCAATTTTAAGAGGTGTGGACTTCCTTTGAACACCAGTGTATATAACATGGAGTGTATCCTCCATCCTATTGTTAGTTCTCATTTGTAACTTAACACAGTATATATTCTTTTAGATGCCATTTTTTTATAGTATGATATGTTTGTCCCAGATAGATCATTTAACCTCAGTTTATTCTTATTTACCCCACTCGACAACTTATGAGAATATCATTATTGGTATCTATAATTTTTCTGAGATAGAGAGAGATTTGTGATTGTACATATATATGTATATGCATTTTTCCCTTCTTTCTCCTGCAGCTGGTAAACAAAAGACCTTTCTCAGGACTGGACTAAAAGATGTGCAAAATAAAATAAGGAAGGGAGAAACTGGGTATGTTTTTGTAATATATTATTTTAAATTATTATTATTTTTAAAATTAAAACTTAAGAGGAATAGTTCTCTGTCCTTTTTTGTCAAAGGATTAGTAATGCTATAGCATTATTTATTATAGATTAGCTCAGGAATGTAAAAATCCTGGGAGAAAAGAGCATTTTATAGCTTAATCTTGCAATGGTAGTGAGGTCAAACCCAAAATTCTTCATTTCATGCTCATAGTGATCTGTTTCTATCCAAGGATTTGTATAATTTTCAACATAGGTATACCATGTGATGAATTCTTATTACAGATAATGTACTATTGGTAGCACTCTTTGTGGAGGCACATATCTTATTGTTGAAGGAGCTGCCTTGCATAATGACTGAGGGATGATAGCTTGGCCAGGCAATCTGACATTTGCTATATAATGTCATTCTGAAATTTGCTATAAAGTTTATAAATGGTATTGTGAGTTATTATTGGTCATTGCTTTTTTTTTTTTTTTTTTTGCTGTGGCATTTATGTTATTCAATTGATAAAAATTTGTAAAGGCAATAAGGTAGTTATATGCAGTATTTTCAGAACAAGAATATTATCCAGAAGATGATTGAATTATGAATCATGCATTAGACAGAAACTTTTTCTCAGTCATCTTGAAAAAATTATTAAATTAGGTTAGCAATAAAAAAAAATAATAAAAAATAACCTCAAACTTTTTTATAGTTCCAGAACAGCAATGTGTCAAGAGAAATGCAGCAAGGGTTAGTGGGAAAGAATTAAAATCCATTTAACATTTTCATGCCAATTGTATTATATAGCGTACCCATGTAGTTGTACCATATAATCGAGGCATCCATTTGGCAGTGACGTGCAGATTAGTAGCAGTCAGACTAAATAGTCTAGAAAAGTCTAAACCAATTCCTTCAAGATTTTTCTCACTATCTTTGCAGGACAGTTTCACCCTGATCAGTAACACAAAATTTGGTTTCTATGTCAGAAAATTAGTGGCAACAAATTTCATGATGGTATTTAATAGGCTTGGTATTTAAATTATTGCTAGAAATGCTTTCTCAATCTGACTCTAAGGGGAGATATTATTGCTGCAAAACCTGTATAAAAGATGTAAATGGTGTGTGCACATCGAAGGTGATTACTTCGAAAATATATAACCTTGCTTTGCTGTTAGTGTTATATATATTTTTTTTGTGGTAGCATCAGTCTCATTATTTAATTGGCACAGTGTACTGTTTGTTTATAATAACATATTGGCTCTCACTAACTACCCCCTTTCCCGCTACTGATATGCGGAAACAGAACATAGGCAACAGGTTATATATCTATGAAATCTTCAGCGGACACTAAGGAAAGGTATCCTTAGTGCCTTTTTCTGTGGGCATTCTCCCTGGAGTTCTTTTTTTTTAAACACTGATAAAAGTGAAGGTTCTCTAAGTGGCAGTTGGCATAAAATTTACATTGGTTATAAAATTTTTCAGTTCTCTTTGTGCTCACCAAAATGCTCCTTTAATTTTCATCATATTTACTATATCTGTCATTGACTGTGATAGCTACAAATGCTTTTCAAATCAGGCTTGCAAAATTGAAAAGATGTGTGTGAAAATATAACAAACTGTTTAAGAATCACTGGATTTTTGTACTCCCTCTAAAAAAAGGACCATGTGACCTTGACAAAGCTTTGCAAATCGGAGTCTGTTTGTTTTTTCACATCAGTAGCATGATTTTATACTGTTTGATATCCTTGGTAGATAGATTACTGATAACTACAAAACTTCAACTTATTTCAGAATTTTCAATGTCGTTCACACCAAAATCAATTTGTCTTTTAAATACAGGTAGGCCCCAATTTATGCCGGGGTTATGTTCCACATCCTCGGGGTTGTTAGCTGAAGTGACGTAAATCAAAGAATAATTATAAGGTATTTAAATGAGATAGGTTCCTTCACTATGAAATTGAACCGTAAGAGTTAATATAAGTGTTTTTATATTAAATATCCGTGGTTATTTTATAATTATGAGATATAATTAATATTTATAAATAAAATATAAGTAATAAAATAAAAATTTAACTTAGTACTTTGTTTGTTCCTGTAGAGCCCTCTTTGGAGTATGTAATAATGCCACAGTCTGCCCTCCCCTTTATTGATGTTTTTTTGACATTGCCGTAATGGGGCAGCATTAATGGGATGGGTCTGATTGAGGGACAATCGGTTCTACGGGTTCTTTGACCTTAGAGAAGAACTGCTCAATGACGTCTGTTGAGTCTTTCTCTTTCTCTCTTCTAACGTATTGTAGTAGGGCTTCAATATGTTAGTAACAGCTCTTTGGATGGAAGACCTGTGTTCCCAGTCTGGTTCATTATCACATAGTTTCACAGCCTGTTTGTATTTGTGCCAAAGCTGATTGAAGTGTATTTGTGATGAGTGTCCTAATTGGCACAATCTCCTGCTCTTCCTCCTTAGAATCCTGTTTAGTCAGTTGTGCAGCCAGCTCCTCTAATTCCCCCTTTGAAAAATGCTCACCATGGATTTGCAGCAACTCACCGATATCTTCAATGTTAACCTTGTCAAGGCCAACATCCTCAGCCATTTGAGTGACACCTTCAGCCACTGCTGAAACTAGCTCAAACTCAAAAAAGTATGACTGCATCAGGCCACAATTTCTTCCAAACACCATTCATGATTGCAGTACTTCTTTCCAGGCTGCAGTAATGGCCTTAAGGCTGCAGTAATGTTCTTATGGCCTTAAGGCTGCAGTAATGTTCTTATGGCCTTAAGGATGCTGTAGGACCTCCAGTAGTCCCTCACAGTCACTAAATTAGATGTCTGCACTGCCTTGACAATCCCTTTTAAGGTCATATGCCAATAGTATGCCTTGAAAGTTCGCAATAATGCCCTGATCCATTGGCTGCAACAATGAGGTGTTGTTCGGTGGCAAATAAACGACCTTCACTTTCAGAGCGTCGTTAGGGATATCTTTAAGGTTGGCTGGATATCCTGGAGCATTGTCGAGGACTAAAACAACATTTTGGCAAGTTGTTTGCCACACAAAATTGGGCCACCTCTGGATAAAAGTATAAAGTGTACCATTCATTAAAAAGGGTCTGGGTCACCCACGCCTTCTTATTAGAGCGCCAGAAAACAGGAAGGCGAGTCTTCATAATGCCTCATAACACATGGATTCTCTGAATGGTACACCAACTTCAACTTTTACTTAAGTGTCTGATGTATTACCACCCAGAAGTAATGTAATCTGATCTTTTCCAACCTTATAACCAGGGACAGACCTCTCTGCACAGGTTATGTACATCCTACCAGGCATCTTCTTCCACTACAGCCCCATTTCATCAATATTAAAGACTTAAGTCTGGGGTGTAGCAGCCTTCATCCATTAACTTTTGGAAAATGGGAGAATATTCCTCAGCACCTGCAGTGTCAGCACTGGCCACCTCACCAGTAATTTTTACATTGTGAATTCTGGTCCGGTTTTTGAACTGGGAAAACCAGTCCCTGCTAGTCAAAAATGATTTATTCCCTCCCAATTCCTCATTAATTTCACTGAACAAGCTCCTTGCATTGTCCATAACCACTGCCTGTGTTACAGGACACTAAGGAAAGGTATCCTTAGTGCCTTTTCTGTGGACATTCCCTCTGGAGTTCTTTTTTTTTAAACACTGATAAAAGTAAAGGTTCTCTGAGTGGCAATTGGCATAAAATTTACATTGTTTGTAAAATTTTTCAGTTCTCTTTGTGCTCTCCAAAATGCTCCTTTAATTTTCATCATATTTACTATATCCATCATTGACTGTGATAGCTACAAATGCTTTTCAAATCAGGCTTGCAAAATTGAAAAGATGTATGCGAAAATATAACAAACTGTTTAAGAATCACTGGATTTTTGTACTCCCTCTAAAAAAAGGACCGTGTGACCTTGACAGAGCTTTGCAAATCAGTCTGTTTCTTTTTTCACATTCGTAGCATGATTTTGTACTTCATATTTTTGGTTTTTGGTTCATACCGTCTATCAAATAGGTATTTTGGTTCATATCATCTATCAAATAGGTATTTTGGTTCATATCATCTATCCACAGCACTAATAACTTCTCCATTGTCTCACTCCTTGAGTAAGTTCTAGAAACGCTTACATTAACAGTTCCTGTGTGTGACTGCTTGATCTTCTCAGCATTATTCATAATGGTTGTAACAGTAGAAGGTGCTAAATTTAAGGTCTTGCACACCTCTGAATGCCACTCACCAGATTCCATACGACCTCCATGGAATAATGTCCATCTTCACTTCAGTCATTAGAGATTTACGGCTTTTTTTAATTTGTGCAGGCACAGATTCACCACTATGCTTAGAAGACATGGGTACACAATTTATTTAAAATAATAAGGCACTAATGAACACAGGAAATTATTAAAATTTTAGGCACAGCTCAGAACACATGCACACAGGTGGACAAGGAGAAAACAACTGACGACACTAGTGCTGTCTAGGTACCCACTTTCCGTACATACCTAGATGGTACTGCATTTATGCTTGCACTTTCAAATTTTATTTTTTTTATATATATATATATGGAATAAAAGTAATAGGTACAGTAGTTGTAATAAGAAGAATATATGAAGGAATATAGACCTGGGATACTACTATGTAGAGTAGAAGGCACCCAATGACTATAAATAAATGAATGATAGGAAGTTATGCTTTAGCATGACGAGAGAACAGCAAGTAGTGTAATCAACCAATGGGTTAGCTAAATTGGAAAGGCAGTCATAAAATTACACAATTCGAACCTGCAACACAGAAAGTCAAAAATATATTATAAGTACTTAGTACTGTACTTCAAATGATCTCAACGTCGTTAATGAGGGCCAGCTGTCAAAATCAGTAAAAATGCAGCAAAAAGTAAGTACATTCACAAATAACACACACCACACAGAGCAAAACAGCATATAATGCTTCCAGCCTGAACAGAGTTGAAGTCCTCACCACCCAAACCAATCATAAATATAATAAATGTACCAATAAGCGATGCCTTACTTGTCCATACCCTCAGCATGTTTCTGAGAATGCCACAGACCCTATATTCTGCAAAAATAGCAATATAATATACCTCATTACATGCCTCACCTGCAATATGAAATATGTTGGACAAACCAGCAACCAATTACACCTCAAACTCAACCTCCATAGGTCTGACATCAATGACTACTGCAACCATAATAAGCGTGATAAAACTTAGAACAGGAAATTGAGCATAAGCACTTTCAATTACATCCCTTTACAAATATCCATATCTTGATACTAGCACATATATCTGATCCCTGCTCAAGAATTAGATTAGAAGAGTTATACATGCTAAAACTAAAAACCCTCTACCCATACTCATACGTACTAAACAACAAATTTCACCACTACATCATATCCAGCATTACCTCTGATATATGCATCGATAACAAATTCCAAATGATTAAAGGCTTAAATAAACCCAAACCTCACAAAAAATATAAAACCAAGATTAATAAATCCAAAAAACCCTATAACTAGGAAACTTTTCACAGTTGATCTCTGAATGGTATAATGGTTACACGGAAGTACAAAAAATCCATAATCTGCTTTTCAGAACTAAACTTAGTGTTGTAAAAGCTCTCTACAGATCAAGATACAGACATTAAATCTATGCAAAGTAATATAGTAATAAAGAGCATACCACCTTAATATTAAGGTATATTACCAACCCGGACAAATAGGTGTATTTGTGTACGGTGATCTCCCCCGTACCAACCACAACGGGCGCCTCCGTAGCCAGGTGGGAAGGAGCAGTAGTGCGTATCACATGCTTCTTGATTAGACCGGGGTTCGAGCCCGTCACCACCAAATATGGAAGATGTGGAAAGGTCAGGAAATTACCACCGCATATCCTGGAGCAATATGGCCTTAGTTGCTAATGCTCCTAAAAACCAAAACAACAACCAACCACAACATACAAATAATATCAAGATTCAGCTACTCAAAGCCTTTCGGGCTGATAGCATGTAATTACAAAGCCTTGGCCACCAGTCTAGATAAATTTATACCAGATTCCAACAGTTGCATATGCAACCAACCACATTTTATACCTCGTGTCAATACTCATTTTGTACACATCATCACTGGTAATCTAGACATAATACCAAATGAAGAACTAAAAAACCATTATATCAACCAAATTAAGGTCAAAAAAACAACTCTATCACAATTTATTCAACTTTTGCTTGGTGTTATCGTGCAAATATAATACACCCATAGAAGCCTTCCAAATATGGATAAACTCAGTCCTCACTGACCTACTCAATAAATATCAAACACTAGTTGTACAAGATGCCACACTTGCCACAAGTAAAAAATACAATTTCTCCACTATCAAAAAGCACCTAGCTGAACTGCATAAGCACTTTATAATAACTACCGTAGATAAAGCCCCTAACAATTTTGCATTTATCTGCAAACATTTTTATTATCATACGTTAAATACAGAACTGAACTCAAGTAACACATACAAACCTATAACCAACAACAATAGTATCATCACTAAGAAGCTTATTGCCTTCAGTAAGAAATTAACTTTAACAATTATAACCTACATACATCTATTTTATACCCAAATTCCACAAAAATCGTATAGGATTTAGATTCATCACCTCATGTAAGCATAGCTATACACATAAACCAGGCAAGACTTTAGAACTACTTCTGAAACCCATCCTAAACACCTTACCAAATAGCAGAATTATTTATAACAACCAGCCTGTAATAGAAGCATTAAAAGCCAATAACATCACCAGTATATCAACACATGATTTTTACAGCCTCTTCACCAATGCTTCAGAATAGCTAACATATGTAACACCTCTTTCGCAATGCTTCAGAATAGCTAACATATGTAACAGTAACCGGCTGATAAAGCATAATATAATAACCCCATATAACAAGCTATTGGACAATCAGTTTCCGACAGCCCACCTTCACTACCACTTCAACAAAGCATTCCAAATCTTAAAATATAAGAATATAATTAACCAATCCCTAGATATGACAAATATATTAGCATAATGACATCCTCTACTTCCAGGCTGTGTAAATAATGTATAGGCAATACACCTTAACCTTTTTGGTGTCTCACGGTCTGGAAAACTTGTGCCCATCGATTGGGTAACATAGGAGTATTTTTTCACTATTTCTTATGATTTTTTACTATTTTTATTGGCATTATATGTAATTATATTTTTATCATGAATGGTAATAAAACTTAAATGGTATTATAATGGTCTACCTCCACCATTATTAACATTATTGACTTAACCACATGAGACAGTCCCAGAAATTACGTTCATGGTCCTACTACAGGAACGGGCTAGCAACCCTGGACTACCCAAGCACTACTGATTCCTCTTATCCTCACTGTCCTTTTTACTGTTCTGAATCCCTATCTTTTACTTTTTGTGCATGATTAGGTTTCAAAAGCAATATCAAGATGCTATTTTACTGCTATACATACTGAATTTGCCTCATACAAAATTCATGTATTATTTTACTTTATGCCTTCTCCCCTATCCTAGGACTTGTGGCCTCATTGTGTTTAATCCCCCATCAACCCCGTACGTCTTATTGCTTTCCATTGCTCTAGGTCGCTTCTACATACCATATAGTCATTTAAACAAGCACGTAGCATTCTTTCTCTCCCCGCAGTACACCGGACAACCGTCCCCACTCCTTCGGCTTGCGAAATCAGTAAATACGATTCATGACCGTCTGCTCCATCTCACGATTTCAACTTTCAATAATATTTACTAATTTTTTACTGCCTATATATTGCTTATTATCTATCATTTCTCCGCCTCTGTCGGGTCAGCCACGATATATATATTAGCATTACCTGGCTTCCGAACATTAACAATAAACTAAAATCTTGGTATCTTTTTACCACTTGCTACGTATATTTCATGTTAGAAACAGAGGCCTTACTTTTTGCTGCATTTCTACTGATTTTGATGGCTGGCCCTCGTTAACAACGTTGAAATCATTTGAAGTACAGCACTAAGTACTTATGATATAATATTTTTGACTTTCTGTGTTGCAGGTTCGAATTGTGTTATTTTATGACTGCCTTTCCATTTTAGCTAACCCGTTGTGGTTGATTACACTACTTGCTGTTCTCTCTCCATACTGAAGCATAACCTCCTATCATTTATATATATATATATATATATATAATAATATATACATTGAAGTGTCGTAAAGCGGGGCCTACCTGTATATAGAAATATAACAAAAATTAAATATTAAAATTTCATATACATTTTAAATAATAATTTTATAATAAATTAATTTTAATATATAAAAATATATTTTCATTTATTATTCCATTTTGTTGGGTTAAGATTAACATAATAAAGGTAAATCTTAATACTTTTTTTGTGTGACTTATTAAGAAATTGTATGCTTATTTAGTGTAAATTTCTTTAATATTCTTATATATATTTGAAGAAACATCAGATGTCATATAGAATTGTTCTTTCTTTTGATTTATTTTTAATGTTCCTTTTTCTTTCTTGTGCTCTAAAAGGTTAGTTGTATTTGCTGGAGATGTTACTCCTATTGATATCATGTGCCATATGCCTGCAGTCTGTGAAGAAAAAGACATTCCTTATGTCTATGTACCAAGCAGAGATGTAAGTTGATTTTATTTTATGTATTGGACAAAGTTGATTTTATGTATTGGACAAAGTTGTTTTATAATGCAATTTTGAAAAGAATATACATTTATATTTCAAACTGAATTTAGAGTGACAAGAGTATTGCATTCATTTAACTCAGTTTCCTGGTTATGTTTTGATGAGTGAAACTTTCTCTACTTTTCTAAATATAGCCCACTTTTACTGAAGTTGCTTTTAAGATAATGTTTTATGTTTTTTGCAGAGTAATTTTGCAGACTATTGAAAGAACTAGACATATGCAGTGTGGCCTTTTTTCCAG
This sequence comes from Mastigoproctus giganteus, assembly GCF_048544385.1. Lineage (NCBI taxonomy): Eukaryota > Metazoa > Arthropoda > Arachnida > Uropygi > Thelyphonidae > Mastigoproctus > Mastigoproctus giganteus. The sequence goes on from NC_143585.1 coordinate 50,063,592, forward strand.
CTTGTAGTTTTCTCAGGGTGCTGCATGCCTGAGTCAACTAAATAAATCTTATATGGTTTTTCAGTTCTCCAAATAATTGCCATTCTAGTGTTCATCTGTTTCCTAGAAGAAGTAGCATTATTAGTTTAGCCTGTTTCCTAGAAGTAAACAGACTAATGGGTAATACTACTTCTAGGAAACAGATGAACACTAGAATGGCAGTCATTCAAAATAATCCTAGAAATTATAATAAATAAAATTCTGTTTATTAATCAAAAAAGTAGTGTCAAGGAAAAGCACTAGCTATGCTCTATAACTTTCTAAGTAAAGCATAGTGTCAGCCCTGGGAAAAATATTTTAGGGCTTTTGCAGAATAATTAACTGAAAACAAATGATCAGAAAAATACATGAGAACTCTTGAAAGGGTTTCCATCTGTGCAACCTTTTTGTGAAAAGTTTCAGTTGTAAATAATAAGTTCTCCAGCCTTTCATTTTTTTTTTATTTTTTTTTTTATATATGTATATACACACATGATCTTGATATATAATCAGAAATATTTGCACATGTGTAGTTTTGAAATTTCATGCATTTAATAGTAATAGCCATATAGTGCAAGGAAGCCACAGACTTTTGCTGTACTGGCCAAAAAAAAAAAAAAAAACGAATAGAAAAGAAAAGACAAATTATTTGTTTCCCTCACTTAATTAACTATCCAGTTGACTATTGAATTAAAACTGTCAGCCTCAGCTACCTGTGAAGGCAACCTGTTCCAGCAATCAATGACTTTCTGGCTAAAAGATAACTTTCTACAATCTAGTCTAAACCTCTTCCCTGTAATTTGAATTTATGTCCTCTAGTTCTGGAATTCTTTATAACAGTGAAAATTCTGCCTTCATTCATTTTACTAACCCCTCGTAATCCTTATAAACCTCAATCAGATCACTCTGAGGTGCCCAGTTTCCAAGCTCTGCAGTCCACATAATGAACATCTTTACTCATATGGTCGCACTTTTGCTGATCTCAACATGCAAGTTGCATTCTTTGAACCCTTTCAAGAAGCTCTGTATCTTTTTTCAGATGAGATCTTCATATTTGAACACAGTATTCCTAATGTGGTCTTACTGTTGCGTTTTTTTTTTTTTTTTTTATAAATTTTTTTTTTTTTTTTTTTTTGGCTGGTGCAGCATAAGCCATAGGCTTTCTTGCACCATGCGGCCAATACTAATACTAATAAAGTGGGACTATGACCTCCATATCAGTTTGATACGGAATAATCATCAATAGAACAGTCACTGCAGTGACTTTTTTTTTTTCTTTTCCAGTTTTTGTCTCAAGTTTTTCTCGCCAACAGTGAAGTTAACAGCCAGATGGAAGCATTGAAAAAAAGAGAAAATACATGTTATGAAAAACACATATGTAAAGCATATTAGAAGAGAATTTTATCTTAAAAATTAATCAAAAAGATTAATTTTTAAGTTCAATATGAAAAAATGGATTTTTAACAGTTGTGTTAATAGCAAATCAAAAATCTGGCGACAACTCAGCATTGTTATGGGCCTATATGGGAGCTTGAAGGATAGGGTGGATGTCCTTGAAGGATCTAAATTGAGGGGCCCATCAAGCTCTCAGCTGCCCACATCAATGACAGAGCTGTCATTGATGTGAGCATCAACGGCAGTGTAGGCATTAAGAAATCTCTAGGCCGACCACCCATGTCTGAACAGAATGTCGAGCACTTGAGACAGTCTTGCTTACATAGTCCGAAGAAATCCATCGCTCACCCAGCCTGGAGCTTGGCATTCCAAAGATCGAATTCAGAATGTGCAAATGACTGAGACTTTATGCATACAAGATTCAACTCAAACACAAAATGAAACCTGAAGACTGTCCCATACGTACTGAATTTGCTAGTGCCATGCTAAATGAGATTGACAATGATGAAAGTTATTTAAAATGCATTTTGTTTAGTGACGAAGCAACCTTCCACATAAATGGGTGTGTTAATCATCACAATTGTAGAATTTGAAGAATTTGTAGAATATGTATGTGATACTCATAAAATAAATAATAAATGTGGACTAATGCACAATCACTTTCTAGGCCCATTTATGTTTGCTGAAAGGACAATAACTGGCAATGTTTATTAGGATGTGCTTCAGCTTTATGCTTTCCCTCAAGTTGAAGACATAGAAAGAGAGAAAGGAGTTTCTGTGATTTTTCAGCAAGATGGTGCACCGCCACATTTCAGCCGTAACGTGCAGAATGCCCTAAATGACATGTGTACTCATCGTTGGATCGGAAGAGGTGGACATGTGCCGTGGCCACCAAGATGACTTGACTTGACACCATTACACTTTCTTGTTGTGGGGGGCACCTAAAGAACATTGTCTGTGCAGAAAATATTCGCGATTTGCACCATTTAAGAGAGAGGATCACAGCTGCAATAGCAGCCGTTACACTGGAATTGATTGAGCACACATGGGCAGAGATCGACTACTGCTTGGACGTTTGCCAAGCAACGAACGGTGCTCAATTGAAACATACTAAGGTATGAAGCAAATCTTGAGATATTCCTGTAGATATTAACAAATAAATCAGTTAATTGATATATTTGCATTGTTGTTTTATCATTAAATCACGACGCCTTTTTCAATGACCCTGTATATGAGAATACTATCTCTTTTATTAGACTAGACAAAGACAGTAGCAAATTTAAAATTGAGAAAGGAGTTTGACAAGGAGACACAATATCGCCGAAGTTGTTTACTCCTACCCTTGAGGAAGCTTTCAGAAGATTGGACTGGTCGCAGAAAGGAGTCAATGTGAATGGAGAGTACCTAAACCATTTATGCTTTGCAGATGACATTGTAATCATAAGCCACAATCACAAAGAATTAGGTGAAAATCTTAATCAGTTATGTAGAGTTAGTAAGAATTTTGGACTAAAGATGAATATAGCTAAAACCAAAGTGATGATAATAGAACAAGTATGCCATAGAAAGGGGAACAGGGGGATTCTTATACTTATCGGGACGTCATTAATTGTAATAATGATAAATGGCTGGAAGTCAAAAGAAGAATAAATTTTGGATGGATAGCATTCATGAAATATAGTGACATACTGAGGAGCAATATCCCAATTTGTCTGAAACGTAAAATAATGAACCAGTGTATAATCCCCACCATGACTTATGGAAGTGAAACTTGGGCTCTCACCAAAAGAATGGAAGAGAAGCTGAAAATTACACAGCAAAGAATGGAACAAATTATATTAAGAATCAGACTGTTGGATAAGAAGAGAAACACATGGATTAGGTAGTAAACACAAATAAAGGACATTCTTATCAAAACTAAAGAACTGAAATGGACTTAGGCAGGACACATAGCTTGAAGACATGATGACCGATGGGCTAAGAAAATATCAGAATGATACCCAAGAGGTGCTAAAAGAAAACCTGGAAGACTATAACAGAGATGGACAGATGAAATTCAAGAGTTCATGGATAGTAAATGGATGGCCATTGCACAAAACAGAAGGAACCGGAAAGTTTCTGGAGAGGCCTTGATCTTGCAGTGGATTGAAAATGGCTGAGGATGAAGATGATGAACCCAAGAGTAAAGTACCAATTGTCTGGTACTTTACTCTGGGGTTCACAGTAGTGGAAAATGAAACAATCTGGGGGGGGGATGAATTATGATGTCAGATATATGAAGTTCCGTGAGCAATGCAGAGACAGGCTGCCAGAACAGCTCATGGGGTTTTGTCAATGATATACAGGAATTTTGTTAGCAAGGATAAGGAACTGATTATTTCATTGTATATGGCAATGGTCAGGCCACATCTTGAGTACTGCATACAGGTTTTAAGGCCTCATTTTAGGAAGAATGTGGAGCTGCTGGAACAAGTACAGAGAAGGGCGACAAGATTGGTGAGCAGAACAAAGGGATTATCGTACCAAGAAAGGTTTCAGTTCTGATTGAGGTGTTTAGTGTTTTGAATGGATTGAGCAAGCTCAGTGCTGATGGGATTCTTCCTCTTGCTCAAACCATACACATAAAGAGGCACAAATTCAAATTTAGGAAGGATGGTTGCAGAAGTTTGCCTTTAGCCTTTAGTGGATGGTTGATTGTTGGAACAAACTCCCATCTGTTGTTGTTGTTGTGGAACTTGATGACTTAATTTAATTCAAAGAACTCGACCAATAATTGGAGGGAATGAATTGGTGTAGGTGAAATGGGACTTTTTTTTTTTTTTTTTTGGCTGATGCTCTTTAAATCTTGTTTATTGCATAATTTGCCAATGCTAATGGTATTTTTTATATAACAGAAGGCTACATACAGTAACTATTGCAATGCATTTTAAACTGTTGTTTACTGTTTATTAAAAAAAAGAAAAAATTTAAATGGTGTGTAAAATAAACTGTGCTTTTCCTTGGATTTTTTTTTTTTGTGTATGTTAACATGCACCCTCTGGAGGGCTAATGATACCAAGTGCTTTAAAAATAAATCAGAGTCAAAGTAGTTGCGAAAGGGGGGGGAAAGCATAATTGTTTCTATGGAGTGAATTTTAAGGATATTTTCACTGAAATTTTTAAAAATTTTCTTGATCACAATAGAGATGGGAGAAAGATGCCTCTAAAGTACAGGCCACTGTTGAAAAAAAAGCGGTGAGTTAGGGTTGAATTTGAAAGTGCCTGCAATTCTGCCCAGACATGATAGGAGGGAGTATATGATGAAAGCCTTGTTGATCAGTTCAGCCCCGGAGAGATTGTGCAAGGCTCAAAGGCTCAAGGGGTAGAATTTTTCTCAGCCTGATCTGTGCTTGTTAACAGGAGAGATTGCTTCTATTGGAATGAGCAGCAGCCTGGAAAATAAGATGCAGGGGATTTCAGAGACTGCTGGGAGTCATTGCAGTACAAGTAAACACATGGGCTGTGTTAGGGTAGCTAAGAATAGGAACAGGTGTATGTATATGTGCATGTACACCAATGCTAGGAGTTTGGTTAATAAATTTGATGAATTTGAGGTGTTGGTCAAAACTTCATGCTTTCATGCTTCATGCTAAGGCAGATATTGTTGGATGTCAGAGTCATGCTGTCACACAGATATAAGGAATGCAGGAATGGAATTTGGGGAGTACAATGTGTACAGGAAGGATAGACAGGATGGGAAGGGAGGAGGGGTAATGCTATTAGTTTAAAAAAAACATAAAATCCAGGGAGGTACAGCCAGTCGGCATGGCTGGACAGTGCAGTGTCGAGTCAGTTTGGTGTGACTCGAAAATAAAAATTGAGAGTAGGAGCGTGTTATAGGCCTAATGACTCTGATGAGTGTAATAAACAACTGTACAGAGAAGTAATGTGCCAGTTAATCAGAGAGTCTTATAATGACGGATTTTAATTTCCCAGATATTGGCTGGAATTTGTGGGTTGGTCACTCACACACTAGCAATGCTTTTGTGGATTTATTCGACGATTGTTTTCTACAGCAGCATGTTCAGGAGGCAACTAGAGGGAGTAATACTCTTGATCAGATTATCAGTAGTGATTCTTCATGCATTAAGAATCTGCAGATAAAGGAAACACTAGGTGGCAGTGATTACAGTGTGCTGAAGTGGGATTTAATCAAAGAGGTAACTGCCATCAGGGGTAAAGGGAGAGGTTTTTGCTTTCGTAAAGGCAACTACGGAGGTCTGAGACAGTATTTAAATTCTATACAGTGGAACCGACTGATGAATGTTACCAACAGCAAATTCAAAATGGGAAGCATTCCAAGAATTAATCTTGGAAACTACTAGGCTTTTCATACCAACTAAGAAATAATGTTCAAGGTTTAGGCCTAAATGGATGTCAGATGAACTAATGAGACATGTGGCAGAGTAGAAAAATGCATGGATGGGTGACACGGAAGCCTATGATAGATATAAGCCGGTCTGTAACCAAGTCACAAAGGAGATTAGACAGACAAAGGCAGATTATGAGAAATCTTTGGCAAAGGATGCAAAGAAAAACAGCAAAGAGTTCTTTACTCATGTAAACTATAGAAAAAAGGGGATGAATCAGATTGGTCCACTGGATATCAATGATTCAACTGTTGATGATCCTGCTCAGGTAGCTAACAAACTAAATGAGTATTTTGCATCCACATTCACACATGAGGAGTTATTCAGGACGGGAATTCCAGAGGTGAATTACACTCTGGCAGTGAGCTGGATTATTTTGTAATAACTGGGAGCAGAGTTCAGGAGAAATTGTTGAAAGTAAACATAAGAAAGGCACTTGGGGTGGATGGAATCTATCCAGTTATATTAAAGGAGGCAGCAAATTAAGTAAACAAACCCTTAGCCATGATTATGAGAGCTTCCTTGGAATCAGGGGAGGTACCCATGGACTGGAGATGTGCAAATGTTACACCAGTTCACAAAGAAGGATCAAAGGGTGACTCAGGTAATTACAGACCTGTTAGTTTAACTTCTGTTCCAGGGAAATTAATGGAGGCTTTGGTTAAAGAAACACTGCAGGATCATCTAGACAAGATTTCAGTTATAGCTTGGACATAGCATGGTTTTTTTAAGAGGAAGTCTTGTCTGACCAATTGGATTGGATACTATGATGTGGTCACAAAGGAACTGGATGCAGGGATTATCTTTGATATCATATATTTGGATCTTAGAAAGGCTTTTGATACTGTTGCACATGGAAGACTGTTGCACAAATTGGAGCTGTGTGGCATTGGAAGGAAATTGCTGCTATGGATAAAGGGATGGTTGAGTGGGAGAAGACAGCGGTAATCAATGGACACTGCTCTTCGTGGACTAATGTTATTAGTGGAGTCTCTCATGGTTCAGTATTGGGTCCATTGTTGTTTTCTGTATTTATTAATAATATTGATGATGGTATATCACGCTTAATGTCCAAGTTTGCAGACGATACGAAGGTTGGCAGGGTTGTTAATGATATTACTGGCAGTACACTGCTGTAACAGGATCTAGAAAAGTTGAGGAGATGGGCGAGAGGTGGCAACTGAAGTTTAACATTGACAAATGTAAAGTACTGCATATGGGAAGCACTAACCCCAGAGTAACGTATCAACTGTGTGGTACTACACTGACCATCGTAGAGAATGAAAAGGATCTGGAGGTAATTGTGCAGGCAGATATGAAGTTTTCTGAGCAGTGCAGACAGTTTGCAATAGTAGCTCATGGGGTCTTGTCAATGATATACAGGAATTTTTCTAGCAGGGATAAGGAGGTGATTATCCGTTGTAGGAGGCAATGGTCAAGCCACACCTTGTGTACTGTATACAGGTCTGGAGGCCTTGTTTTAAGGAAGGATGTAGAGCTGCTGGAGTGAGTGCTAATGCTATTTTTAAAATATTCTTTTAAGCAAATAATTATATTCTAAAGTAAGCAATTTTATGTACTTGTTTATATATACTTCAATCTAAGCCTCTATAACCCAGTAGTTTTCAACCTTTTTTTTAATAACGGCACCCCTAAGTAATTTATTTTATTTTGCCGCACCCCTGCTCAATTTTCTCAATATATATATATATGAATTATTAAAAATATAAATGTTATATGATATTTATTATAATAATATAATTATTATAATAAATATCATATAACATTTATATGATATTTATTTATTACATTTCATAATACAAATTATATATACATATTTGATAAATATTTATTACAAATTATATATATACGGTATATAATTTTGTTCTTTATATAGATGTACTAAGTAAACATCAATTATAAATCACCACAAAATTAAAAAGATACTGTATACCTTTTTATAATGAAATAAACATAAATTAAAAAATAATAATAAGTTTAAGTAACTTAAACCCAAATTATCTGGCACCTCTGGAATGTTGTTGCGACACCCCGGTTGAAAACCACTGCTCTAACCTTACATAAATGGCTAATAGGTTTAAAACCGGAAACCTTGTGTTCACTACGCAAGTTCAGTAACATTATTCTTTAAATAATTGCAGAATGGTTTTGAAAGAAAAACAAAAATTAAATATTTATTATTATTATTATTATTATTATTAGCCCTATGGTGCAAGGAAGCCTGAGGCTTATGCTGCACCACCCAAAAAAAAAAAAAAAAATTCTGAATTACCCTGAGAGAGAAAAGGGAATCACCAAGAAAGAGAAGAATGATGATATCCAGCTCAGGACCCTGGGTGTGCCAAGCCCATACTCACCAGACTTGAGCCCCAGGCTCCATGTATTTAAGTGCAAATAAGCAAATCCATTGCTATATATATCTCTCTCTCTCTTTTTTTTTTTTTTTTTTTTGGTCAACAAAATCTTTAGTATAAAATATAATTTTCATGATTTTAACAGTCATTTAAAAAAATAAATAAATTACGATTTTGAATCTGAGTTGCTGTAATGACTTTAAAAGGCTTTTCAAACGTTTAATGCAGCTGTGTATTAATATTTTTTCCCACAAAAAATTCCCCACTGTTGATTTTACATGTTGATGACTTCATTAAGTTTTTTTTTTTTTTTTTATAATTATATCAACTTCAACTTTATTTTTTTTTTTGGAAAAATTCTTTTATCCTTCAAAATATGAGCTGTTTATGCAAACAATCAGGCGCCTCTGTAGCCAGGTGGGCAGGAGCAGCAGTGCATAGCACACGCTTAATAACAAACAAACAGCAAACAATCAAATAAACACAGTTGCTCTCGCCTAGAGTCTTGGCTATCTGTTTAGCAGAAATTTGTCTATCAGAGAGCATCATAGTGTGAATAGCATCAACATTTTCAGGTACTGTTACAGAAAAACTGCTCTTCCCATCCTCCCTGCATCAGTGCCAAAAAACTCCATTTTAAATTTTGCAACCCAGCATTTGATGGTTGAATAGCATGGACACTGTTCTCCTAACATTGCCACCATATCAGCAAAAAGTTCCTTTGATGTTTCCTCAGTAGAAAAAGTTATTTTCTAACCACTCTATCTTCATTTTTGCTGAAAATGATGTTTTGGGCTGACATTTGGTCTTCAACCTGTTATTATGGGTTTTTGAGGCATATGGGTTGTTTAATTTAAAGAGATATGCCCTTTCGTAATTTTATATCCTTTTGTCATATATCAGAATTCCTCCCCCCTGCACTAACTTCTCATAATTTTATTGCTTCTTATAAAGAATTTATGCTAAAAACCATTCACTGCTTAAGAACATAAAATCTGTATATTATGAGCTCTTAACCTTTCAAGATTATGCCATTTTTTAATCATGCCTTAGACGTTGTCATTTGTTACTTCTGTATAAGTATCATTTTTGTAGTAGTAGTGAGGATTTTATGGCACAAAGCAACACAGGCTATGATGCATGCAATCCATACCTGTCTCTAGAGATGGAACTGTAAGTTATCCATTGAGAATCTAGTCTCTTTCTCTGAAAGTTTCAGCATAATTGGCCTTTCCATTTTTAGATGGTAACCAATTTAGACCAGTGAACTAGATCTGGTGTCGTGTTAAGTACTTTTGTCAGTTATTTCTCGATAACCATTCGCCGAAAGTAGTATTTCAAACTCTCCAATGTACTTTTCAGTCTTTTTCTGAAATGCCAAGTAGGGTGTAGTTTAATAAACTACAAAATTATATTGGGAAGTTGATTCACAACTGGGTTGTCAGCTGTTATACCATTAGGGTACCTATCCATTCACTAATGATGGGGGCCAAATAATCCTGAAATAGCTGAATGGGTGGTGGTGCCCACTTAGAAGTAACTGGTGTAACATTTCTTATTTGAAGTATAACAAGATGGACAACTTGTTATGAAGGAATTCACAATATGAGATGTTTTGTAATGATGCCCTTAAGTATTAATTTCTTATTTTGACTTGATTTTAGTTCATGCAAAAGTGGACGTATTATTTGGAATGTACTTGAAGTGATCTTGTGAAACATAGATCTACATATTTGTCAAAAGTCCCCCAATTTCTGGAGTACTCCCAGATTTAGACTGTCCCCCCTCACAAAAAATGTGATTTTATTAATTTTTTTGTGGGGGAATCCTTCATCACATGCTTGAGACTACTTTTCCCACATCATTATTCTGAACATTACACAATGAACTCATGAAATAGTCAATAATGACATCTTCTTACCGTTACTGTGACTGCATTGGTGTGAATGTGAGTGGCATAAGTAGGGTACTGCAAATATGGCCTTAAACCACATAACAAACTTTGCCTTCACAATGAGTTGCACTGGTATCTACTTAAAATGAATGACACCATAAATAGACTGATCAGGCTTTTATGACAAGATGAGACAATAGATAATACATTAACCATTTCAATGATATAATATCATTTCTGAAAACTTAATCTGGCAATTGTTTTAAAAACATGTATTTGAAGGTTGTGCAGTGCTAGGATAACTTGTTGTGGAAGCAGTGTTTGTTCTGCTGTCAGTATTAAAACCATTACGTGAGCTGAGCAGTGTAAATTCTGCTATATACAAAAGGATAGCAGGATTTAAAGGAGTGATAGGACACGATATTCTTCCTAACTTCTTATAATTTAATAACTATTTTATTTTATAATTCACTAATATTAAAATTAATTAATTCAAATTATTAAATAAATTCATAATTTCATTTATTTATTTATTATTAAATAATTTCTGTCCCTAGAAATACAGAATAATATGTTTATTTTCCATGTTGATGCCAGTTTGTCCCTGGATTTTACAAGGAAAAAATTGTAGCCCTATCATATGGGCTCTTGAAAAAATTAATTATTTTGTCTTTTTTGAATGGCAGAATTTTCTTAAATGAAAAATATATTTTGTCACTTTATTTATTATTATCTTTTCTTTCCCTTCAGGATATAGGCACAGCTATTGGAGTGAAAAGAAACTGCTTAATGGCTATGGTGAGGGCTCATGATAGTTACAGAGCTCTCTATGATGAACTGTATGAAGAAGTAAAAGCTCTTCCATTGCCAATTTGAATTATAAATATAAGTTTTTTACCTGATGTGTATAGAATTTTATAAATTAAACTGAGAAATAAAATATCTTATACTGAATTTTTTTTTAGTTTAATTTGCATATTGCAAAACTTTTTGCCATTGGGTATTTTTCCTAACCTTTTAATTTTCTATGATATGCTAGAAATTTTGACTGTGTAATTGCATTATTAATGAAGTATTTTATGAGAGAGATTTTTGACCATACCATGACATACATACATACAGAGATTGCTAATTAATATTTCATAAAACAGTTTCAGAATTTTTAGTAATATTATCATATGTAATACACTATCCATCGGTGGTGACCAAATCCTCGAATTGCTATTCTTAAATTTGCAGTGTAGATTTAAATTTCCTATAGTGTAGGTCACTCATCCCTTGTTCGCTGTAATACTCTATTTTTTGATACCTCCCCTCAGAGATGTACTCTGCTCCCCGGAATAGCACTATTTGTTTCAAACACCTTGAGAGAAGTTAACCCATTAGGGGGTGTTTGGATGCCTGAGAGGCTCTATTGAAAAAAAAAAAAAAAAAAAAAATATGCCCTTCAGTTCAATTTTTCAGCCAGAAGCAATTTACATTACTTTCCTTCAAAGGGCATGTCCTTTGATTTAAATCAACTTTTAACTGATATTGTAATTAACAAGAAAAATGGCTGAACTGCTTTTGGAAATGATGCAAAGCATTTCCAATTTATGACAAGAAGAAATTTTGAAAGCTGTCAGTTTATTGCTCCAAATGTTATTTTTCATGTCCATGGACAATTTATATTTCTGTACTAATTTTCTGTTGATGTGTGTAATACCACAAATTTCTTTTGTTCACGACTGTAAAACACTTATGGTTATTCAATGCTTTAGGTGGAAAATTTATTGAAGCAGTCACTACACCATTTCTTGTATATTACAAAAATTAGCTGAAGTTCATTGCGGTGTTGTTTATAAAATTTCTTTTTAGGAATTGTTATTTCCTGACAGGGAGTTGTGCTTATCTGCACACTGTCTGGCAGCACTGCTGAGCAGTGCTGTTTTCGGTTCAGTTTTGGTTTGCTTATTGTTTACATGCATTTTGTATCTAAATGATTAAATTTAGTTTACCATGTAGGTAGCTTCAACTTTTTTTTTAGTGGCAGAGATTAAATGAGTTAGCTGGTACTATGTAGTAAATAAGGTGAAAAGCTATTGGAAACTAAATTTGACATTCTAAAAAGACTGAATTTGGACTTGTGCTAGATTTACACTGCACTTACTGCTTTTGATTGATTTGAAAATCAACAAAATTGTAGCAAATATTGTAGAAATTTTATTTATATATATTATTTATTTATTTTTTATTATTATTTTTTTATGAAACTCCCAAACACAAGAAATATTGGAACCTATAGTACTTAGTACTGTGCTTGGGTTGAAGGTTGAGAAGATGATAGAAGATACTTATTGACATTAGACTTGAATTTCTACAAATTGGAATTTTCAAGAAATATGTATGAATGTAGGTGGTTCCAGAAAACGAAAGTTGAATGAATAAATGAGGCAGAAGAAAAGTTGGTTCTGTGAGTTTGAAGTTGGACATCAAAAGAATGTTGACTGATTGCAGCTGGTCTTGGCACATTATAGCCCTAGTTGCTAATGTACCAATAAAATCTAAACCAACCAACAAACTGATTGCAGCAAATGATTGGACTGCTTTTGAAGAGAGAGAGTGAGAGTGGGAATTATAGAAGCCAATTCAGAACAGTGCCCATGGAAGTATCTATAGAAAAGGCATGCAGCAGATACAGAACAGACTCATCTCTAACATCTGTTAGAGATGAGTTATTGATTAACCTAACTGCCCTCTTTTGAATAGAATCTAATAGCCTGAGAAAGGTTTTGGGGGCACTATCCCAGATGCTGGAACAATGTTCCATGGTAGGGCAGATTTGCAATTTGTACAGAGTGAACAGCTGTTTGGAAGAAAAATAATGCCAAGAGAAAGAAAAAACCCAGTTTTTTAGATGCAGAGGAAGCAATATTTGTAATGTGCTTATGCCAAGAGAGATAGAGAGAGATTAGAAGTCAGGTTAATCCTCAATAGAGATATAAGATCTTGCCTAGACAGGGTGTCGTTGAAAATAAGCATAGCAGCAGAATTCTTTTTGCGAGATATAAGACAGGACTGAGTTTTAGAAGGATTGAAATCAACTAAGTTTTCTTTGACCCATTGGAGAACTGGAGATCAACATGTAATGAATTGGTAGTGGATATTCAAGAAATTTAAGCTGTTCATACAAGGCAAGGTTTCTCAAACTGGAAGGTAGAATGCAATGTGCTATCATCAGCAAAACAATGTATAGCATTTCCAGTCCATGGAAGAAGGTCATTAATATACAAGAGGGAAAGAGTGGGAGAAAGAACTGAACCTTAGGAACACTAACATTAGTGGAAAAGTTATAAGACAGAGAGCCATCTGCCATCACCCACAGTGTACAGTCAGAAAGAAAACTAGATATACAATTACACAAAACAGTTGGCAAACCATCAGATGGAAGGTTATTTAGAAGTCCTTTATGCCAAACACGATCAAAAGCCTTTGAAATGTCAAGAGCAACTGCTTGAGTTTCACAAACTTTTCCTTTGAATTTGTCCATAGATGGGTAATGTAAGCCAGAATATTGCCAATGGATTGACACCGACTGAATCCATACTGGCAGTCGTTGATCAGACAGAAGGTTTCTAGATAGTTTACGAGTTGGCGGTTAATTGATTTCTCCATTACTTTAGAAAGAGTAGAAGTAATTACAATGGGATGATAATTGGATGGGAGGGATTTGTCACTCTTTTTAGAAACTGGCTGGATATGACCAAATTTCAAAGTGGAAGGGAAAACACCTTTTGAATAAGAAAGTGATAAAAAAAAAAAAGACAACACAGAACAGGAGTAAATTCAGGAGCAGAGGTTTTAAAAACAAGTGGAGATACCATCAGGACCTGAAGTTTTCTTAGCATCGAGATTGTTCAGAATCCTGATAACCTTTTGACGGAAGACCACAGGAGGCATTGAATGGAGAGTACTGGGAATGGTGGGAGGTAGTTTACCAAGATCATCAATGCACAAGTTGAAAAAAAATATATAATGCTAGCAGGTCAGCTTTATCTTTGGCTGAAGAGGCAATAGAACCATCTGGTTTTAACAGAGATGGGCGAATGTTGCGGCCAGTAGCTTTGGCATGAGACCAAAATGCTTGACTACAGTTTAAACAAGAAGCAAATTTTCTACTTATAGTCTGTTTGAAATGTAGTTTGGACTTATTAATAACTGCTTTACAATTGTTGTAAGCATTGTAGGCAGAAAATGAACTTGGAGATTTGGATACAAGCCAATTATGATATACAGCATTCTTCTCTTGAACAGCCTTAGCACATTTATTGGAAAACCAAGGTTTAGATAAAAGACGAGATTTTAAAGTAGTGTTTAATAAAGGATTTCATCTCTACAAGAATAATTTCACTGATAACGATCTGAGCAAAAGTTGACGTCAGAAGATTTGAAATTGTAATCAGACCAAGGAAAAGAAAAAAAAGAAATCTCTCAGATCATCCCATTTTGCATTCTTGCAATGCCAAACAACATGCGGTTGATAATATTCACTTGGGAAAGGCACCATTAGAGAAGAGACCATCACCAAGTTGTGGTGTGAGGCTGCCTAGAGGACCACTCACTTCAACCATGTTCTTAGAAGGGTTTGTGAGAAAAAGCTGAAGCTTATTGGCTGAGTGGTTAGGATTGTATGGTATTCTGGTAGGTAAATGAACAATCTCTGACTGGTCATTAGTATCTTCAAAAAGGCCTATGGGGCTGGGTAATTCCATATTGAAATAATTACACTCAAACACCAGCCAAGCGGTTAAAATTTTACTATAAAATAAAATAAGATATAAAATAAAATAAATATGATACAAATATCGGATAAACTAGACTATTACAATAAATTCAATAAAATAGGTTACAAAATTAAAAACAATGCTAAAATCGTTAAAATATACTAAAATACCAAAGCTTTCAGAGACCACTGTCTCCTTCCTCAACAGTGTACTATTACTGTTTGAATCACGTGTTTGAGTGCCATGGGCCTGTTACTTAAGGATGTGTTGTGCCACTAATAGTACACTAGTCTCCGAAAGCTTCGGTATTTCAGTATATTTTAATGATTTTAGCATTGTTTTTAATTGATATTTGTATCATATTTATTTTATTTTATATCTTATTTTATTTTATAGTAAAATTTTAACTGCTTGGCTGGTGTTTGAGTGTAATTATTTCAATATGGTCATTAGTAATTGCAAAAGCCTCAGCAACTCAATCGGCTGAGTCTGTGTGACTAAAAAACAGAAGCCAGCTGGAGTTGTAAACATTAAAATAACCAAGTAAAATTACCTCACTGTTAGGAAAGTTTGACTGGGGAAAGTCAAGTTTCAAAGAGTTCCAAGTGGTTAGTGGAGTTGGTAGAATGATAAAGGCAACAGATGAATATGACAGAATGTGGTTAGAGAGATTTTAATCCAGAGAAGATTGAAAAGAAGCGATTCTAAATTACTAAGTCTCTGAGAGGGAATATTAGAATAGACATATGCACATATTACCTTTGAAGAAAATAAAAGAATCATATAGCAAATAATTTAAACAACTGAGATGAGCAGTGGTTGAATTAACCAACCAATAACTGGGATTCTCTCAGCAAAAGTACATGAAATTTGGCAGACTGTAAGCAGAAATTGAAATCATTGAGATTAGAACTGAGCCCACGTATATTTGTGAAATGAACGAGGACGTGTTTGGAAGGTTTAGATCTTTCTGCAGATAAGTTTTCTGTTATTTTGACAATTCATGGTGTATTCAGAAGTAAGAAAAGGTGGCAAGGACATGCTATATGAAGATAAAAAATTTTTGGATGTGGCTCATACAGCATGATCTTAGAAGGGTTTGAGAAAAAGCTGAAGCTTATTGGCTGAGTGGTTAGGATTGTATGGTATTCTGGTAGGTAAATGAGTAAGAATGCATCCATCTCCTTGACATTACTTGGTTTTGATAATTCACCCAGCATACACACTACTCGGATTCACTCCTATCACTATATGGCAGAGTAGAGGCAGTGAGATTATACACTAGCTGATCTCAGAAGCCTCCTAGAGAGTTACCAGTAGGTTCGGTCTGGTGGGCTATTGGCTGGCCTGCAAACACAGTTTTAGAGCTGTACCCTTGAAACATAAGGAAGATTGGATCTCTCCATGATGTCTATCATAACCTCAAAAGACATCAATCATACTGCATGATGGAAGAGATGGGGGTTGTTGGCACTTTGTTCTGGAGACCAATAAGCAAAGTGGTGGCATTGCACCAGTTGATGAGAGTCATCTATCACCTGGTATTGCCTGGTGACACAGAAGGGGGGCATTCCTCCATGTGATGTGACATCATGTCTTGACTCCTGCTTACATTGATTCGCACCTGGGTGGTCACCTCCAGTATGCTAGGTGCCATATTTCAGGACATGGGGCTTATACCTAGGGTTACTAACAGTACAGTTACACCATCATGAAAGTGCAAGCAGAGAATTTGGCTGTCACAGACTGACTGGATTTTGCTGAAATTAGGTCCACTTGACTTGGGTGTCACCCAAATATCAGTTCCATCAGTGTTTTAGACTCCCAGGTAGCAAGCACAGCTTGGTATACCTGACAGAATGCCTCAAGGACCAAATACAGTATACTTATGATGTTTCATAATTTTAAAGTATGCTTTCTTGCATTTTTTGAACATATACAGCCACTCCCCAGCTAACGTAATACTCAACTTACAGAAATTCGACTTTATGTACCTTTTTTTCCGGCAGGTGTAAACTTAAAATAAATCGGTCAGCTACTGAGTGCCAGACACTCAGGATGAAGGGTCCATAGTCATGAATGGTCGTTAGTGTAGTATCTCAAATTGAGAGCTTTATGGTAACTTAAAAAAGTTTCTGTTACCCTGGCATGGCCAAACCTGAGGAACTAACAAACACATTGTCTGTTTGAGTCTTTCCAATTGTTGTGAATGACAAGAGTGGGAGAAGCAACTCTGACTTCTTCCTGGAGAAGCGAATAAAGTCTTTGGGGAGAAGGGACTGGCAGGTGAGGGTGTGCAGGACTCTGCGCAGATGCCTCCCCACCACCACTGCCTCAACACTGGCTCTCTGAGTATCTCCTTGCCGGGACAACTCCAGCTTTGAAAATTGTTAAAAAGTATCGCGCTGAAGTCAGATTTGTCAATAATAATATAGTAGCAATATGTTACTAGTCATTCCCCAGTTATGTAAAACTCGATGAAGTAAGAAGTCCTGGAACGTAAACCTACGTATGTCGGGGACTTCTGCATTTTTGGATTAACTAGTAAATCGATTATCCGGGATTTGTTTTTTACCATCTATCCCAGAAAATCAAGAATCTACTGTATATACAAATTTACAAAAGTAAATTTGGGAAGGGGAGAAAAGACAAAACAAGGCGAAGATAGCGATAGGATTTAGGATAGATGGAGCATTCGTATCACCTTCATATTACAGTAATAGCTTTACGAACGGGGAAAAAAATAGAAAAAGACAGTATAAAGAAAAAAGGTGTAAAAAAAAAGTCATTAAAAATACTACTGAACTTACTGAGTGTGTAAGGCCCAACCTTAAAGAAAGGGTTCTGGTATAAGCAAGCATTAGTAAAAATGGGTGTTAATACCATAGGCTTGTAGAGAAGGGAAATTGAAACCAAATCAAAAAGTTACCTGGAGTCATTAAGTAGAGCGGAGGAGCGATGTACACAGCCAGGAAGCAAAAGGGAGAAACAATGACAGGTCACAGTATTTTTATAGATTTAGATTTAGAAACAGATAGGGGTGACCTCTATCATTGAAAAAAATATATTTTTTGGGAAAGATGGCCTAAAAACATGAAATGGAGTAGTCCCCTGATGAATTTCCTGCTATGTATCATATTTTCATCTACTATATTCAGATTATGCATATTTGCCACCCCCTGATTCGATCTCTTGTTAAAATTGCCTTCACATATCTGAATATAGTGTTATGTATTTATTTATTTACTTGTATATATATATTTTTTCCTCAGTCCCAGTTCATTTTTGCACTAGGTTTTTCAAATTGTTTTACCTGTTTAACCACCACTTCACTTCCACTTTCTACTATCCCTTAAACTTCTCTTAGTTCTGGCACCTTGTGGACTTTTCCATTTTCACAGACACTTTATTTATTCCAAAAGCCACACAGTATTTATATCCTTTTGTTTCCTCTACTGCTGCTCTGTGCGTTTTGGAGCATTAGACATACTATAACTTTTGTTATTTTCCGTTTTCTGCTTATTCTGCTTCTCAACTGTTATATATTACTATTATTTATATATATATATACAGGGTGTTTCAGTTAAACGTTTCAGAACTTCTAAGAGGGGTAGGGTATATCCTGACAACTCGAAATCATATAGCAATGTGGGGTCGGAAATGCTTTCCTGAAGCGGTGTTGTACACAGAAGCACCATAAAAAGAAAAGAGACCGTAAGTGAGAAATCGTTTTAATAATACATGAAAAGAAGCAAAAGGTACATGGATTAAAGTAAGTGTTCGAAGTTTCTTCCACGGGCTACAATGCACGCCTCACATCTCCGACGCATGGACATCCGAACATTCTGGAATACTCCAGGCGAATTTCGAATTTCTTCGGCAGCTACTGTGATTCTTGCAACCAGCTCCTCAGCATTGTCAACAGGGGTGTCATAAACTAGCGATTTCATATGACCCCAGAAATAAAAATCAAGACATGTCGGGTGACCGAGCAGGCCAACGCACGGGACCACCACGTTCGATCCACTGTTGACCAAATGTGACATCCAGGTAGTTACGAACATCTCCGCTATAATGGGCAGGGGCTCCATCGTGTTGGAACCACATTGTCTGTTGCGTCGATGCAGAAATCTGTTCATCTCTCAAAAGTTGTGGCAATACTTGCTGCAGAAAGATCAAGTAGATAGGTCCGGTTAGACGATACGGTAACAGGTAAGGTCCGATGAGGTGATCTCCCATAATACCGGCCCATACATTGACCGAAAATCGAATCTGTGCTGCACGACGTCGTATTGCATGCGGGTTCTCGACCGCCCAGATATGGTCGTTATGCGTGTTGAAAATTCCTTCCCTTGTGAAGGATGCCTCATCGGAAAATAACACTTCAGCAGGAAAAAGTGGATTTGTAGCACATTTTCCAAGGTACCACTGTGCGAAAGCAATACGAGGTTGAAGAAACTTCGAACACTTACTTTAATCCTTGTACCTTTTGCTTCTTTTCATGTATTATTAAAACGATTTCTCACTTACGGTCTCTTTTCTTTTTATGGTGCTTCTGTGTACAACACCGCTTCAGGAAAGCATTTCCGACCCCACATTGCTATATGATTTCGAGTTGTCAGGATGTACCCTACCCCTCTTAGAAGTTCTGAAACGTTTAACTGAAACACCCTGTATATATATATATATATATATATATATATATATATATATATATATATATGAAAAATAAAAAAAAATTAAAAGACAATAGGAAAGGTATTTAAACAGAAAATAAAACAGTACACAGTAAAATTCCTTGTATATATTAATGCCATCTAAAATATTATGTTTTATCTCCTGCATGATAGATCCATAAAATTAATCACTTATCTTTGATCACAACAACATCACTTTTCCTTGCATACTCAATCTTTTATATAAAAATACCCAATAATCTCTGCAGTACTATCATAACCTACTAGAGAACAGTTCTGGACACATGTACAAGTAATAAAAGCATGGTTTAGAGTAGAATTGCTTGCAGAATTCCTCTCAGAGTCATCACTACTGAGTCATGCTGTTATCTTTGTGCTTAGTATAATTTTGATTAAAAAAATAAATTAAAATTACAATGTTATTCTTACACACTACAGTAATACTTTATTAATTATATAGTATTATGTACTTACAGAATTTTGTAAAAGGAAAAAAAAAAGAATGTGAATTGTCAGATCATTATTGCAAAGCATGAAAACTCTTGCCTAGTACAAGTTTATTATTTTCACAGTAGAAAATGCCTTAACAGACACTGTCATCAGGATTTTGCATTTAGAAAAACAAACTGTCAATGGCATGTATTCAATTTACACTGATGACTTCTAGCCTTAGTGCTATAAAACTTTGGTCACTCCTTTGCTTTTGTGCAGAAACAAACAAACAAACAACAGTAAATATTTTATTAGTATCTTTAAATATTTCTTAACTTTTTGGCTTGATCAATAGCTGAGGGTTTATCTGTAGTACAGAACTGCATAATGACAAGTAAAATAAAGTAATTACTAAAAATCTACATATAATTTGGCTGATGCAATCTGTGCAAAGTTGGATACTTTAACTGGGCATAATTATAGACCTGATATAAAGGTCCTGTTTTGCTGTCTCTGCATCAGCCATCTCTCCCTATGATTTAAATAAAATAGTATTCAAAATTAACCTATGGCTGCAGGCAATTAGTTGAATGACCGCATGTATTAACTTGCAGACTCCATTACTTATTATGGTCTGTAGTGCATCTAGAAGTTTCATACTGGATACTAAATAACATTTGAAAGTAAAAGACAGTTCTCATTAACTTTCTTCTTTTGTTGTGAATGTACATCTAGTAGTTGAATTTATGGATATGAAAATGCATTATTTTTTCAAAAACAAGTGTGTTTTTAATATTATAATATTATATTAGCAACCAGTACACTTTTTTCACAGCAGGTGTGAGCATTTGATTAACTGAAACTTGCCTTTATTTAAACATCTATGGCAGATTCATAGTAGAACTGACTGCTTCAGAAACTTTAAGTAAAGCAAGGAATATAAACAAAATGATTTGCTAAACTGATGTATTGTATGGTGTTATGTGGGTACTCATAATTCACAAAGAGAAATAGACTAAATAAAAAGATATTCATATTGTATATTACATCAACTATGAATGCTTTACATATACTGTTAATAATAATAATAGAAACACAGTTGACTTAATACTGGCATTTCACAACCTATTAGATTTACAACTTCTTTTATACTTAAATTCACATGTACATATTTGTTTTATATATTTTTTTAAGAAATATATGCTACAATATTTTCATAGAGTACAAAATTTGCTATGCTTTCAAAGGTATCAAACCAGTTATCTGAGTATGATTGAAAAAAGTTTTCTCAAAACACTTTTCTTGAAAGTTCACATTCTAGAAGAACCACAGATGAAATTACACAATGTCATGACTTTGTACATAGATGCAACTGAATTAATTTACAGAAATGTTAGTATATAAATTATAATTCAAGATATGGAAGCTTAATCAGTAGTCTCTTGGAGAAGTAATATACATTATTTACAAAGGCTGCTACTCCAATAGTACTTAGGCACTGATTTTAGTTTTTATTTCCCTCTTCCCTCTAAAAGATGCTAGGGTATTTCACTGAAAGGTACATTATGAAATAATGATGAACTTCACTGGAACATCTGTTTAATATAATTGTTTTTAGAAAACTCTTAGCAAGGTGGTTGATAAACTGGACTGTAGTTAGTTATACAGCAAACTTTCTGTATCATCTCCATCTCCGAGCAGGTTGGAAAGTTACTGGGGCCTTTGCATATTTCCTGGAACTAGTACTTCCCTCACCAAACATTAAGGTGTTTGAGAACTATATGCCAGTTCAAAACAGGTCCACTGTAAAGGTTAAGAAAATAAATATTTAAGACACATTTTTTTCATTCACCTGCGCGGACTTCATCAGAAGCTTGAAGTGTGGTCCGATCACAGGTCACTTCTAGATATTTAGCAACAATTGCTGGCCAGTCAACAACTCTTGATATTGGTCGATTGGCAGTTAAGCTGTTTACTGCAAAAAAAAAGTATTATAACCCTTAGAGGAAATATGTTTTCTAGAAAGGGAGATATATATATAATATACACATTTGATAGTATATAACAGGATTATGATGCTCAGTGCGTTCTACATTGACATCAATATTTGTAGAAGAATAAGAGAAATTTACCTCAAATGATATGTAGAACACTTCTGTATAATACTCTCCAGAAATTAAAATGAATAAAAGATTACAGTAAAAAATCAATTTAAAACAATTCAAAAATTAATTAAAAATTCAAAAAACAAAATTTTTTAATTTAAAAAGTTTAATTTTGAAAAACAAATTTCCTTTCTTTTTAACTATATTACTCAATGTGGCAAGTACTAGTTGCTTTATGCCTGAAATTTTATGATTTAAATTGACCCTGGCAAATTTTGAAGGCAATATTTTAGGAAAGAAATATGATAAATTTGGGCTGAGTATCTTAGTGTTAATCTAATGTATTTTTCACCAAGATGTTCAAAAAACTTCCCATAATTGTGTGCATTGGGTTATGCCTTGAGAGAAAGGAAATGAATGAAATAATCAATAAGAGTTTTAAAATATGAATTTGATGTAACAGAGCTATGATGCTCTGTTAAATCAAATTTTGCCAGCCGGGGGGGTAAAAGCGCCTGCCTGGCAACCCAAAGGTCGCGGGTTCGAATCCCGCCTCGGGCTTGGATCAAAGTACTGCAAAAACCTTGGGAGGTGCATTATGGCCACAGAAGCCGATGCGCCAACAACTACAAAAAAAAAAAAAAAAAAAAATCAAATTTCATTCCAAAGGAAGGAAAATTTTTTTTCAAAATTTGTTGAACTTTTTGAATTAATTTTATTATTATTTTTTTTAAAATTATTTTCAATTAATTTTTTACTGTAATATTTTTGTGTTCATCTTTTTATTCATTTTACTTTCTGGAGAGTTTTCTGGTGTTCTACATTTCATATTGAGGTAAATTTCTCTTGTTCTTGTACAAATAATGTACACACTGTAATAAATGTGGACAAAAGCCCTTAGTCAGGCATGTTTTTCAGACACTCTACAGTATGTTTAACTTTGAAGGATATGTGAGGTGGCAAAGAGACTGCATGGATTTCATCAATTTCTACTTCATCTACTCAGTCCACATACCTGCAACTTTCTACCTTTCAAAAAATTTTCTCTGATCTCTCCATTGAAAATTCAATAAATTTCTGTTAGTTCACACAAACAGAAAAAATACAAGATCAGGTACAAAATGATACTAAGTCTGTTTAATTTACTGGTAATAATAGCTTTTTGGTGCAAGGGTGCCACAGGCTTTTGCTGCACTGGCCAAACAAAAGAATAATAAGATAAAATATATATATATATATAAATTTTAAAAATCTTTGTGTATTTCTTCTTCATTGAGCTGACCTTTTGAAATTCCCAAGCTGTCAGCCTCAACTGCCTGTGGAGGTAACTTATTCCAGTAATTTAGAGCTCACTGGCTAAAAGAAAACTAACCATCACCCATATCTCAATCCTATGGTGGGGGGCAACAAGTTGATTGCGATCTACCATTCGATCGTGGCTTTAATTTCGGTCAATCACAAAGAATTTTAAATATATATATAAAATAGATTAGTCAAAATCTAAATATTATTATTATGAGCCCCACTGCATACACTTATTACAAGTCCGTTGAACCACGTGACTACTCTTATTGCCACACAGCTGCTAGGCACAGAGTGTCCACTTGCTGAATTACTCCCAACATGCCCATTGCTAATAAAATTGGTACTGGTTTGAAAAGATTAATTTGTTGAGCGTAGTGAGTTCATTTTGTGTTTTTTGGTTACTATTCTTTGCATTTTGGTTACTATTATTTTAATTACTTATGTATTGTTAGCATAGCGAGTTAATTTTTCATTACATTTCGGTTACTATTATTATAATTATTTATGTATTATTATTAGCATAGCGAGTTCATTTTTCATTACATTTTGGTTACTATTATTTTAATTATTTCTGTATTATTATTAGCATAGTGAGTTCATTTTTCATTGCATTTTGGTTACTATTATTTTAATTATTTCTGTATTATTATTAGCATAGCGAGTTCATTTTTCATTGCATTTTGGTTACTATTATTATAATTATTTTTGTGCATTATTATCTTTTTTTTTTGTATTTATCTTCTGACATTATGAACGAGAAGTGCCTCTCATGCTGCCATTATGAAGAGAAGTGCTTCTCATGTAATAAATCTGGAGTGCAATTATACTGATTTCTGAAAGAACATTTAAGGTAATTATAATTGATAGCGATCATAATTGATGGAACTTATAAGTACTTGGGCTTTGAAGGTAAAAATTTATTTAAGCCTGGATGTAACTGATCTTAACATTAAGATTTTTTTGTATTTTGGGTGTTGGTTCATTCTCTGCACTTAACCCAGGTACTTCATGCAAAGTATCACTCACCAGAGTCGTTTCTGTGTTGGGCATGGCTGAAAAACATGGACTGAACACCTCACAATGTTGAAGGAGAAACTCAGTATTCAGCCAAGCAAATTTAATAAAGTTTTCCCTTTCAGTGCTTTCCTTTCCTTTCCTGAATACATCCAGGCTTAAATAAATTTTTACCTTCAAAGCCCAAGTACTTATAAGTTATAGAGAAGGAATCTCAGTTTACCAAGCAGAAAAACCCTGAAGCATTTAATGTTGAACATTGCTAATAATCCAGGATTCTGCCCTGTTTTGCTGAATTGTTTAAGGAAGCAAATAACAGCTATACAGGAAAAAGACAAACTGTGCATACAGCGAATAAACAAAGTGCATTATTTAATTGTGAAGATGATGATGCTGCTGTTCTTCTTGGCCTCTTAAACCATACTAATACTTTGCCTGAATTGGTTCACCAGGATGCTAGTGAGCCAGTAAGTCTCACTGACAAAGTGAAAGAGTCAGAATCAACCAGGTACAGTGAGGATGTGGATATTTCTGATGAAAATGTACAGGCATATATCTCAGGTTACCTAGTCAGAAATATTTTAAAGAGTAACAATTGTGAAACATGTAAACGTTTACTATTTAGGCCCCAAAAGATCTTGATATTGAAAAATTATTGTATTTTAAAGATTTTAATATAAGGAGTATGGATTGAAATGGCCATCAAAGGAATTGTTGAATACAATGATATGTGTATCAAATATTTTATTTTCTGAAGTTGATTTCGTATTTCATAAGGAAAATTTTGTCAAAAAACATGTTTCATTGACCTTGAGTGGATTCAGAACCATAAGCACAAAGATAATATGCAAAAAGTGCTTATTCAGTCTTTCTTGAAAATTATGTTAAAAAAAAGTGAAAAATGTAAACTTGGCTTACCAGTCTAGTCAAGCATCAAAATCCCTTAAAAAAATTGAAATATGTTAAATACATGTAACTGGGAAATGTTAAACCTGTGCTGTGAAAGCTAGAGGGAAAAATTGTGTGATGATTATTTTTATTAGAAATCAGTTGTATCAAAGCAATATTAACTGATTAACTGACTATTCTGAACTACATAAAACATGAGAAATCGACAAATAAGATACAATTTCATTTCAATTGGATGGAATTCTATTGTCTGGTAAACTCCAAATCACTGAAGCTTCTTCTGGTTTTCAGAGACATTCCAAAGTAATCTTCAGAATATCTCTGAAAACCAAACATGACAATTATAAAAAATATCTGTTCCTTTTTATTTAAAAAAAAATAGTTCAGAATTGGCATCATAGTTAAAAAAAAAAAAAAAAAAAGATTCTGATATTGTTGAAGATGACAGCTCCCACTTGCTTTAGTGTAGTGATCTGTCCAGAAGAAAGTCTTAATCATGTTTCAGAGTCTTTATCTGTATCAGTATCTTTCTTACAACTCCCATATCAAAATTATCTGAATTTTGATGTTGGACGCTTTTTTTTTGTTGTAAAGCTAACTCAAACAAATAGTGATCTAAATGAAAGAATGCTAAATTTTGTTAAAGAAAATAACTAACTCACCAATAAAACAGTCAAAATTTAGTCACATAATTGTATTCCAAATTTTTTCATTGATTCCAGATTCTTTGTATTTTTATGTAGTATACAAAAAAAAAAAAAAAATTATTATTAAATTTCTGAAGTTGGTTAACCGCTATATGATGCAGTTCATTTCATAGGATGCGATAGCAAATGTAAATAAAGGAAAAGAATTAAAATTAAATCTCAGAAAACATATAAATTACCATATATATACTTGAGAAAAGAATTTAAATTAGAAGAAAGAAAAAAGGGGGGTAGTGGGGCAAAAACAGAGGTTTGAACTGAGGATGAAGAAAACAACTTTACTACACTGCTATCATTACTGTTAATTTAGGATTACCAATATATTTACTTATGTTTATATTTCGTTATTCTTCCGTCTTTTACACTGTCTTTTTTTTGTATTGGAATAATAATTAATTGTGAATATTTCATACTAATAATTGGTGAATATTTTACCCCAGGGGCTCACATCTGGTGAGTATGGGCTTGGCAAACCCACACAGTATCATCCACCAGCAATTATTAGCCAGCAAAAGGTTAAATACTAAAAGTGTTATGGACAAAGCTTTCAAAATCGTGAATTCCATCAGAGGACAATCTCTTCAAAGGAGACTTCAAAATGCAACTCGATGAAAATTAACCAGATCTGACATTACGCACAGATGTGGGGTGGCTAAGTCGGAGTAAGTTTCTACAGAGATTTCAAATGCTGAATGAAATTAAAGAAATTGTTGATCAAAGGGGAGATGATTATCAGCATCTACAGGATACGAAGTGGTTGTGTGATCTGGCTTTTTTTGCCATATTTTGTCAGTAAATTAAGTGATCTGAATTTGGAATTACAAGGAAAAAATAAAAATGTGGATGACATGATTAGTAGTATTTCTGCATATAAATATCAATTTTTGGCAATGGCTAAGGATCTCAAAGAAAAAAACCAAAAAAAACCGATCATTTGCAAAAATATCCTGTTTTTGAATTTAATAGTGAGAAATATGTTTCTTAAATTTAGAAAATTGTGGATGATTTTGAAACTAGATTCAGTGATTTTAAAACAGTTCAAGACATTGTTCAATATATTTCTTATCCATTTAATGTTGACTAAGTTACAAAACAAATTGCAGAAAAAATCGCTGAGATTTTTCACATGGTGAAAATATTACTTGAAAATAGTAGTAGTAGTGGCATGTGATGCAAGAAAGGAAGTGTATGAGCGTATGCAGCATCAGCCAAAAAAAAAAAAAAAAAATCACACCATTCCCTCCAAATGCCTGTCCAGTTCCTCCTTAAATTTATTTAATCTATCAACTTCCACAACGACAGATGGAAGTTTGTTCCAGCAATTAACCACCCGCTGACTAATGGCAAATTTCCGCACATCTATTCAACATCTGTCTTTTCTTTTTGAATTCATGCCCCCTTAGGTTCGTAATCTGAACAAGTGGAAGGATCCCATCAGAATTCAGCGTGGTCAACTCATTCAAGGGTTGAGCACATTAAAATTCTTATATTGAAATTATTACAAATGAAATTATTACATTGCGAAACGACATCTTCCTAAAAGCCATCAGAAAATATGTTTGCCGAGAAAAGTACCCAAATGTAAAAACATGCAGTGAACTTTTAATTAAATTCCTGTTTTGGTTCCACATATCTATGTGAATCGGCCTTTTCGTACTTGAAACAAAAAAAGAAGAATCTCGCTACTCTTACGTACTTGCATGCACAAGATTCTTTACGGTTGGCCTTATCACAGTATATCGATTTTGAAAGCTTGGCAGATGACATTAAGATACAAACTTCACATAAATTAAAAATTTAAATATTTATGAATTTAAAATAAGAAACCTGAATCGTATTTAACTTTAAAATTTATAAACAATATTTTTCAATACGTGTTGATTACCCTTTTTAACCATGTGCAATGAAATTCTTGAGATAGTAGATCGCGGCACATTTTGAAGAAAAAGTCGATCGCATCACAAATTAAGTTGGTCACTCCTGCTATAGAACATAGGATTGAGATATGGCTGATTGAGCTAGAATATTAGAATTAAATGTTGAGGTCCTTTAACCATCATTGGCTTGGACAGTGACATCGTAATCCTAGATGACTCCTACCTTTGGGAGTGTAGTGTTGGACATGATGAAATAACAGTCACATGGTGAAGTTATACAACTTTCACAGTGCATCACAGCAGATTGTCAAGAAGCACCTTGGGCACTGACTTCAGTACTTCACCCAATAATGTGTCCATTGCCTGCAAAGATGCCTCTGATGCTTGAGCCCACTACATAAGGTACTTTTGAAACTTTGCTCATATTATCTTCTCTAGGAATACAATTTGTGGTACCTTGACAGTTTGTCTCTTTCTGCCTTGGCTTATATAAGCAGAGGGTGACATACAGGTGGCGGCATACTATTGAAAGAATGCAGTTTCTAACAGATGTGTGGTTATCCATTTATTTTTGTTCATAGGTTGCTTTATAACAACTAAATATTTGCATCAATTAATGGTTTGTATGGATTTCCAGAAAATTTATTGATAGCTTTCTCAAAGAAACATAATCATCAGCCATTTTCAATCCACTGCAGGATGAAGGCCTCTCCAGCAACTTTCCAGTTCGTTCTGTTTTGTGCAATGGCCATCCATTTACTACTCACAAACTCATGAATTTCATCTATCCATCTCCGCCGTTGTCTTCCAGGTTTTCTTCTATTTCCTCTTGGGTACCATTCTGTTATTTTCTTAGTCCATCTGTCATCATGTCTTCGAGCTATGTGTCCTGCCCAAGACCATTTTAGTTCTTTAGTTTTGATAAGAATGTCCTTTACTTAAGTTTGCTGCCTAATCCAATCCATTTGTTTCTCTTCTTATATAACAGTCTGATTCCCAATATAATTCATTCCATTCTTTGCTGTGTAGTTCTCAGCTTCTCTTCCATTCTTTTGGTGAGTGCCCAAGTTTCACTTCCATAAGTCATGGTGGTGAGTATACATTGGTTCATTATTTTACGTTTCAGACAAATTGGAATATTGCTCCTCAGTATGTGCATATATTTCCTGAATGCCATCCATCCAAAATTTATTCTTCTCTTGACTTCCAACTATTTATCATTATTACAGCTAATGACTTCTCTCAGATAAGTATATGACTCCACCCTTTTCAATTACTGCTCCTTCAATCATTATTTCCCTTTCTGTGGCATACTTGTTCATCATTACTTTTGTTTTAGCCATATTCATCTTTAGTCCAAAATCCTTACTAACTGTGCATAACTGATTAAGATTTTCCTCTAATTCTTTGGGATCGTGGCTTATGACCACAATGTCATCTGCAAATCGGAAATGGTTTAGGTACTCTCCATTCACATTGATTCCTTTCTGCGACCAGTCTAATCTGAAAGCTTCCTCAAGGGCAGCAGTAAACAGCTTCAGAGATACTGTCTCCTTGTCAAACTCCTTTCTCGATTTTAAATTTGCTACTGTCTTTGTCTAGTGTGAAGGAGTGTTCTCATATATTTTCTTCAAAATCATAATATATGGGGTATCTATGCCTTGTCTTTCCAGTGCTCGAAACACTGCCTTGTGCTGTATGGAGTCAAATGCCTTTTCATAATCCACAAATGCCAGGCATAATGGTGTTTTATATTCATTTGTTTTCTCCATTAGCTGTGATATTACATGAAGGTGATCCATAGTTGATAATCTTGTCCTAAAGCCAGCTTGCTCTTTCTGTTGATTCTCATCAAGTATTCTTTCTAATCTGTTAGTAATGACCCTTGTGAACAACTTGTAGATGTGGGATAACAAGCTAATTGGTCTATCATTTCTGATTTATCTCCTTTCTTATGCAGCAAAACTATGATTGCATTATTCCACTGCTTAGGCGTCACACCTTTTCTAATGCATTTTGTGAAGAGTGTTGCCAGTTTTTGTGTCATGTCTCTTCCTCCCAATTTTAAAAACTCTACAGTAACTTCATCTTCCCCTGGGGCTTTCTGATTCTTCATTTTCTTCAACGCATGTTCTACCTCATCAGGAAGAATATTGGGTATGTTGTATGTGTTGCTAATTTGCAATCCATATTCCCCACTGTTGGCATCATTTCCTCGCTCCTTGTATAATTCTCTATAGTAGTCTTCTGCTATTTGAATTATGCCTTCTCTGCTATTTATAAGTACACAATCGCTATTCTTCAGTTTCAGTATCATTTGTTTTTCTGTATTACTGCTCATGACTGCTGATTTAAGTCCTTTGTTTTCCCTTAATGCTTGTTCTACTTTTCTTGTGTTAAATCTTCTTATGTTCTCTGAGTCTCTTTCTAATGGCTTTGCATAACTCAGTATACTCAATTTTCTCCTTATCAGTGTTTATCTTGCTCTTCATTTGTCACCTTCGGTTCATCATAACAAGTGTTTCTTGACTAACTTTTTCCCTATAGGTTTCTTGGACTTTATCACTTTCAGAAAGTCGTAATATTCCTTGTTGATATCTTGGTCCTGAGCAGTTGGCAGAAGCTCAAACTTGTTCTTAAGTTCCAGTACATACTACTTTTTCTCCTCTTCAGTTATCTCAAAGAAACAATGCATATAAGTAAAGCTTAGTAAGGCTTATAAGTATTTTGTCTTATTTGATTTTAATATTTTCTTTCTGTCCACTTTCACCTTTTTATGTACACTTTTCTGCTCTGCATTAATAAACAATACTGAAGAGCAGCATTTTTGTTTCTTCAATTACTGTTATCAGTCAGTTATTGTTATCACTAGCAGTCTAAAAGTGATCAAAATAAGTGGTGTCCACCCTATAACGATAGCTGTATTTAAAATAAATTGCCATGATGCTTATAGGGCAAATGTTTCAGTGTTTGTTATATTTTTTTTACACATTGAGAGCATAATTTCCCAATTCATGAACATTTGATCTTACAACAAGTTTTGAATGACAAATTTGGATGAGAAAAAGTTTCTGAGCTCTTAAAAAGTTTATTAGCTCAGTCTTTTTTTAGGAACTTTTTTTCGTCTTCAGCAACTAAAAGATATTACCTTTTGAAAATAAAATGAATGAGAATGAAATACTTTTTAACACTTGCTTATGTAACCATGTTGCATATGCACTACCCTACCAACAGTATTAGGACACTCCTGTCTGGAAATCCATGATTTTCAGTGAGCAAAGTAAATAGGGTGTGGGCCCATCTTTGGCTCCAGCGACAGTATCAGTTTGTTGTGGAGCACTGCAGTTCACTTCCTTTAAGTGGGCAGCAGGAATTTGTCCATTTCCCCTTTAGTGCAGTTATCAGTTCAGCTGTAGAAGATGATTGTATTGGCTGTGCTGGACTGCTAGCAAAGTGAATTGTTAAGTTTTTCTCGGACAAGGTTTCTGTTGAACTGTATGGGATGGAGCACTGTGATGGCACATGGTAGGCCCCATTTGAATATAGCTTCCAGAGTGCAGGTGTGACGAGATATCCGTTTACAATTTGGTGATCATGGTTTTTGACACTAACGCCACTGGCACTGTGTCATGACCCGGTCTCCTCCAAACTGTAGCAAATGGTTTTGCCTGATCTGAAGATAGTGTAATGCAATTCATTGTCTCATGTTTCCTTTATTGCATGGTCTAGGTACTACTGCAGGCAACATCTGGCATCCTTTGGTGTGTTGTGGAACTTGTGAACAGCAGCATTGTTAAGAAAGCCTGTGCCATGCAGAACTCTACTAACTGTGGATGCCCATGAGTGTCTCAAGTGGGACACTTATGGATATTCATGTGAATATTATGCACTCCATAGGGCATAATATTAACATACCAAAATGTAAATTCATCCATTTCCACTAAATAGAGTATTGATTTAATGAGAGAGATGAGCAAGTAACCATGTAACGTTATTATTTTATTTTGTACTGAAAACTGAATGTTGGAGATATATATATATTGCTACAACTGGTATTTTTTTTTTTTTTTTTTCACTTTCCTGTTTTAACAAAGATTTTGAGATTTAGCAAAACCAGTTATACATTTGGAATCAGAACCTTTTTAAATAAATGTTTTAGTACTTACCAACTGGCATTATCTGTTGTGAGTGCCTTGTGAACCTTCTTTGCCAAGCTGGTGGAATAAGACGAGGAATTTCGGCCCTATTGATAGCAGCTTGCCTTTTCCTTCGTAAAACATTGAAGTTAATCTTCCTTCCTGTTTGGGAAAAATTATGAAACAGTAACCTTATTTTGCAATTTATAAATGTCAAGATCAGCAAGGCTCAATAAGTTCTACATTATATATATATATATATATATATATATATCAGTAAACAATAGAATAAGAGGAATTACCTCTATATTGACCTTAGAACGCTTCAATTCAAATGAATATAAAAACTAACAAATGAATTCACGCCCGAAGAAACATTAATGATCCAATTCACTCGGAATCGAAGGTCTAGAAGCTCCAACCTAACCCCAAAATACATCAAACTACCAATAAATATCCACGAACGAAATAAGACATTTTGTTCTTTAATAAAAATTAATGAGAAAACAATTTCGAACATGATATAAAATAATTTTTTGCTTCCCTGAAGCGGACAAGGCTTTAAAGGAGGGGTGGGCAAGAGAGGGCCCGCGGGCCACATCCGGCCCGCGACGATGTTGAATCCGGCCCCCTCGGTAAATGCATAAATATAGAAAATCCATACCTGACTACACTCGCCGTAAACGTTCGGTTCAATCGGGAATCGCGGCCAGTACAACTAACCAAGTGAATCTACGCAGCTTCAAAGAGTTATTTCCTAATTATTATTGTAGCATCGATCGAACGAAGTTCCTTTGGGTTTGACTTCTTATTGAAAAAAATAATATTGGTGCGAGATATTTTATGTTTTATGCCTTTTCTAATTATTACAATTTTTAATTTAATATAATTTATAGCCCGTAAAATGAGCCAATTAAAAAAAAAAAAGAAAAATTGATGCCGAATGCCGCATTTTCAATGATAATTGGACATTCAGATATTTTTTTTTAAAAATACATTAATAATTTGGTAATTCAAGTAATATAACATTTTTTAGGTTCTGATTTTTTTTATTAAATCGTTCAATCTATTCCGGCCCGCGTCATGATACGAAAATTTCATTCGGCCCGCTGACGAAAAAAGTTGCCCACCCCTGATTTATATGATGTTCATTTACAAGTAATTTAATAAATAATGTAAGTGTATGCATTTGTAATGAAAATGTAATTTTCTTGTTCTTCCTTACACAAAAAGGTGAAGTAAGTATAAAAAAATTTTGTTGGGGGATGGGGGCGCTGATTTTTTTTCACACAGGTGTCAAATATCACCGATCGCTCCTGGATCTACACAACCTAGCCAAAATTCTAATCCGGTCGCTGATAGATGTCATTGCAGTCCTTTTCCGATTTGTTTGTAATAATTGGACTTTGTCTCTTTAGTCATGCTGGTACCAAATTCGTTCGGTGGAAGAATTTTTTTTTTTGTGTCATATATTATATTGTATGCGTCATATTTTTTACTTCAGTTTTCTTCTTTCCTACACTGTGAGATATGTGAAACTGTGTGGCTGAGCACTTTGTGTGTGTTTGGGGGGGGGGAGGCGATGATGGGATCAGTTTCAGGTTTTAAGTGGGTGGAACATATTCTTTCCCTTATTATTAGAACTTTCTTGAATCCTATTTCTCTTCATCGCTCATAATGGTTAGTAAAGGTATATGTCTGACCTTCACGTGGACAGTACATCATATTTGTCACCCACTTCCTCCTGACATAGATGTGTACTAGGAAGCAGCTTTCTTGCCATTCGTCACTTCCAAGCATCAAAGTGGACAGAAACAACAAACATACAAGCAATAAAAAAATAAAAAAAACTATCATATGGTTACCTAAGAACAACCCCACTCACCCACATGTTATTATTGTTGGGTTTTT
This sequence comes from Mastigoproctus giganteus, assembly GCF_048544385.1. NCBI lineage: Eukaryota > Metazoa > Arthropoda > Arachnida > Uropygi > Thelyphonidae > Mastigoproctus > Mastigoproctus giganteus. Next base: position 50,097,539 of record NC_143585.1, read on the forward strand.
AGGAGCATCGGCAACTACGACCATGTTTGTTCGGTGGAGAAATTTGTTCCAAAAGTTATTGTTGGTGACTCTATTGTCAGGGAGACGGGGGGCGTATACTTTTTTTAAGAATAGGTGGAACGGGACCAGGGGCAAAAGTTGATGACGTAGAGCAGATATCATCTTTTAAGGGAAAAGGTGATATTCTTGTATATGTTGGCACTAATGACTTTAAGAGTAAGAGATCTGTAGATTTACTCAACAAGTACAGTTCAGCGTTGGAAAAAAGTCTTGAGTTAGGGTTGAATGTGAAAGTGTCTGCAATTCTGCCCAGACATGATAGGAAGGAGTATATGATGAGATCCTTGTCGATCAATTCCAACCTGGAGAGATTGTGCAAGGCTCACGGGGTAGAATTTTTCTTAGCCTGGTCTGTGCTTGTTGACAGGAGAGACTGTTTCTACGGGGATGGAATACACTTAAATAGAAAGGATAATATTTTCTGTTGTAGCATCAGACAATATTTTCCGCGGATAGCATCAGAAAGTATTTTCTGATGCTATCGTGGCAGCGTTAGGTGGATCAGAAAACTGCTAGCTTGTGGGGGGGGATACACAGACTCAGGTAAACAGTGGCTGCAGGCAGAGGCAAAAGTGATTCTTGCATTGCTTCTATTAGAATGAGCAACACCCTGGAAAGCATGGAAATGGAGATTTCCAGTACTGCTGAAAGTCAGTGGAACAAGTAAATACATGGGCTGTGTTAGAGTAACTAAGAGTAGAAACAGGTGCATGTATACTTGCATGCACACCAATGCTGGAGTTAAAAAATTTGATTAGCTTGAAGTGCTAGTCAAGACATCAAAGTCAGATATTGTCGGGATATCAGAGACATGGTGTCACACAGACATAAGCACTGTGCAGAATTGGAATTTGGGGAGTACAATGTGTACAGAAAGGATACAACAGGAAGAGGGGAGGGGTTATGCTGTTAATTAAGAAACATAAAATCGAAGGAAGTGCATCCAATTGGTGTTGGTGGACAATGCAATGTTGAGTCTGTTTGGTGTGACATATGCACTGGGAAATGAAAAATGGAGTCACTGGATAAAGAAGCACTGCAGGATCATCTAGACAAGACTGCAGTAATAATTAAGACAGCATGGATTTGTTAAAGGGAGGTCTTGTCTGACCAATTTGATTGGATACTATGATGTGGTCACAAAGGAACTGAATGCCAAAAATAATGTTTATATCATATACTTGGATTACAGGAAAGCTTTTGATACCGTTGCAAATGGAAGACTGTTGTACAACTTGGAGAGGTATGACATTAAGGTCATGTTGCTGCAATGGATAAAAGGATGGGTGAGTGGGAGAAGATAGAGTGTTATTCAATGGACACTGCTCTTCATGGACTAATGTTATTAGTGGAATCCCCCTGGGTTCAGTGTTGGGCCCATTGTTGTTTTCTGTATTTATCAATGATATTGATGAAGGTATATCAGGTTTAATGTCCAATTTTGCAGATGATACAAAGGCTGGCAGGGTTGTTAACAACAGTAAAGACAGTATGCTAATCCAACTGGATCTAGGTAAGTGGGCAATTATGCTGACAAATGCAAAGTACTGCATATGGGTAGCAATAACCCAAGAGAAACGTACCAACTGTGTGGTACTACACTCAGGGAAGTGTAAAGTGAAAAGGACCTGGGGATAATTGAGCATTCAAATATGAAGTTCGCTGAACAGTGCAGATGGGCTGCCAGGGCAGGTCATGGAGTCTTATCAATGATATATAGGAATTTTGCTAGCAGGGAAGGGAGGTGATTATTCCATTGTACAAGGAAATAGTTCTCTTAGGGGCCCTGCGGCTAAGCAGCCAGAGACAGAACACAGCACTACTTTGTCACAAACCAGATCAGGCAATGATCAGGCCACACCTAGAGTATCGTGTACAGGAAGTTAGAGTGGAAGAAATAAGGCGGATTTTCACATTAATTTTTCTCGTCATTATTTGACGCATTATACACTAGTTTTGAAATGGAAAAGATGAGCATTTTATATTTATAAATACATGTATATATAAATTATCATTTGAAAAAAAATTGTAAACTACTATAAAACAAAACAGGCATTGTTTTTATATCTATTTTATTCTTACCTGCCATTTTCTTTGGTGCTTTGCATATAAAACTCCCGGTAGTTGTAATTAGATTAATAGGAGATGGTGCCGGAGATGTTTTATTCATATTTCGAATCAGTTTGGCTCTTCCAAATTTCCATTCTGTATCAGACTGTGCCTGTATGCGCTGATAAGTGTTGGACATCATGGCGATCAACAAATTGATAAGGACAACCACAGTTACCATCATGTAAACTCCAAACACAATCTTCATAATTATCCTCGAGAAAGGAGGGTTTAAATGCATTGGCGGCATTAGATCTGGTTCCACAAGACCAAAAAGGGCAAAGAAGAGCATTTCAAATGTATCTATGGGCGATTGAAATACAACGGCAAATGTCAAATTACTTCCACCTGGTGGCTGATTGACGGGTTGGTAAATGGCACATAGATGTAAAGAGAATCCCGCGAGAAATATGAGTAGTATGGCAAGGAAGCGCAGTAAATCCTTAATAAGGTCTCTAATGATGACTGTCCATGGTCCAAAAAGGTGATGGAATGTTAGAAAGTTTAGGAATTCAACAAAACATAATAGCAGCGCTACAGCGAGAAGTTGGTTTCGGATATAAAGCAATATAAGTCTAGAATCGTCAGTCTGGAAGAAAAATGCTACTCCGTGAACGCATATGCCGAGTATGCTGACCCCCATAATAACCACTTTGATCCAACCGAGTCCCGCTCTGTCTTTGGGGTTAGTAATATCAGACACTACCATTCCAATGAGCCAGATAACAAACAGCCACTCATGAGGATGAGGCAGTAGGTGGGTGGACTTCCATAATGGCAACCATGGATTGACGACGGTAATGGTCAAAAGTACGATGAAAAATATGTGGGAAACGAGGTATGACATGAATTTAATGATGGGTATATTGGCTAAGCGATGTCCTATTGGAAGTGAGCACACAATCCATGTAATGGGGCAAACCAAAAAAGCACAGAAGAGCAACATCATTTTCCACGTTGCCCACTGGAGATTTCCCATCCACAGATCAGTGAGGTACTTCTGAACTGCCGGATGTGCGACTACCTCTTTCTGTTGAAGTTCAATTAATACATCCAGGAATGGCGTGTTTCGAGAATCCACGGCACGTAGAAGAGTTCCGGTATTGTACGAGACTGCTGCAATACCTAAAAGATCAGATGCCATTCCTTCACAAAAGATGGCCATGGTTTCTAAATCTCTTGCGCGATCTTTCTCTCTTAGAGCAAGGAGTTGATAATTTCTTGCCATCTTAGCCGATGTTTCGATGGGTGCTGCAGACACAAGCACGAACTCAAGCACTGGCTTGTTTGCATGGTTTTTCCCGCAAACCATGAGATCCACGAGAAACTAAAAGAAAAAAAAAATATATATATATTAGTGGAATGAATTAATAATAACAAAAATGTGAAAATAATGCTAAGAAAAATGTTAATCAAATATTATTACATGCATCAGAGCTAAAAAGGCTTAGGACTGTTTTATATTATTCCAGATATTTATTATTTCGATATGTCCATAATTTCTTCAACATACTTTATGTTATCCAGTCAAAAGGGAAACTATAAATTTGGGATTCCCGCATAATTGCCAAACATGGGAATCTTTAAAACTATTAGAAAATAAAACGCAAAAAGACAGCAATACCAGATATGATTAGGTAATCCATCTGCAATGAAGTGAAAGAAAGAAACTCTCGAACTGTGTCTGTTAAAACTAATGAATGTGTAAATTTGAAGTACAGATAGGCGATATTGTTTGTAAGGATTGGAAGTAAAAGAGCCGCATTAATTTTATTTCGAAGGATTTAGAACATTATGGCAGCGAATAGAGCACTGTTATTTATTATTCTATGGAACGGTGAATCAAGGATTGAAGCTCCTAAGGAAAGTTCAACAATTCAATTAAAGATTCCAAGAAAAATTCAATAATTAAAATCAAAGTTGTTTGGGAAGCTGCAAGTGGAAGTATAAAGGCAACAAACGCATATTATGATTTATTTTAAAACAATAAATGAGGAAGGAAATTATTCAACCGAGCTAGTGTTTTGCACCTCTATTTGATGTTTATATTTTGGGCTTTATTTTTCTAGAGAATATGCTTCCAATTAATTGTCTCCGATTACAATCCCAATTTACACTTTTAGGAAATATGAACTTATACTTTCTGTATTCTTTGAGAGAGTGACTTATTATTTTTTTTATGCCATTCCCTAATCAGCTACACGTTTCGAAAATGCTTAACTTGATAAAAAAAATTTTTTTTCCTAGCCTTCGGGTCAGACGAAGGATAAGATCATAAATATTTCTAGTTTTTTCTTATTCTTCTGGTATGAGAATGGATCAGGAAACTAAAGAATTAGCTCCATATGTAGCTCAAAGTGTGAAGACCACTGTTCCTGGTGAAGCTGAGTTTTCAGATGCTAATATAGATCTCCACAAAAGTGATACTTACTACATCGTATGTGGACAATGTCCAGAACACTAATTGCTTATGTTCCAACTAAATATTGGCACTTAATTATGCTTATGCAATGTTATATCGTCAAATTAAAATGCATTGATTAAAATTGTTAAACATTGCTATTACTTACCTGATTATCATCCATTAAAATCTGGGTATCGTGCTCCTTCTTCAAAAGGTATTTAAGAACATCATAATTACCAGCTCCTGCAGCAAGACAGAGCGGTACTTTTCCATCCTGTCCATATGAAAGAAATTGCATTATGATTGCATACTGAACCCTGAATATACACTTTGTATATTTTATGCTACTTTGTATTTATCCTAATTGAATTGCTCAAAGAATAATCTAGAAGCTAAAAGTGTATAATTGTATCTAATTATTTGTTTCTTTCAAATGGCTGTTTCAGAGACCTGAAAACGAGTTTTCTGAACGTGATTTCTAAAGCTGTTTGATGGTTTTTAGTAAAGAATTTTATCTGGCAACATTGCGTCTATGAAGAGAGAGAGGGGGCCATTTCGAAGAAAACAAACAGTAATAGTTCGAAATTACCTCCTATTCTTTTTTATACAGGGTGTTTCAGTTAAACGTTTCAGAACTTCTAAGAGGGGTAGGGTACATCCTGACAACTCGAAATCATATAGCAATGTGGGGTCGGAAATGCTTTCCTGAAGCGGTGTTGTACACAGAAGCACCATAAAAAGAAAAGAGACCGTAAGTGAGAAATCGTTTTAATAATACATGAAAAGAAGCAAAAGGTACATGGATTAAAGTAAGTGTTCGAAGTTTCTTCCACGGGCTACAATGCACGCCTCACATCTCCGACGCATGGACATCCGAACATTCTGGAATACTCCAGGCGAATTTCGAATTTCTTCGGCAGCTACTGCGATTCTTGCAACCAGCTCCTCAGCATTGTCAACAGGGGTGTCATAAACTAGCGATTTCATATGACCCCAGAAATAAAAATCAAGACATGATAGGTCGGGTGACCGAGCAGGCCAACGCACGGGACCACCACGTCCGATCCACTGTTGACCAAATGTGACATCCAGGTAGTTACGAACATCTCCGCTATAATGGGCAGGGGCTCCATCGTGTTGGAACCACATTGTCTGTTGCGTCGATGCAGAAATCTGTTCATCTCTCAAAAGTTGTGGCAATACTTGCTGCAGAAAGATCAAGTAGATAGGTCCGGTTAGACGACACGGTAACAAGTAAGGTCCGATGAGGTGATCTCCCATAATACCGGCCCATACATTGACCGAAAATCGAATCTGTGCTGCACGACGTCGTATTGCATGCGGGTTCTCGACCGCCCAGATATGGTCGTTATGCGTGTTGAAAATTCCTTCCCTTGTGAAGGATGCCTCATCGGAAAACAACACTTCAGCAGGAAAAAGGGGATTTGTAGCACATTTTCCAAGGTACCACTGTGCGAAAGCAATACGAGGTGCATAATCCTCCGGTTACTGTGTCTGGACACGCTGCACGTGAAACGGATGCATGTCTTGTTCTCGGAGAATCCTCCAGACGCTGCAATGGGAAACCCCGACTGCGTTTGCTAGACTTCGTGTACTCGTTCTTGGATTCCCCTGTACATGCTGCAGCACATTCTGTTCGACGGCTGGGGTCCGTGCTGTTCTTACCCTGTCCCTGTCAGCTCTTTCAAATGAACCTCTCTCAGCTAACCTCTGGTGCAGTCTTGCAAAGAAATTATGACTGGGAATACGCCTCGTCGGATATCGTTCCGCGTACAAACGCTGTGCGGCTGGTCCACTACAATTTGCAGCCCCGTACGCCAAATGCATATCGGCTAACTCTGCGTTCGTGTAATCATCCATCCTACTAACTTCGCGTTCTTGTTCAAGAAATTCGAAATTCGCCTGGAGTATTCCAGAATGTTCGGATGTTCATGCGTCGGAGATGTGAGGCGTGCATTGTAGCCCGTGGAAGAAACTTCGAACACTTACTTTAATCCATGTACCTTTTGCTTCTTTTCATGTATTATTAAAACGATTTCTCACTTACGATCTCTTTTTTTTTTATGGTGCTTCTGTGTACAACACCGCTTCAGGAAAGCATTTCCGACCCCACATTGCTATATGATTTCGAGTTGTCAGGATGTACCCTACCCCTCTTAGAAGTTCTGAAACGTTTAACTGAAACACCCTGTATAGTCAGTTCTGAAACTTTTGAAACATATGTTATAAATAAATAACAAACGTCGTATTTTTATGAAGAATATGGGAAATGAAGTAGACGGAATCAGTTCACCTAAAACTTTTTTTCAAATTTGAGAAACAGCCAATTCTCTGAGGGAGTACGGAAGCGTTGACGATCGACCTAATTCCAAGAAATAGAAAACGGATCACTTTTTTTTTAGCAGAGTTCGTCACTGGAAGAATGATACACTGCCCTAATTGCAAGGCATCCTAGAGGTTATTCTACACGAACTTTTCGCTGCCACTAAATGGACTTTTTATAGGATGACCATCCTAGAAAGGTCTTCAGTTCTTTGCAGAACTGAAGCCATTCTTGATAAGAGCACCCCTTCTCCCCTTTGTTCCCCTCTCTCGTTGCTCTTCTTTGTACTCGTTCCAGTATCTCTACATCCTTCCTAAAATGAGGCCTCCACACTTGTATAGAGTAAAGATGTGGCATGAGCATTGTCTTATACAATGGATGATCACTTCCATATGCCTTCATTGAGCTTACAAATTGAATTCTGGAAGGACTTTTCTTTATTCGGAGAGGAGGGGAAGAATTCGCTATAATCTGTCTAACATACTAAGGGATGGTGGTTTTCAATTGTGTGGGCAAGAAACTTCATTAATGATAGCACAGCCCTCCAAGACTTCTCAAGAGAGAAGGTATCATTCTCAAGTGCACAATGGTGGATAAATTAGTGATGATTGTTCTTTTTTTTTTTTTTTTATAAATTTAGTAATGATTTGGTTGCAGTTCTGGAATAGCACGCATGAAAACTGTGCTGTTTTATTGCTGCAATAAAATAGTCACACTTGTAAATTCTTCTGGCTGTATTTACACTTGTAATAATAATTTACACTTGTAATTCTTCTGATTGATATTTATACATTTGATCATATCAAATTGACATTTACAACAAAATATGTATCAGCTATAATGAATATCTTGAAATAGAGAGACCTAATTTTCTGAAAGTTTGCCAATATATTGTACCACTTTGAAAATAACAAAATATAATATCTCGTAATATTTAGTGTAAAAACAAACCTTTGTCACTGATAGAGGAGAGGCTCCATTGTTTACCAGCAATTGTACAACATCGAGATATCCATGGCGAGTAGTATAATGCAGAGCAGTCCAGCCATTCTGTAAGAAAATGATAATTATTAAATAAATACAACATATAAGGCCACTGTGGCCTTACAGCAAAGTTACTTGATTATGTACGATTCCAGAATATCCAATATTCCTTAACTTAAACAACTGCCACGTGAGTGATTACTGATTTTCATATAATAATTTAAATAGTTTTAATGATAGGTCGGACTGGAAAGGTAAGGTTTGTTGAGATCTGTGAATAAGAATGCAGAGTAGCTTGTAAATGATGCTACTTACCTCATCAGCAGCATTAATATCAGCCCCTTGACCTAATAGAAGTCCAACCATATCTCTGTGCCCATGGGCTGCTGCTAGTTGTAAAGCGGTCCTTCCTTTTTTATCAGCAGTTTGCAGCTGGTCTGTTGAGCGACTTAATAAGAGACTAGCAACCGCAAGATGGCCTCCTCGTGCAGCTAGATGCAATGGCAGAATACCCTAAAAAGTGAAAGTGTGTCTATATTTATAGAGTTGTTATAAAACAGGATATTGTTTTGACAATGAATTCTTGATTATTCTAGCCAGAATAAAATTTGGATACAATAATTTTATTTATTACGTTTTAACAAATTCACATATATATATATATATATATATATATATTTCTTTTTTTCTTTTTTTTTTAATTAAGAATATAAACTCAGTAATCAAAAGTTATGGTTTATCCAAAAATTTTTAAAAAAATGCAAAAAATTATATATACTTGTGAAATCAATTAATATTAAAACTAACTTCAAGAAGAAGAAATATCTAAACATCATAAAGTTGTTCAACCGTTAATCTCAGGTTTTTATGGCACATTATACCGCCAGGCTAGGATGGGTAGGGTAGTTCAGGATATGAGCAGACTCAGAGATGGAGTCGTCAGAACAGAATGTCTGTTAACTCAATAGTCGGAAATCAAAAAGAAATTTGGAATTGCTCAGATATAATAACATATGATAAGCTGCATGTGTTTAAATATGTAAATGAGCAAAGAAAAAAATGCAAGATCAAACAAAACTTTTGTTCTATTAAACGCTGCAAAGGAGAATAATTATGTTCTGTTAAACACTAAAAAATAGAGTAATTATATAATTTTAAATATTAGTGGAGAATAATTATCTGGACTTCTTCGAAAACACAGGAACAAAAAATCTTCTTCGTCACTGTATCAAAAACTCATTAAAATTCATCAGCCGAATATAGTTGTATTATTGCCATCCAGAAACCATCGCGGGCAGCAGAGTTGATACAATCACCATCCTCGCCCCAGGGTGGAAAAGAACTAAGTTCGAATCCTGTCAATGACGTGAGGGATTTTTATGGACTTTTTCAACAACTTGTTTGTCTCAGGCGAGGTAATATGGGTTTTTTTTACCCCTTCCTGAATTTGGGTCTTTCATCAATAAGAAAAGAAATTGATCACACAACACACGCAATTTGAAGACATAATGTATGCAGCTTAGTGTGGTCTAAGTTGCTGATTGCCTAAAATCCAAACATTTTACTTAATCCTTCAGTATTGTATAAGCTCAAACGTGTTGGGATAACGGTAGGATTCTAAGATGGACTGCAGAGTGCCTGGATGGCAGGAGGCAGAAGAATATTAATGGTCATTTTTCATATTGGTCTAACGTTAGATGCGGGGTTCCCAAGAATCGGTTATGGGAGTACTCTTATTTCTGATTTTCATAAATGATATCGGGAAAAAGTTTGTTGTTGTAGGTTTTAGGTGCATCAACAACTTAGGCCATATTGCGCCGTATATAATACGTTTGTAAATTAGATGTGTTCTGCGGTGATTGACATTTGATTTGACATTTTCTGGACGAAAATTCCTAGTCTTCTTGAGAAAAAATCATTCTATTTTCGCATGAGACCGACTAACTCAGTCACGCAGTGAAAAAGATCCATAAAAATTCCTTGCTCCATTAACGGGATTCTAACTGAAGTCTTTCCCACCCCGAGGGGAAAGGCGGTTATCATATCTGTGACGAGGGCTCCAGAAAGTGATAGAGAGAGAGTAATGTCAAAATTTGAAATTATATGCACTCATAAAGTGATTAGTGATCAGCGCTAAGCAGCAATAAAAGAAGAAAGGAGTTTAAGAGCAAAGATAAAAGCGGACGTGAAGTTCTCCAAGTAACAGAAAGACAAAAAGGAATGCCTATGATATTCGATCGATGATTATTCGCATATTTGCTTGTAGAAATAGGAGATCATAATCTCACTGTATAAGACAATTGTAAGACCACAACTGGAACACGTATGAAGGTCTCACCTAGTCAGGGCATCAAAGGCGAGCAATCCGCTTGGTTTGACCGCAAAAGGACGATCATATGAGGATTGATTTCGGTTAACGGGCTACATAGCTCAGGCACCGTAAAGGGGACCTGATTGAGGCACCGTAAAGGGACCTGATTGAGGCACCGTAATCAGGCACCGTAAAGAGGACCTGATTGAGGTCTTGGAGGGAATGTAAAATTTATAACAGCGAAACGTTTCGATGGTATAAATGATTCCATAATTAGGTTCCATCAATTAAAATTGCAGGGAAAGAGAGAGACTAGATTGCAAGAATTTCGTTTAGTCAGCGAGTTGTTAATACTGGAACAGATGCCTGCTGATAACTTGGCAAAATTCAAAGATCACATGGATAGTTTGAGAAACGAAGCACAAAGTGCAGAAAAAAACCTGTCGTTTCTTTGGACTTTATGGCTATTACTAATTATTAATATCGATAATTATAAAAGGAAATTTTATTTAGACACTTTTCTTTTTTTTTATCAGATAGCACTTTTAAGTTACTGGTTTAATAGCGATAATAAAAAAGAGTATTTCTCTAATTCAAATTAAGTTATGGAAAATACAAAACAGACACTAGAAAAATTGGGACATTTTTCGAAAATGAAAATGCTTATGTACTTCACCAACCAATTTATAAATTTGTAATTATAAATTACTAGTCACAATCGATTACTTCTTAATTATATCTTTTACATTAGATAGCTTTTCTCTGATATGAAATGCAATTTAATCATTGATAAAGCAAATGCACTCCAATATTGTACGAAGCTCTGCAACTTCCGAAAAAACGATTTTTCAGAGCCCGACTAATAAATACAACTTGATTACTGCTCTATTTGTATATTGTAATCAGTTTACGTATAGGAACTGTCACACGATTATTATGAACCGATGAGAAAACTGCTTTGGCATATTTCTCTTGTAGTTTAGAGTCGAACCATTATGCAGTTAGGACTACCGGTTTCTGAGTATGCTTTGTAATTAGTGGCACGTGACTTGACTACATAGTAGGGAAATTTTTGAAATATGAAAATAATTAGGGAAATGTAGCAGCAGATTATACTTCCGCATCAATTGGTTGGAAGAGTCGTGTTTGTTTTAGTGAAAAATATATTTTGGATATTTAATTAAATAATTATTTAAATAATTATTTAAGCATGTAGGTTTATTTATATGAACTTGTCCATTTAAGTATTTAAGTTCAAGGATGCTTTTCATCGAGATATACAAATATTAGACAATTTATGTAAAGCTTAAATGTTAATTAGATACTTTATGTTTAAAATCACTTTCACGCTGATTGCAGTTTATATATATATATATATCTTTATTGCAATCAGCGAAGAGTTTTACTGGATTCCTGATGCAATACTCATAACAGCAACAATGTTAGGTGTTTAACATAAAAAACGTTGTATTCAATTTAACCAATTACACTAGAAAAATTAATGTTGATATTTTCAACTCCCGAAAAATGGTACATATGGATTTTGACGTGCTCAATTCAAATTTGATGTCAGATATTGCCTAGGTATGGATGGCATAATCTAAAAACTGTTGTAAACTGACACTACAGTAAGATCTAGAAAACACCTGACTCTAGAACTTCCCAGTCTGTGGACCAACTAAGTTGAACAGATAATCTTCATGAGTAGCATAGTGCTTATAATCAGCGTCCTCTTCGCACTTGGCAGAAAAGGCACTGGTTCGAATCCCTCAAAGACACGAGGAACGTTTTGGATAGCAAAGTGTTTTGCCCTCGCAAACTTCAGTTTTTCGTCCAGAAAAACAGGCAAACCAACTACAAAACCACACGCAATTTATAGACATAATACACACTAGTAGATGAGTAATTCTGGGGTGGCTCTAATCAGTTTGTTAACATGACCAGATGACCTAAAATCTAAGTACGTGAGAATTAAAATGAGAAATATCTTACGAACTGAAGGAGATTTTTAAAAACGGGCTGAACGTTCGAAATCGGTGTTAAACAATTTACTTAGTTCTTCATATTTCTACTGAAAACCTTTTCATAGTTATTCAGTGTTATTGTTTTGCGTTTCAGAAACATCAGTGCCATAACTAAAGAAAATTTGAATTATATATAATGTTGTTGTTGTTGTTGAGTTCGTTAAGCGGCAAAGAAAATAAGGCTATGAGGCATCAGTATATTGTGCCTGTACATTGCGTGTATTCTGTGATCGATTTGACTAATTGCTGTTCGAAAAATTCAAATTTCTGGAATCAAAAGCCATGTAACCCTCGCCTGAAACCGACTAACTCGCCACGGAGCGAAAAAAGGTCAAAAAGTTTCTCGCGTTATTCACGGAACACAAACTCATATCTCTTCCACCCTTACGGGAAGGATGGTGATTATCTTGCTGTTATCTATACGAGTTTATGATGTATATAAATACATTATCAACACATTTTTGTGGTTTTAGTTTAGCACCTCTGTTATATCACTTTATTTCGTAAAATTTAAGACAATCAGTAAAATAATAAAAGGTTCAAAAATGGATAAATGTTATTGAAAATCACAATAAATTCATTGAATGCTTTACGTTACATATAATGTAAGAGAGCACTGTAATCGATTAACATATAGTAATTTTAAAAACAACCATTCGCTAAAATAATATTTCATCTTATTTTCACTGCATGGAACTACTTTGAAACGAATTATTTATCTGAATTTGTTTGATCAAATTTGCTTACGCAGATTAGGCCTAACGAGTAAAACTTCGCGACATTGTTTAAGCCTAACGAACTCAAATATGCTCTCACATTAAGCTGCCGATAATTATAAAAATTACTTGCTGGATATTGCATGAATTCATGCTATTTTATTTCTCAGAATCAGCATATTTTAACTTTGGAATAAGGAAATACACGGATGTTTTGATTCTCAGAACAATCACATAAACTGCGATTGTTCCTTAACTAACTTCTTAATTTTTGAAATCTCAGCGTGAAAATTTGCCACTGAACTTTAGTTTGTTTAGTATATGAAGATCAGCACTGCCTTATTTGTAATTATTTTGTGCAACAACACAGAAGCCCTGTTTCTTTTGATTTATAGCTCCTACTATGGCACTATTTTTATGTACCGATATCAATTCTTCATCAGAGAAAGAGAACTAGTCGAATTAAATCTTTATCACACAATCCCAAAAAATCTGTTAACTTCAATAATGAGCGGCGGAGTGAATTAGTATTTATTCAGAGTTGCTCTTAGTCAACTAAGATCACGAGGCGTCAGCAGATAGTGCATGTAAATTGCGTGTATTCTATGGTTGGTTTGTCTGTTTCTCAGGTTGAAAAAAGATGAAACTTCCCAGGTGGTGATGGGGAAAAAAATCCATGAAACTCTTGTCTGAGACTGATATATTCGGCTACTGTTAGTATAAACCCGTAAAAATAATAGAAGGCCAAAAAAAAAAAAAAAAAAAAAGGGCGTGCGAACCCTGTACGCACCAAAGATAAAAACATCTTTGGTAGCACCTACTAAATTTCGGTCTGATTGGTAACAAACATTCGAGACGAGAATGACGTAATTTCCGTCTCGAATTTTCGTTACCAATCGGTTTTACTTCAATCCAAAATAACGATGTGACGTTTTATTCTCACTCCCGCTATTTACTCTACCGAATCAATGTTAGTGACTGCATTAGCGTCATTTAATTACATCATTATTGGAATGACGTAATTTGCGTCATTTCCGCGTCGCATTTTCGTGACAAATTGGTTTTACTTCATTTCGTAGATTCCGCCAAAGACTTTTTCACATCAAAAATTTCCTACAAAATACGGTACTTATTTTACGAGAAATATTTCTTAATTGCGTCTGGAAACCAGAATCGAACCCAGGATATTTCTACAGGTTGTGGAGTAGAGGCACAATCGAACCCAGGATATTTCTACAGGTTGTGGAGTATCCGCTTCACTATCGTGATGGTTCATCGAAACTATCTTCATGCTCTTATCCGAATGCTTATTCCTTGGCATCTGCAGCATGATTTAATAACTTTCATAATTGAAAAGACAAATTTATTTAAATACTTAGACGAACCAAAAAACAAATTCAGACTAAAAGGGAAGTCGTTGTTGGAAGCTGATATTTCTTAATAGGGTTTTTTTTTTTAATTGGAACGTGATTGCAATGTCTCTCCTCTTTTAAAGCAAAATAGTCTTTCTTGTAAACACTCGAACTTTTACGGGTGTAACATCATCGTCTTGAAAATAATTGAAAAGAATAAACGCTAATATAAGGTATTTTAGCAAAGCTTTTGAAAGATTTTGACTCAGTCCTGCACGAGATGATACTGTGCGTTAGAACATGTTTAAATCACGGGTAAGATATTTATATGGATCGCAGTGTGGCTGTAATGCAGGAGGTAGAGAGTTGTGATTAATGGTTACTCTTCAGATTGGTCTAAGAAGCGAAGATTCCCAAAACATTGGCACTGAGACTACTCTTGTTTCTGATAAAGAAGGACATGAAACACTCCGTGCAATGTAGACAGGTGGCAAGGAAGGCCATGGTGATGATTTACGAAATATTTGCTTGTAGAGATAAGGAACTCACAAAAATTCAAATTATTATATTAGGGTCACCCTTAATTCATTACATAAGCCCGTATTTGTGTCTGTAAGTTGCGTGTTTTCTCTGGTCGATTTGCCTGTTTTGCTGGACAAAAAACCCTGGGGGAAAAACCTTGCTATCTATGTCTGAGACCAATAATTCAGCCACGGAGAGAAAAAAAAGCCCATTAAAGTTCCTCGCGTCATCGATGTGATTCGAATCTGGGCCTTTTCCACACGGTGTGGGGAGGATGGTGGTGACTCCATTGTGCTACCCACGCAGACTAATAAGAAACTCACAATTCCACTGTACTGTATAAAGAAGGCAACTGTCTGACTGCACTTGGAATATTGTGCTGGACAGACAACTTGTGTAATCTAGACCGCTAATATGCGGTTCTCGATATTAGCGGGTCTCGATTACACAAGTTGTGTCTCCAACATGTCTAGTATCAAGTTTCGAGACAATGGGATTTCCACAATGTTTTTTATACGATTTGAATACTGTGTGTAACACCTAAAAAGCCTCCCAATCAAGCCTCTTGGAAAGAGTCCGAAGAACGGCAATGAGCCTGGTGCGATTCGCAAAAGGGTGCTCCCATGAGAATACGTGGTCCATTGTTGTTGTTATTGGTATTGGTCTTAACGACACAAGAGCTACTGAGGCCAAATTGTCTGTTCGTTGTTTATTTATTGGCAATATAAAGTTATAGATGTTAAATTATATGCTCTTGTACAAGCCAATATGTTTTATATGCTATAAAAGTCCTTCAATGTTTGCTTAATTTCCTAATAAATGAGATAAATCATGTGATATATTCAACATGGAGAGGAATTGAAAAGTATTTGACCGGATAGTTGAATATATGGGACAATCAGCCAGAAAATGATGGATCGTAAGTTGCGTCTGACAGAATGAGCATTGAGGTGGGTTTTCTCCCAATAATAAGAAGAGATTAGTATGATGAGTGTGTCCTATTCTCAGTCTTGCCAATACCACTTCCTCTCGTCGGAAGCCAGAGAGCCATAGCTTTGAATCTTCTTTTTTTGGTACAGTTTACCGTTGGCGTTACTTTTCCAGATATGTGACCAATTGTCGAAGCATATTTTGCGAATGATGGGTTTATAGTCAGTGTGAGGAACCTGAGGATATTGTAAGAGAGAGACTGCTGCTCTCCCGCTTCCAACCCCGATATGAAGCCAGTGGTTTGGCATCCTCGCTTCAATTTGGATTCAAACAAGGGTGCTCCACAATTGATGCTCTATCTAAAACCCTCAAAGTTGCAGAACAGTCGGATGCAACTTATGTACTGGCAATCTTCATTGACTTCAAAGGAGCTTTTGACACAGTGTGGTGGCCGGGCGTTCTTCAGAGGGCCAGAGTCTCTAACTGTACTTGGGATTTCTACCACTGCCTCAAAAGCTACTTCTCTAACCGCAAGGTCAGCATCAAAACAAAATATCACTGCATCACCCGACATCAAACCCGAGGCTGTCCCCAGGGCTCCATCCTGGGGCCAGCTATCTGGAATATGATACTCGACGACTGGCTCCTGAGGGACTACCCACACACTACTCAGCTTTCTTATGCCGACGACATGGTTATTATCATTGAGGGCCCCACCCGCGCCACCATAGAAACCCAGGCTACGGTTGTTCTCGCTGCTCTGTCCGTATGGGCCACGGAAAATAAACTCTCAGTCTCCACTGAGAAGAGCAAAACCCTCCTATTAAAAGGCAAACTGGACTTCTCCAGACCTCCTACCATACGTTTTAATGGCCGCCCACTGAAAAACTACCGATCGGTGAAGTATCTGGGAGTAATTTTGGACGACAGGAGAACTTTCATTCCTCATATCCAAGCTATCAAAGAAAAGATAAAAAATTACATCACTATGTTAGCACGCTTTACCCGCAAGGACTGGGGTCTTAAAGGACCAACTCAACGCCTTTTATACTCAGTAGTATTTATACCAATTGTCACATATGGAGCTGCAGTATGGTACCACCGAATGACCTTAGTGCATGTTCAACGTAAAATTCAGCAAATTCAACGACTTATGCTACTACAAATGACCCGCGCATGTAGAACGACATCAACTGCCGCCCTACAGCTACTAACAGGCCGCCTCCCTTTGGATCTCCACGTCGCTTTTATCGGACTTTCTCATGCCATCAAGAAGAATAAGGAAGCTGAATTCCTCACTATTCAAACCCGTACCGATACCGACATCAAAAAGGAACATAAACGTATGTGGCTACAATTCATAAACTTATGGCAAACACGCTGGAATAACTCCACAACTGGTGCAACTACTAAACTTTTCCTTCCTGAGGTAACCTACATCAACAAGCAACGTTCCACTTGGTTCTTCCCTAACGTATATGCTTCCTTCCTATTAACTGGCCACGGGTCCTTCAAGAGACGCCTTCTAGAGTTCGGCCTAGTCGAGGATGCCCTCTGTACCTGCGGAAAACCTGAAGACTGGGATCACGTGATGCACTCATGCAACGTATACTTAGATCTAAGAAACCAACTACTCCTAGACCTCCACACTACATCACTTCGGCCAGAAACCAAGTTATTGGAATCTAATGATGCCTTCCGTGCACTGACCAGTTATGCCAACGAGGTCTTTCGTCGTCGCTGGCATCACCTGCAACTCCCGAACACTACTCCTGGATAACCTCCTCTAGACAGCAACTGATACCCAGCACCGGAAACTTCCAGACATGAAACTGCAAATGGCGGACAGCCCTGTCGACGCCGCTCCGTGATTCTCCATTGTGACGATCCTGGACTCTTTAATTTGAACTTTACCTATTCTCTTCTTCCTACCCACAGTCTTTCTCCAGGACTCCCACAACTGCACCTAGCACTCTTCCTGCTCCGTTTCGCCTGGGAGGATGCCTACGCTCTGTCATCCTCGCTATCTTGTCTGTCTTCCACTTTCCTTGGCTCTCCCCACTCTCGCTCCTGCAAGAGTGTGGACGGCCCATCAGATGTCTTTTACTCCCTGGTCCGGCTCCTCGTGCCAGTGGACGGATGCTGGGAGGCTCCTTCCTGGTGATCGCGCCTCCCAGTAACGAAGAGGCCAGTCAAACAACAAAAACAACACACTACTCACACATAACCCACACTGACTGGCTTTGCTATGTTAACAGAGTATTTAACGCGGATTTGTGGGAAACCACGGGAACCGCATAACAAAAAAACACTATGTCCACTATGTCCACACTATTGTAAGAGAGAGAATTGAGGATGTTTAGCGGCACGATAAGCACTTTCATTTCCCAGAATGCTAGCATGGGCAAGGATCCAGAAAAAACTGATTGTCTGATTGGACATGCTGTAGGAGATTAGATGAGAATGAATGTATTTCAAGATAGGATGAGAAGATTAAAAATTCTTTCTAATGGCAGAGATAGCACTGAGGAAGTAGATATAAATTATGGCAGGTAAAATGGAAAACTCAATAATTTTACTAAGTGCTAACTTAATGGCATATAATTCAGCAGTGAAGACGCTGCATGCTAATGGTAATGAGGCTGTAACAGTAAGTGAAGGAAACTGCAGCCTGTACTGGCAGTTTTCGATTCGTCAGTATAGATTTTATAGGCAATGGAGTTCAGAGTAGAGTGAGCTGCGTGCAACTGCCTGATATTGCAGGGAGGTATGGCATTCTTCCCCCCACTGAAGAAAGTGTACATTGTAAGAGGCAGAAATGTACGTCCAAGGTGGAACAGGTGCAGTTGTATTCTGAAAAAATATCACTAAAATCGATATTCCAACTCTGAACAAGCTCCTTAATCGTGAATGAAGCAAGTCAAATATAATTGCTATTTTCCTTGCTCTCATAGAACAAATCCCACCGAGTATTATAAAGATACTCCCAATTAGGGGTGCGATCGAAGACTCTAGATCTTAACAGCATATTGTGGTAGTAATGTTTTCTTGCGAAGATGTAATGGAAAGTCGTGCGCTTCAATATGTAGACTTTGGATTGGAGAAGCCCTGAAAGCGCCCAAAGCAATCCTCAGAGCACTGTGCTAGATCACATTTAGACATTGTAAAGTAGTGCTTCTGGCAGAGTCATATACTGGACAACCATAATCTAAGCGTGAACGGATTAAAGTTCTGTAAAGATGCAATAAAATATACCGATCAGCTCCCCATGACATGGACGAGACTGCTCGAAGTATGTTCAAATGCTTTAGACAAGTAGTTCTTAAGTGAGGGATGTGAGCTTAGAAGTTCAGCTTGCTGTCTAATATCAGTCCAAGAAATCTAACGGTAGTGACTAATGGGATTGGAGTATAGTTTATTTGCAAGTCAGGATCAGGATGGAGAACCTGTCGCTTGAAACAGTGAGTGGCAGTGCATTTCTTTTCTGATAGTTGATATCCATTCCGCGAAGTCCAGGATTCTATTTTGTTTATGGAAAGTTGGAGCTACCGTTCATTTGTATCGATACTTTGAGACTGACAGGTGGTCTATGCAGCTTGGAAACTACACACCCCCGGAGGGAGAAAAGGGCCGGACTAAAGTCTAAAAGGCTCTGAGAGAGGATGGTAAAATGAATGAAGGAGAAATTTTCACTGTTGTAAAGGATACTATAACTTGGAGGCCATGCACTCAAATTCGGTGGGGATGGGAAGAGGTTTATAGAGGATGCATTTTAGCGAGTTGTTAATTAGTAGAATAAGTTATTTCGGCCGATAATTAAGTTTGACAATTAGAGGAGATGAAATTTTTTTATTATTTATTTTATTTAGTTGCTTTTTGGCTGGTTCAGTGAATGGGACTTGGAACTCTGCTGAACCAAGTCGCTAATACTAATCTCAGAAAACATCTTATCAAAGTTAGATAATTTATCAAAGAATTCAAATAATGCATAGTCTGCTCTCTTCTGAAAGAGAAGGGAAGTGTAAAAAAATTATCCTGCTGAGCCGACTCATCCAAATATTAAAATTCTCCGAATGTATTATCGAAACTCAATAGTTGCTTTTAAATAAAAATAAATATTTTTTCAGAAATTTCTTAGTAAAGATAATACATGGAAATAAAAACTCATTATATGAATGTCTAATTATTATTATTGAAGTCCAATTAAATGCATTCCATTGAGCATAACGTTAATGACAATTCAAAAACGCTTCCTCTGTGCAGTCGATCATTCTATGCTCAATAAATTTCTATATAATAAATTTATATATTCAGAATTGCAATATCAATTGAATAATTGCGCTCAGAAATTTAAATTTAATAATTTCTCATTGGAAACATACTATTTTGATAAGAGTAGAAAACTTCATATCTAACATTTTTATCTTACCAAGTTTAAAGTAGCACAATCTGTGTGGACACCGGAACTATTTAACAATATTCGAACTACACCTTCGTGGCCATTTTCTGCAGCTAGATGAAGTGGAGTCACACCATACTGTTAAAAAATTAATCTATTAGATATTTTAAATCAATATTAACCAGTGTATTTTATTTTTATATTTATTTATTTTTCAAATAAACAGTTCTTATAAGTTTAAGAATATTTCCTTACGTCCTCGCTTGTGGTATCTGAAGGTCTCTCACTTGTAAGAGATGCAGGAACTTGTGTGAGCATTTCTCGGACGAAATCTGCTTGGCCATAACTTGCTGCAACGTGCAATGCTGTAAGTCCCGTCTGAATGAGAAAAAAGTGAAATTAATTCAGGTATTATATTATCATATATATAATATTGATGCACATCAAAAGTTTTTCTTCAAGTACTGTAGTGAAAATAAAAAGGATACTTTTAAAGTCCCATTCCACTTATCTCTACTTCGAAATTAAAAGAGAGATCTATTAACCGCCAACTCCTAAACTATCTCGAAACCTTCCATCTGATCAATGATCGCTAATTGGATTCTGTCAGTGTCGATCCACTGGTGATACTTGTATATTGGTTTATGTTACCCATCATTGTACAAGTTCAACAGAAAAGTTTGGTGCCACTCAAGCTGTTGCTCATGACATTTCTAACGCTTTTGATCGTGTTTGGCATAAAAGTCTTCTAAACAAGCTTCCATCTTATGAATTGTCGACTGCTTTTTGCAATTGGGTGTCCAGTTTTCTCTCTGATTGCTGCTACAGATGATGGCAGTTGGTTCTGTCTTCTACCTTTGGGCCTTCGTGGATAGCACAGTTGGTATAATCACCGTCTGCCCCACACTGGTTGGAAAAGACCTCAGTTTGAATCCATTCAGTGACAGGAAATTTTATGGGCCTTTTTTCTGTGTACCTAAGTTAGTTGGTCTGAGGCGAAGGTAGCATGGTTTTGTCTCTCGTAAATTCGTGTCGTCCAGCAAATCGATCACAGGACGCACGCAAATTAAGACATATTATATACGCAGCAATATAACCCAATTTACTGATCCTCCTGAAAAGCCCTACCTTCTACCTTTTGCTGGTGTTTCCAAAGGTTCTTTCTTTCACTGTTTTCCTCTTGTATATTAATGATCTTACACTGACTGGAAATCCTATCCATAGTTTTGCTGATTCCATTCGACCTTCCACTTTGAGAAACCTTGCCATGCACAAACAGCTTTATCTTCTCGAATATCCACTTTCATTTCATTGAATACTAATCTCCAAGTAATTCGCCAATGGGACAAAGATAACCTAGTTAATTCAAATCCCTCTAAAACTCGGTACTGTCTCTCAAAAAGGAGTCTACTGCTTTTATGCTTATCTTCAATCACATATACCTATTAGAGATAATTACACGGGCTTCTAGCCTTTTTTATCATAATAAAATCGCAAATATTGCTTCTTCTGCATCTTAAAACTGGGTTTTCTCTTTCGCTGTCGGTTTTACTTTTCTTCTAAAGAATTTCTCACTCTGTATAAATCTCAAATCGTCCCTGCCACGTAATATTGTTCCCACATCTAGTGCAGTGCACCTGAAACTTCTCTCAAGAGAAGTTTTATAAGAGGGTAATCTGGTTAATAAATGAACCATCTCTTATAAAGTGTCTTCACTGTCCATCTTGTAGACCTTTTCGTTCTGCTGCATGTGTTTTCCATAGATACTCCCATGGGCACTATTCTTCTGAATTTGCATCTAAAATATCCCTCCCCCTTTCCTCTCTCTCTCTCTCTCTCTCTCTCTCTCTCTCTCTCTCTCTCTCTCTCTCTCTCTCTCTCTCTCTCTCTTTCTGTCTCTCTCTTCCAAACCAGTCCGAACACGTGCCGAAACTAATCAGTGTCTATTTACAGACCAACTTAAAACTCACAGAACCCAACGTTTTTTAATTCCTGGATTATCCCTTCAACTTCTGTAATTTTCCTGAAAATTGCGCCTTGTAATACAGAAATTCAAGTCAAATATAAAATTTCAAGAAAATCCGTCCGCTGGGAGTCGAGCTGTTACATGCGAACGGACGGACAGACAGCCAAATGGAAACACGGACGGATATGGCAAAGACAATAGGGGCTTATGTATATATGCGAATGCCTCAAATGATACTTACTTTTTTGCTTGTGATACGCCACGATACTGCAGCCTTTAGCACTTGTAATACTCTGACGTGGCCATGTTTTGCTGTCAAATGCAATGGAGTGTATCCCTCCTGAAAAGACAATGTTTTTAATATATATATATATTATAGAAACTCACAAACTTTTTCTATTTCTTTAAAGATAAAATATATGTATGATATATCTCAAGATATAGGACAAAACTGTTTATATATCATTGATTAAGCAATAAAAACAAGATCAAATTTAACCATACTGATATTTTCCAACATTATTATTCAAAGTACTTTGCGCAAACGAAGCGGAAGTTCAAGCTGGGTTAAGATATTTAATTGCTGAACCAAAAAACTTACAGTGAACACCGTATTTAAGTTTATCAATAAAGTTGCCTATGTGAAGATCAGGTGAATTTTAAATCTTTATAACCTTACACTACTGTAGTATTTTAGCAATGTTTATAAAATATAAAGCTTCACAGCATGTTTTTTGCCTTTTTTTAAATTAAAGGAAAAAATGTATTTTGAAATTGTTTCAAAAGGGCTGTCAGCTTATGAGACCAATTTCCAGAAAGTTGGAACGTTTTTTCTGAATTATTATTCTTTGTTCCTGATGGGGGGGGGGGGGAGTTTCCACCCCGTGACGGGTAATGGTACCAAGTAAACTGGGTGGTTGTCATGTCTGGTGGTACTGTTGGTCGAGGAAATCTCTGACTATCCTACAGGTGTTCAGCCTTGCGACTTTCTGCAGTTCCTTGTAGGTGTTCTCTGGCAGACCGATTTTTGCTAGGCTCTTGTGTATAGTCTTTGCCACGTACTGGTGGTTGACAAGATGATGGGATGGTCGTTACTTTTTGCATATGCCATATCTATTTGATCTTCTGTTTTATGTCCGTGTACTTCCTGATCTTTTCCTCGTTGGTTTGCTGGAGTTGGCTCAGGGATTAATGATTCCTCGCCTGATGGGGAGCAGTCTAGTTGTGATATTCTTGACCTTGATGGTGGTAAACCATTTGGCCATGGTTGCTTCTAGGAAGTTTTTCCTGTCGAATTGACTTTGTAGATCTTCAGCGTCTCTGTTGGTCAGCTCTCAAGCACAAAGTAGAAGACCTTGCGGTAATCGATGTAGGCCGTGTACATGTTGCAGTGCGTTTTGTATTATGACTGTGGCTTCAGCGGTTAATTGCTCCTTGCATTCTTTGCTCATCCGCTTGCATTTTTTTGGAGGTTTTCAGTGTTGGATAAATGTAAAGTGTGTTTAGGGTCAAACGGCACCAGGAGTTTCCCCCATCTCCGCGTAGTTTGCATTGTCAGTGTCAATACGCTGTAAAGGCCAGCTATTTAAAAGTGTGTGGATCTTGTGATGTGTAATGTCGTGTACCGTTGTTCTTCTGCCCTATTAGCCGCTGGGCCCGTGATAGGGCCCAATGTTAGTGTTGGATACCGCGATGTCGATCAAACAGCTAGCATTATCCTTCTTGTCGACTAGGTTTATGTTGTGTGGGATTGTCTTGTCCTTTATTGTGGCACGATACCAGTACAGCTTGTGGGTTAGGGATGCTAATACGGCCTGGGCTTCGTACTTGTGATACGGTACCTTTTCTTTGATGAACTTGTATTTCCTCGCTAGCTTCTGATGTATTATCCTGGCTACTTGGTGGTGGCTATGAGTGTACTCCATCTGGGTGATCACCTTGCATCCTGCGTTGATGTGTTGGATCGTTTTGAGGTCAGATGGCATCGTCGACATGTGTCATCTGACACTCCGGGTACTTTGCGATGAATTTTCTATAGTTCTTGGTGTTGATTACCTGGTCTTGGATGGCGAGTATGACTCCCTCAGTCTCGGAATAGAGGATCCTGCTCGTGAGCCACACACTGGAAGCTATTTTATCTATGTGGTCTTGATGGAGGCATTGTAGTGTCTATTTTGCGATGGAGTGCCTTCTTTGTCCATCTTTTAGCTTCGTTTGTTCCGTCTGGTCGAAGCGGGAATTCTCGCTTAAGTTGAGTTGGATATTCCGCTTGTCTATCTTTCTTATGGCTAGGTAAAGTGCTGCTGTACTTTTCTGGAAGTAATCCTTTAGGTTAGCAAACGCTGTCTTCTGTTGCTCAATGAGGTCTATCAGGCCCCTTCCTCCTATCCGCGCTATTATCAGTCTCTCCAAGGCTGACTTCGGGTGATGTTGGCGGCCCTTGGCGATCATTGTCCTTGTCTTTCTCATGATATCCTCCAGCTCTGCGTTAATACAATCTATGATCCCGGAGTAGCTTAGCACTGGACTGTCTGCGCGCGTAGCACAGTGGTATCGTCACCGTCCTCCCCACACCGGGTGGAAAAGGCCTGGGTTCGAATCCCGTCAATGACGCGAGGAACTTTAATGGGCGTTTTTCACTCCGTGGCTGAGTTAGTCGGTCTCCAGACCGACTAACTCAGTCGGACCAGAGAACACACGCAATTTACGGGTGACCCTAATATCATAATTTTTTTTTAGCACTGAACTGCACTGCATACGTCTTTCTGGCCTTGATCTCCTTGTGTTCTTACTGCTGAGCCTGCATCGTCCCCAGATATTTGTAGGTCTCTCCCTCTGTCATGGTATCGATCTCTTGACCAGTGTATAGTTGGTAGTTTCGGCCGACTAATTTCCCTTAATGCAATCCGTGGGTCTTGCATTTGTCTAGACCAAATTCCATCCGGATATCATTGCTGAATTCTTCGATGAAAAGGAGTAGTTGCTGGAATTGCTTCTTGGTTGCCGCGTAGAGCTTGATGTCATCCATGTGCACCAGGTGCAAGAGAGTGTACAAAAGGAAGGTTTTTCCTTCCTTTCTTGAGGTTTTATCCATACTTGCTTTTGTTGAGCATGGTGGATAGCGTGTTGAGTGCTAGCAGAACTCCAGCGGGCTCAGGACATCTCCCTGAAAGATTCCTCTCCTGATGGAGATCGGTCTGGATGTGATATTCTCGACCTTGATTGTGGTACACCATTTCGCCATGGTTATCCGTATAATTGCGGCGGCGCAATTATACGAATCTCAAGAAGTGAGTGGATCTATCAAAACGAATCCTTCTTCTTTATTATAAAGATGTCTTTCTCCCAGTAGTAACCTATACTGCCGGGGCCTGGTTTCACAGAGTTCCCATCATTAAGATGAATGGCACATTTTGGCCTTAGCTGCCCTTGTGCCCTTAAACTCCAATACCAATACAAATTAAGATGAAAGAAAATCTAAACTCTATATAAAGAGCTATGTTACTGGCGACCCATCGAATCTGCCGTACGGTTTCTACAGCAGCTCTCCAAGTTATAGCAGGCACCCTCCCTCTCGACCTTTATACAATCTACAAGGGGCTCTGCTATCGAATTAAAAAAGGTATTCCGGCAACGATCCTTGATATAGAACTCTCAATAACTACGGATATAAGCAGGAGAAATCTCGATGTCTCAATAAACTCTTCAATGTATGGCAGACCAGATGGGATTTTTCTACTGTAGGGGGAAGTAACTCGGAGTTTTCTTGTAACCTTTGCAACCACTAAAAAATAACGCCCGATGGTTCTCCCTCAGCCTCGAATCTTCCTTTCTCATTACCGGACACGGTTCTCTAAATGAGAAACTGCATACACTGGGACTCACTGACACTCCCTACTGCTTTTGCGGACAAAGTGAAAGTTGGAAGCACTTGCTTCTGGAGTGTGTACATTACAACGACATCAGAAACCGTCTCCAGAATAAGATCCAGGACTTCCCCCCAGCAGATCTGCATCAACTGATATGTACCCAGAACAACCTCGAAGCCTTCCAGACCTTTGGAGCTGAGGTATTTGCCTGGAGGAGGACACTGATCGCCAATCACCGACGTGGAAATCGCGATCATTAACAATGAATGCCACTACCAACTGAAAGTCACTTCTTCTACTGACTGTTACTTCAGCGCAATTTTTTTTTTCCTGTAAAGAGCAGCCTTGGCTACCTTTTTCTTCTTTCTCACTCTGTGCAGGACAGATAACCACTCTGCCATTTTTTTTTTACTCTCTCTCTTTCTCTGCTGGCACTCCGACTTACATCTTCCTCTTCACTGTAACCAGGGTGTGGGATTAAAATTATTTATTTATTTCTTTAATTATTATTTTTCATTTATTTAGCTTCTTTTTTTTTATTTTACTGTTCTGACACCTGGGATTTGGGTTGTCACTTTTTTTTTTTTTTTTTTTTTTTTGGTAGTTGTTGGCGCATCGGCTTCTGTGGCCATAATTGTGGCCGTTATCCGTTCCTGGGGTTCGCCAGTTGTGGGAATTCTTGACCGACTGCTGTACTTCTTCCTCCCGAATCTCCCACTCTCTCATCTCTTGTACGCCCTTGTTTTTTTCCGTAGTATTTCTTCTATCCATGGGGATAACCTCTTATGTTTTATTTCATTGCTCCATATGTTGTCCCAGAACTCCTCGATCGTCTTCTGGCCTAGTGGTTCGTTTCCTTCTTACTCCTCTTGTCCGATACTCCTGTAGAAGGGTATTTGATTTTCATTGAATATTCGATTATTTAATTTCCTCTGGGAGTTTTATTTGTATCGACGTAGTCTCCTTGCTGAGTGCGCGGAAGTTCTGCTTCTGCGTGTAAGTATTCTAAGTATTATCCTATTCTCTGATTTTGATTTCGTGTTTTCTGTACGTGTTGTCTCTCTTGAGGATCCACTTCACTTTTCCAATCAATTTCTTCTTCCTTCTTCTTATTTTTTTATTATTATCAAATAATGTAAGTTAGGGGACTTTTTCTGCATCCAGAAAAAAAAAAAAAATCCAATTTTAAAAATTTCGCTTCCCCAAAAGCACTAATTTTACTTTGAACATTATAAAACTCCTTGCCTCGTCTATTATGGCAGGCATTTCATTTTAGTGATCTACAACACACTTCCCAAAAGTAACTTCGTGAGATTAAGCCTTCTGTTATTTCCGAAAATGTTGTATATTCTCCCTCTCCATTGTTTCTCTTCCACCAACGAAAATATTCCACTCTCGTTCATTTTACTGATTCACTTCAGGGCCTTATATATCTCTGTCAGGTTAATTGGCGTCTAATCACTCTCTAAATCACCGTCTACTCCGTATCTGTCTTGTAAGTAACCTGTGAATGTCCCTAAGCGCAAAAATCTTACTTTTAGAAGCACTGAAATTCAGTTTCCATTTTTCAAACTATACATGCAACTGATCTAAGTCATTTTGAAGGGAAATGATTGGTTCTAGTCGTTAACAACTCTTCCCACCTTTAAATCATCATCAGAAAACTTTGACAACTTCCCCTGCACTTCCTCATCAATGCCATTAAGGAAGATAAGAAGTAGAAGTCCCAAATACTGATCTCCGAGGGACTCTACTTTCTACACTGATCCATCCCTGAGGAAAGTTCATTTATGACTGTTCTTCTATCTTTTAGCCAGCCCTTGATCTAACAAAGATGCATTCCATTAATCAACGTTTTCTTCAATTTATATAATAGCCTTTCATAGGGGAATCGTATCAAAAGCTTTATGAAATAAAATAAATTTTTTATGACGAATTATTATTTGGGTAGTGAATTTAAAGTACTATTATATATATTTATGAGTTCGATTTCTTGCTAACTGTGTTGCATGTAATATACTAACCAGACATCCCCCCCCCCAGTCTTAAAATACACCTGAAACATTGACAACTCACCGCATTTTCTTCTGAAGCAGAGGAACCAGCTTCTAAGAGAACTTGAACAACTTCAGCATGACCTCCTTCTGCCGCCAGGTGGAGAGATGTGTTATTGGTCTAAAATACAATCAAAACAACACGTTTAGTTTGTTTATACTATTCTGGTCTAAAAAGTTATGTCAACATAAATAAAGAAATAATAAAGATTATCATATTTTCAACTTTTATTATGTTGATGCCGGTTTAATCGTTTTCTCCAAAACGGGCATTACAAGGGTTCTTGTAATATACTAATTCCTCATAACCAAGGTTATTGAGGAGTTAGTATATTATGACTGTAACTGTGTGTATCCTTCGGTCGGTTTGCACGACGAAAGATCCCAGTTTTCGGGATGAAAAATAAACCGTGCTACACTCGCCCAAGACCAAGGCTGTACATATATGCATAAATTCAAGATTCGAAATCAGGACTTTTCCACTCAGTTTTAGATTGCAATTTTTTGTCTATTTAGTTATATATTTCTTATTTGAAGATGGTTCCGAGCCATATTATGGTAACACCGAGACCGACTTCTCACTATTATCAAATGTTTTGAGGAAGAATTTCAGTAACAGTCATAATTTTACTTTTATGATTCTAAGGCGTTATTAAAATAAAAAGTAGACCAAATATATTCCGAAAATCTTACCTTGTTCCTGGCAGAAGTTACTAACGCCCGATTGAATTTCATCAGTTCTTTAATTACTGCAACACTCCCTTTCATGGCTGCAATGTGAGCACATGTGAAACCATTCTGGAAAAGAAAAAAATATATATATTTGTGTATATATGAAATAATATTTAATTATTTTAGTTAATTATTTTCTATTAATTTATTTACTTTTCAAGCGTGATTACTCTTCAAGTTCAGCAAGTTCAAGTACAGTACGAATCTAAAATTTGTACATACCGAATTGGCCATTGATACAAGTTCCGGTTTGTGCCTCAAGAATAACTTAACAACTTCAGGGTGGTCGTTTTCAGCAGCAAGCAACAGCGGAGTCTGTCCACACTAATAAGCAAGAAAATTATATTAAAAATAAATTAGAGAAAGAAAATCGTCAAATAAAATGAAAGACGATAATTTTTATAAAAAGTTTGAAAACCGAAACTCACATTATCTGTAGCATTAGCATCTGCTTTCATATCCATCAGTATACTGCAAACATCGAGTTGTCCACGCTCTGCTCCTAAATGAAGAGGTGTGCGTTTGTTCTGAAACGCAAATACAATTTAAGTTAAAAGATAAAAAGTAGCTAGTTAATTTGGTGATTTTTAATACTATTTTCCTCATACAATAAATTGCACGTTTCACTGACAGGTCAACTTTCTCTACTCACCAGAGTGAGGGCATCCAGCACGGCACCATATTGAACAACCAGTTTTCTTACAATGGCAGTGTATCCATTGCGAGCAGCTAAATGAAGTGGAGTCATGCCCTTTTTCGATCGAGCATTGACAAAGGCATTGTGTTTTAATAAGATCTCGACAACTTCTTCGTGGCCATTTTCACCAGCCAGATGTAGGGCGGCCTTGCCAACCTGAAATTAATAAAGAAAATCTCTTTTTGAAATAAATATTAAACTTTCTACAGAATTATTCGATTTCTAAGATTCTTAATTATCACCAGTTTAACGTCCTTTTTTACCTCATCGAATACATCTACTCGAGCACTGTTCTGAAGAAGAAGTTTAACTACCTCGGGATGTCCTGTTTGGCACGCATACAATAGTGGCGTCCATCCATTCTGAAATATTACAATTGAGTTAATTGCCAGTTGCTTATAAATAATAAAATTATTTTTATAACATATAACTCATTGTTATGATTAAAGAATTAATTTCACTTTGGTTTATTTTATGTTATTTCACTAATTAATTATTTTTTTCTTTTGGCAATGAGTGCATTTTAAAGTTTTATAATCAAAGAAAAATAAATTTTCCTCTCTCAGCAATTACGAAATCTTTTACACCATTATTTAAATAATATAAGTAAACTAATAAGAAAAATAAACCTGTAGCTTGATAATAAATTCGAAATGAGTACTCTACTGGATGGTACTGCTTACCTTGTCTATTTAGAATATTTATTTAAACAATTTTATTTTTAAAATTAGTGATAATTTGCAAACATTTTTAGGTTTTAAATATTTTCAGACATTTCGCAGAATTATGTATAATTTTTCCCCTTTTTTTAAAGTTTCTCTTCTTTTTCCTTTAAGTTCCTCACCATCTTCATATCGCTTTCGTAATTTTGGAGCTTCCCTTTAAGTCTCTGAAGGGTTTACTTCTGTACTGGTGATCCAGAATGGAAAAACGATATTTTTTCAGATGTTGTGAATTGGAGGGAGTCTTCATTGATTAGTACAAATAAAATACATTTTATGATGATCAATGATAAATTTTCATTTATCATTGATCCTAAGATGGCATTCATTATTGATGCGTTCTTGTTTATTGAAGTGATAATGGCGATGGGGAATGTCAAGAGGTGAATTTGGGTTAGTCTGGTCCCTAAGGTACTGTCAAATTTTGGGGCTACCTACTACTACAACATTTTGTGCAATTCGAATTATATTTTGCTTTTTACCCCCCTCAAAAATACATGTATGGAAGAATGTGTATAAACTCATTAATAAAGATATATGTAAGAAGAGATACAATGCCCTACCAAAAGTATTCGGACATAATATATTTTTAAAACTATGAGTTTTAATGAGCAATCAACGAGGTATCGGCCTCACCGACAACGTTTATCTGTCATGGAAGACTTTTTACAAGTTCCATTTAACAGGCAGCAGAAATTTTCGCCCATTCTTCCTTAAATTCAAGTTCAATTATAGAAGAGGAACATATTGGCCGCACCGTGATCCAGCGTTTCAGTTCATCCTGTGCAGACGGTGGACAGTTCTCAGGCCAACTACAACTGGAGATGACTCTTTGACTCCTATAAGCGTCTTTTAGCGTTCCATTCTGCTTCTTTGTGATATACTTGCTATTGCCTGCACACTTTCTAAACCTGTTCCTGCTTTGCATGTACTTCTCTTCGCATTTGGAAGACGGGAGAGTCCGAATACTTTTAGTAGGGTAGTGTGTATCAATATGAAACGAACTCATACCAAGATTCCTTCATTTCTTACTTTGGCAATTCTGTTGCAAGCTGCTTGCAGTTCTCCTGGACCAAGGTGTGCTAAAATCTCTTGTAGAACGTCAGAATTTCCCACTCGGCTACAATAGTGAACAGGAGTCTCCCTTGTCTGTTCAAGAGAAATATGTTAATAGTTACTTGAACAAATTTGATCAATGCTGTGATGATGTAAATCAATATAAACTGGTCCAGTGCATTTTACTTACGGTATTATTTTCTCTAACGTAAGAATCAAATTATGCTTAATAGATAAGATGTAGAAAATATAAGAACAGCACCGTATTTAGCGGTCATGTGAATTCGACATCCGGTCAGTTCAAATGCGTGTATTGCTGTATTACTGATGTTGACGGATTCCTGAGTTGACCACTTGGCTATGTTTTAATTAAAACGATGTATAATAGCATTTATTATTCATATAAGTAGGCTTAATAGGAAATCTCGTATAGTTGTCGACTCCCACTTCGTGGACATCTGTGAGGCGTCCTATTTCATAAAATATGTTTAGAAGGGATAATCCAGATGATAATACTGGTCCAATTAATCATTTCATGTCTTCTGAAGGAAACTTCCTTAAAGTAACTGTCACAGACTCAGAATTCTCGTGGAACAGTTAACCAACAGAGTTTGGTCAGGCAATGATAACATGGTGATTGATTATTATCCCTTATATCAAACGGATACTCTTTAATGTTAAGAGAAACAGATTTCTACTCTAAGAAGAAACAGAAGAACACTTACGTCCTTGGTTGTAACGTTTACATCTCCTTTATGTTGGAGAAGAAGTTTTGTGAGCTCCTTATCTTCCGTTGGATAATGGTTCTTGTCCTTTGTCACCTCAGCTGCATAGTGAAGAACCGTTTCTCCAACCTGCATAGAAATATGAAAAGCAAACAACAAAAGCAGATTTTTGAGTAGCTTGGACAATTTAAGTTCTAAACCAATCTCAGGAAAAGGGTGAGCTAAACTCTATCTAAAATCGTATGATCAAACTTGAGTTTCAAATGTTTTCAAATAATATGTTTACCTGATTTTGTAGATTAACCAAAGCTGATCCAACCTCTTTCGGTTTTTTAATCTTCCAGTGTTCTAGGAGCGTTCGTGCCACAGAATAATGGCAGTTACGTGCAGCCACGTGAAGAGGACCCTCACCATTCTGTGAGGTTTAACAAATATTTATTAGTATTTCGATTTTAATGAATTTTATTAATTTGATTAAGCAAATACTTATTATAATTTCGATTTTTATTAAATAATTTATTTAATAAATAAAAGGTTGAAAAGTTAAGTATATTTTTCGTAATTTATTTCATATTTAAAATTAAATTAAAATTAATTTAAATAATTATAAATTCAAAATTAAATCTAATTTAAATTTCTTACAAATTAATTCAATAATTGACTTGTTTATAAATAAGAAAATCCATGGTAAATAACAGTTGACAACTGAAGTTCTTTTAAAACAATAAAATCAATTTATGTTTCGCTTATAGAATCAGTTTTTAGGAAGCATTTTCTTACCAGTGACTGTACTCCAGAACCTGCCCCGTCTTGAAGCAAAAGGACAACAGTTTTCAAATGACCATGCCGTGCAGCAAAATGTAAAGGCGTTTCTCCAGTCTGCAACGAAAGAATTTCATCATTAACAAACTCTGTACTTCGCCATGATATCGTTATTTCAACCTCCATGCATTTCCCTGTTTAAAATATTAACATCCACATTGTTTCCATTCACCATAGCACGCGATAAATCCCAGTTCAAAGAACCTCAAAGAGTCACGTGCCATGTAATTTTTAATGTCTCTAAGTCCTTATTACTACACATTTACCCTTGATATATAAAATTAATATTAATACAAAAGACACTGCAAGTTCTATCTCGAAGTAATGAAAATGGAAATAAGATATTTATGACATAAATATTTAAAATGTTTAATCAAAGTACATAGTTTTTACTACGCAGGTAAAATCACGTAACAACTTACAATTGTTAAAAGTTTGTAATTAAAATAATTTATTTATAAAAAGCGTTTCTTAGTCGTTGAGATGTATTTATTATTTTTAGGCCTGATGTTTTTATTTAGTCATTTGGAAGGGTTAAAAATAGATCAGGAAAGTAATCTCTTGCCTCTTGTTTGCAGTTGACATCAGCACCACTCTTTATCAACAGCTCAACACATTTCTCTCCTCCAAGCACTCCAGCTGCAAGGTGCAGTGGTGTATCACCGTGCTGAAAAGAAAAGAAAATATCACGCTATTAATTTTATGAAGATGATATTAATTCGCTTTAGACATCCATTAAAATTAATTCAGAGTATTTGTTTTGATAAGTAAAATAGGAAATTACTGAAAAGTGTCTAGAGACATTAATCTGCCGGTTTAGTCATGCAAAAAATGCTCAAATAAGTCGCTGGTTACTTTTTAAAATTAAGATGAAAATTCAGGGTTGTGGCGTGAGGATATTTCAAAAAGTGCCAGCTTACAAGGTGCAATATTTAACTATTTTCAAGTTCATAGACAAATAAAACTAACAAATATATATTTGTGGAGATAAATCACTGAGAATTTAAAAATTTAATTTAAAGAAGAATACTTTTGACTGGACTTGAATTTAAGATTCGTTAATGTCTTTTTGTTATTAGCTTCTGAATGTTTATAGACAGCATGGACGTCTCAAACTTCGGAAACCTTGCCAGAATCCATGTGCAGACCATACATTGGCTGTTGCCAGTCTCCTGCTTGTCGAATGTTTCAATTCCATCTGCGTGTTCTCAGATGTTTGGCAAGCAGGAGGCTGGCAATAGCCGATGTATGGTCAGAGGATGGGTTCCGGCAAGGTTCCTGAAACGTTACCTTAATGTATAGGGATTTAGATAATTGCCAAATAAACTATCTTAATATTCACGCGGTATAAGAGTGGTGATTATAGAAATATAGATTTCATGGAAAACCACCACACTACGTGACGTCCTTCTCCAATTATATTCGAATGATAATGATGAAGATGGATTTTAGAAACCAACAATTCAAAATAAGTAAAGTTATTAATTAAATACTTCTTCACAAATTTTAGCGTATTAGTGAAACATGAACCATACGTACATATGATTTACTAGCTGATATTTTAATACGTATTCGTTGTTACATAGTAAACTTCCATGGTTCGAACTCAATATCATATTAGACGATCTGCGCAGCAAACATACTTTGCCTGAAACATTTTCGTGTGCAATTGCATCTTTGGAATTCTTATTCTCCAGAGACGTGTTTTACAGCATCTCTTAAGCTGAAATATTTGGACACTATATCCTCAAAAGATTGTTAATAATAGTGATGTTAATTGTTAATAATGCTAATTTTATGGTTAATTCGCTTTTATGATTTTTTAATAAGGGCGTGGAGGGTTGTAATAGGACAAAATACAGTGAAATGTTGATATTTCGGACTTTTACCAAAGCAAATTGGTAAATTCTCGGATTTACCAATAAAATAACCAATAAAAACACAAATAAATAAAACTATATTATTTTATTGTTTTAAATAACTGAACTCACTTTTCCGGCCCTCAGCCTGATTTCAGCTCCATAACCCAATAGAGTCTCAACGACCTTTGGCTGGCAAGCATTCACAGCTAAATGAAGTGATGTGTGATTATCCTGCAATATAGATACAGTTGTATCAATAAGACGTTCAAATACTCTTTTTATTTAATTGAATTTTATGAGCAGAATAAACAAATAACGTAAAGTTAAGTCTATAGTGAGTGTTTTGTAAATAAAATGTTGTATATGATGTTTTCCAGAATTATATATGCATATGAATTTATGTTCTATGGCCCCCTTCCTGGCAGTTCGATTAAATAACACTTATAGTTTAATCAGGTGGACTCGAGCAAATATAAACCAATTTCTCCCTCTCCCACAGAAATGATGCCTATCTAGATGGAGATATATGCTAATATCTGACTGCCAAAGAATTTCTGGAATCCTCAGAATGTCAATTGCAAGAATTGGATCGCGAAATCAATTCTGATTCTTATGAATCAAGAATTTGATTCTGACAATGAAAATTTGCAATGCAGTACTTTAAAACTAAAAGCAGTAAAAAATCTAATATTTTTGTGGTATGATTAAAAATAAACAACAACAATTAGGTTTAGGTTATAGAATTCAGTTCTGTGTGATTACATTTTACTGGTGGTAAGTTTTAAGAGAAATACTCACGTTCGTTTTGACATCCACGTACTCCCCTTTGTTCAATAATGCTCGTACCACTTCCACGTGGCCACACCTGGCAGCTATATGGATGCATTTCTCTCCAGACTGTAATAGAATAATTCATTTAAAATATGGTGTAAATCACTGAAGTCGATTTAGCATTGTATTTTAGAGCGTTGGATTTAAAACTATTGAAGGCTTCCGGGAGGTGAAATGATCTAGGGAGAAAAGAGATATTAAAACTTTTCTTCATTTAGTTATCGAATTATTTCGGAAGCGGGGAAGGAACTGACTAATTCCATTTTAGAAGGGCAGAGAACGTGTGTATAAAGTTTTAAATCCACTGCTTTTGGAGATTTAAAAAAGTTAGGCATTTAGTATGTGGAGACCAAAGGTCTCCACATCTATCGGATTGTTTCAGATTTTTCCACTATTCGATACAGGATTTGATTACATATTTTATTAATTAAATTATGTTCTTCGGATGAGAAAGAACTAAAGTTGTGTTCTTTCATCGAATCTTTTTTTCCCTTGGGTGAAATGTAGATATTTTTAATCAAATGAGTTTCTTTCAAAATCCTGAAAGATTTTTTTAAAAAAATCTATCATTATATGTTTTTATTTCAAGAGATATTAAATTGTAAAATATCAGAATGCTTTTTAGTGATTCAGTGTATGTATATTATGGTTAAGGTCCGAAGAATGACACACACATTGGCAACTGCCCAACATTGAAACATTCTCCAAAGAAGAGAAAAAAAAAGTAAATAGGAGTGCTTCTGTTGTCCCGAATCATTGCTCCGATCAACAAAGTGTTGAAAAATAATGATATAGGAATTTCGAGGAATGCGTCAATGCAGAAGACGAATTCGAACAGGGCTAAGGGATATTAAAATTCCCCCTGATCGTGTACTTAACGCAGTAATGTGCCTCAAATCTCTCAGAAGGCGTTTCAAAATATGACACGAGGAATATTGGATCATTCATGTGAAAAAAACTATTTTCAATTCTTGGGATCATATTGGCCGAGAATTGCGCTGATGAACACGCCTTTCCAGTTCATCTCACAGTTCATTAAGATGGGAAAATTGGCTGATTAGGACAGATGTTTCCAGTATTCTTCACTTCCCCAAATCATCCTTTCAGATATTTAAGTGAAAATATAAGAAA
Source organism: Mastigoproctus giganteus (assembly GCF_048544385.1). Classification (NCBI taxonomy): domain Eukaryota; kingdom Metazoa; phylum Arthropoda; class Arachnida; order Uropygi; family Thelyphonidae; genus Mastigoproctus; species Mastigoproctus giganteus. The sequence continues at coordinate 50,134,161 of NC_143585.1, forward strand.
TGGATGGATGCATTGTCACCATGAATATGTCCCTGTCGATATGGATAAACATGCAACTGTGCCATGTATTAGTCTACAACGACACGACGTTCAGGTAAGCTCCTGGCGTTCAATGTGGCCTGTAGTGGGATAAGGGGATCAAGTGTACGCCAGGAGCGTGACGTCACGTTGTAGAGGAGACCCAAATCCGAAACCAACTTGAGGACTTCTAAGCACCATTTTGATGAAATTACATATAGATTTCCATACACAGTTTACTGGATGTCTAGCATCAATTGCCCTCCCCAAGAACAGGTTCTGGCCGAGAAAACATGCCTGCACAGCATTATCTCCATCACCAGCTTGTACTGTGTGTACAAGATAGTATCGGTGCCTCATATAGTTTGCTGCACTCTTCTATCGGTGTTTAAAACCATAAATCAGGACTCATCGGATCATCTAGGGAGATTTGACTCCGGTCCTCCGTCCATTCGTTTCTATTCGTCCACCAACGCAGGGTATTTTCCTGTTGATGCTCGAGATCAATGGCTTCTACGAAGACTTCCCAACTCCTGTAGTGCATTGCATGAAGGCTCTCGTAGTCCACACCTCCATGGTTAAATAAAATGGCCAGGCAGTTATTATATTGTGATGGCGTGACTATTTCACTGTCCTAGTCAGAAATTCGGAGTGAGTGGAGTGACCTGGTAAAAAAACAACAGAAGTGAATAAGTGAAGCTTCAACCTCCCTCTTCAAGATTGAGGTTTCACTTGTTGAGATATCGTTGGAATTTCAACACTTCATTCGAAATTTCAAATGGTTCAAACTAGTTTTTAAGTTTTCCATTTTTATTAGTTATTTTGTGTAGTTGATTGTGCAAGGCATAGCTTGTGCTCATCTCAGATGAGTCATCTTGAGTTATCTCAGATGCAACAGCAGCATGTAATATAATACTTAATAAATGAAAGAAATGAAACAAATAAATGTTTAATTACTTTGTTCGAGGTATGAATCGGAACTCCTCTCCTCATGAATATCATAGCTATATCTGGATGACCGGCTGCCGAAGCTATGTGCATTAGAGTGCTACCATCCTGCAAAGAAAGAAAGAAATAATTCTTAACACACTTGCCAGAAGCTGGGGAAGTGTGTGATTCTCTCAATTATTCATTTATTACTAAAATAAAGAAACGAAAAGTTTTCCATATTCTCTGTGCCCACTACGGTTCATGGACCCTTACCTTCGTTCTCTGGAACACGGATGACCGGAATTTCTCCAGAAGAATTTCCACTGCCGTGGTGTTGCCCCTTTCCGCCGCTAAATGTATGGGGGCTCTCTCCTTCTTATCCAATATCGACGCACGTGCATTAGTTTGATAAAGGAGTTTCAACATGGTTTCTTCTCCTTCCATAGCAGCAATATGCAAAACAGTAGTTCCATCGGCCTGAAATATACGTTTAAAAAGTATATTAACAATGTCGTGTAACATTTATTTAATATTACGCAATATTATAATACCAAATTGTTTAAAGAAAGTTATCAGTGTGTTATTCTGTCTTTCTGCACGTACATTCTGGGAATTTACAGCCGCTCCCCGGTCTATGAGAAGCCTCATCAGATCCACATCTCGTCTTTTGGCTGCCACGTGTAAGCACGTGTCCCGTGAATCTGGACGACGAATAGCAAGTTGCTCTTTGGGGTCGATGGACAGGAGTTCCCTGCATACGCCATGATTCCCAACTTCTACGGCGTACATCAAAGGAATGCAGCCTTCCTGGATAGAAATTACTGCACTGAATTCCGTTGTTTATATTGTATTTTTTATAAACTTCAAGCGATACTTTTAATTTCTTTTGTTTTTGTATGCGCTCGAGTAATAAATTGATTTGAATTACCTTATCTTTTAAGAGTCTGGGAGTTTTACCGGAAGCCCTCAACAGTAGCTGAAGTGGCGCTAATGCAGCCCCTGTAGGCCTTGTACAAACTACGTGGATTGGAAGAAGTCCTTTTTGCTGAAAAGGTTAAAAATTGACCACATTTGAAATACAAACTCTGGTTACATGTGGTATATTTATTAAGTAATGGGAACTGTATTATTTTAAGAAGGAATAATTACTGGAGAAACGAGAAGTTTTGACTTTACTTTACGTTTATGATTATATGAAATATGAAAATTATACGATTTTTTTCCTTTGGTTACTGACCCCGGCAGCTGCCATTGGATCGGCTCTTCTACTTAGTAGAAGTCTTATCATATCTTCTCTAACTTGCTGAGCAGCTAGGTGAAGGGCAGTCGTTCCTTCCTGATAATATAGGGAAAATGTGCCATTAGTCAAGTATTTACAAATACGCTACTTTCAAATTTAAATTTTTAAGGTTATACATTGCGCCAATTTTTCTAGAGTGCTCCTAATATAATTTATAAAACATATTAAATAATATAAGTTTACAAAAATGCCATTGAATTCAAATTTAGCAGCGTCCCCTTGATGGCAACAGGTCCAAGTCACGTTAAATATAGCTATAAACGGAAAAGAAAATAATGTGACCAACGATGACCGACATCAATATTAATTAATAAATAAGTATTCAAATGTATTGCATTGGTGGGTTGATTTATCTGTCAGGTCGGCGATGCAATGATTTTTTTAATTTTAGAAATGCAGTGACGCACTTGCCATTGAGGACTTTATGGCCTTCCGAGGAGATGGGGCACAATGGTCTATATTATTTATTTGTGTTTACTTCACACTGTTGCTCATGTTGTTATGGTTGGTATTCGTCTCCGTTTATAGTGTCATTTACAGTTTGTCATCTAAAATATAAAAGACGAAATACCGTAGAGCCACTTTCCGTTACAAGACTACACGTTTATCAACTCTGAGGCCCAGTAGCCTCTGGAAGAGTCATCCTCGTAATAGCGAAGTGCTCCTTTAAAAAAATATATTTCAAAGTAATACCAAGGAATTCCACTGTTGACAACAAAGGAAGAGGGTGGACTGAAATATCAATGTAAAGCGTGGTTAAAAAGTTGTACAAATGTTGGAAAGTATTTTATTTGACACCTTTTTGGTTTATTCTATTGATCCTATCAGATTTCAGTTCTTCCGTTGATATTCCCCAAAGTTATTGCAAGGAAAATTTGAAATGCTTCAGACTTTCTTTTTTTTTATGTAAACCCCAAACACCAGACGTTTTAGAACCTATAGTACTTAGTACCGTGCTTGGGTTGGAGATTCAGAAGATGAAAGAAGGTATTTGTTGACATTAGACTTGAACTTCTGTAGACTGTAATTTTCAGGAAATACGTATGAAGGAAGGTTGTTCCAGAAAACGGAAGTCGGACGAATAAACGAGGAAGATGAAAAGTTGGTTCTGTGAGTTTGAAGTTGGACAGTAAATGGATGTTGGCTGGTGGAGGCACGTGTTCGGACTGTTTTGAAAGAGAGAGCGGGAATTATAGAAGCCAATTCAGAAGAACAGTGCCCATGGAAGTATCTGTAATAAAGACATGCAGCAGAAACAATACGTCTATGAGAAAGCGAGTGGAGAGACTCTGTTAGAGATGAATCATTAATTAACCTAACTGCCCTCTTCTGAATGGAATCAAGAAGCCTGAGAGAGGTTTTGGGGGCACCACCCCAGATGTGGGAACAATATTCCATGGCAGGGCGGATTTGCGATTTATACAGAGTGAGCAGCTGTTTGGAAGAAATGTAACGCCGAGAGCGAAAGAGAAAACCAAGTTTTTTAGATGCAGAGGAAGCAATATTTGTAATGTGCTTGTGCCAAGAAGAATTAGAAGTCAGGTTAATCCCCAAAAGAGATATATCATTTTGCCTAGAAATCGAAGTGTCACAAAGATACGCATAGGAGCAGAAGACTCCTTTTTGCGAGATAAGACAAGACTGAGTTTTAGAAGGGTTGAAATCAACTAAGTTGTCTTTGCCCCACTGGAGAATTACCTGGAGATCGGCATTTAAGGAATTGGTAGCAGATTTTCGATAAGTTGAAGCTTATTGAGCAGGGCAAGGTTTCTCAAAATGGAAAGTGGAATGCAATGTGCTATCATCGACAAAACTATTGATAGGATTTCCAGTCAATGGAAGAAGGTTATTAATATACAAGAGGAAAAGAGAGGGGGAAAGAATTGAACCTTGGGGGACACCGGCATAAGTGGAGAAGTTAGAAGACAGAGAGCCATCTACCATCACCCTCAGTGAGCGATCAGAGAGAAAACTAAATAACCAATTACAAAAAATAGTTGGCAAACCATAAGATGGATGCTTGTTTAGAAGACCTTTATACCAAACACGATCGAAAGCATTTGAGATGTCAAGAGCAACTGCTTGTGTTTCACCGAACTTTTCCATTGAATTAGTCCATAAACGGGTAACATAAGCCAGAATATCACCAGTGGATCGACATTGATGGAATCCATACTGGCGATCGTTAATCAGACAGAAGGTTTCTAGGTAGTTTAAGAGTTGGCGGTTAACTGATTTCTCCGTTACTTTAAAAAGAGTAGACGTAATTGCAATGAGACGATAATTGGATGGGAGGGATTTGTCATCCTTTTTAGGAACTGGGTGGATATGAGCAAATTTCCAAGCAGAAGGAAAAACATCCTCGGAATAAGAAAGTAAAAAAACGTGGCAAAGAACAGGAGTAAGTTCAGGAGCACAGGTTTTGAGAACAAGTGGAGAAATAGCATGGGGACACGGAGCTTTGTTAGCATCAAGTTTCATCAAAATCCTTCTGACATCCTTTTGACGGAAGACCACAGGAGGCATTGAATGGGGCGTGTTAGGAATGGCAGGAGGTGTTTTACCAAGATAATTAATAAATGAGTTGAAAGAAAAATGGGATGCTAGCAGGTCAGCTTTATCCTTCGCTGAAGTGACAACAGAACCATCTGGTTTGGACAGAGGTGGGAGCAGAGATGGGCAAAAGTTGCGGCCAATAGCTTTGGCAAGAGACCAGAATGCTCGGCTACCATTAGGGCAAGAAGCAAGTTTTCTACTCTTAGCCTGTTCCAACTCTACTTTGGACTGATTAATAACTGCTTTAAAATTATTGCGAGCTTTGGTGTAGGCAGAAAATGAAACTGAAGAATTAGAAACAAGCCAATTACGATCTGCAACGTTCTTCTCTTGAACAGCCTTAGCATATTTATTGGAAAACCAGTTTAGATAAAGAACGAGATTTTAAAGTGGAGTGTGGGATAAAGGATTCCATTCCTGCAAGAATAATTTCACTGACACGATCTGAGCAAACGGTGACCTCAGAAGTTTTGAAACAATAATCCGACTAAGGAAAAGAAGAAAATAAATCTTGCAGCTCATCCCATTTTGCATTCTTGTAATGCCAAACAATACGAGATTGGGAATAGCCATGAGATAAAGGCTCCATTGGAGAAGAGACAATCGCAAAGTTGTGATCTGAGGTGTCTAAAAGACCTTTCACTTCGACCGTGTACTTAGAAGGGTTGTTTGTGAGAAAAAGATCAAGCATGTTGGCTGTAGTGTTAGGATTGTCCGATATTCTTGTAGGTAAATGAACAATCTGTGCAAGATCATTAGTAATTGTAACAGCCTCAGAATCTCGACCAGCTTGTTCGGTGTGACTAGAAAACGGAAGCCAGCTGAGGTTTTGAATATTAAAATCACCAAGGAAAATTACCTCACTGTTAGGAAAGTTGGACTGGAGAAAGTCAAGTTGCAAAGAAAGGAAGTCAAAGAGCTCCAAGTGATTAGTGGAGTTGGGAGAACGGCAGAGCCAACAGATGAATTTGACACAATGAGGTAGAGAGATTTTAAGCCAGAGAAGATCGAAAAGAGGAGATTCCAAATTACCAAGTCTCTGACAGGGAATATCAGAACGGACATATGCACAAGTACCGCCTTTGAAGAGAAAGGAATCATGCAGCGTATAATTTGGGCAACTGAGATGAGCAGTAGTTGAATCAACTGAAAACTGAGATTCTGTCAGAAAAAGTACATGGGGTTTGGCAGACTGCAAGTGGAAATGGACATCGTTGAGATTAGAATTGAGACCACGTATATCTGTGAAATGAATTAGGAAGTGCTTGAGAGGTTTAGATCTTTTCGCAGATAAACTTGCTCTATTATTTTGACAATTCATGGTGTATTCAATAGTAAGAAAAAGTGGATGGAACATGCTGTATGAAGTAATGAAATATTTGTATATGGCGTACACATGGTAAGAATATACCCATATCCTTGACATAATGTGGCCTCGACAATGTCCCCCGCCTACACACTAGTCGGACTCCCTCCAGTCACTATCTGGCAGAGTAGAGGTAGCAAGATTATACAATAGCTGATCCGGAAGCCTCCCAGAGAGTTACCAATAGGTTCGGTCCGGTGTACTAACTAGCGGCCGGCCTGCAAACACCGGTTTAGAGCTGTACCCTCGAAATGTAAGGAATATTAGATCTCGCCACGATCTTCATCATAACCTTAAAAGTCGTCAGTCATACTGCATGATGAAAAAGATGGGGAAGGGTTGACCGGAACTTAGCTCTAGAGGCTAAACATGGGTTCCACCACTTCAAGCCTCCAATAAGCAAAGTGATGGTATTGCACCAGTTTATGAGCGTCATCTACCACCTAGTACTGCCTGGTAACACAGAGGGGTGGTATTCCTCCACGTGGTGTGGGCGCCACACCTCGACCCCTTCTTACGTTGGTTCATATTTGGGTGGTCACACACCGTGTGCTTGTGCATGGAGGTTATACCCGGGATTACTAACAGTCCCACCATCGTGAAGGTTCAAGCAGAGGATCTGGCTGTCACAGACCGTCCGGATTTCGCCGATATTTGTCCACTTGACTTGAGTGTCACCCGAATATCAGTTCCATCAGCATTTTAGACTCCCAGGTAGCAAGTACAGCTTGTCTGGCATATCTGAGAGAATGTCTGTGACAACCTCAAGGACCAAATACATAACAAATAATACATAACTATAATACATAACAAACATGTAATGTTGGTATGTTCAAATTTGAGGTTTAATTTGAATATGATGGTCGAAGATATTATAGAGGATAAGTGTAGTAAACTAAAGGCCGCTGTAGCCGAGTGGTCAGTCGCACGGGTGCATAAGTACACGTGCCTTGAGTGACCGGGGTTCAAGCCCGTGACTGCTAAATACGGTGCTGTTTCTTGTATTTGTATTCTGTCTATTTGTGAACTCCTCTGACCGTTTGGTCCTCCCAGAGTATAAACAGAAAATTTATTTTGCATAAAGTATTTCAGGGAATTTTTCCTCTGCATCAGGCTTGTTGTTGTTGTTGTTATGGGAGTTTAATGGCGCATAAGCTACTATGGCTATAATGCGCCTATGTGCATCAGGCAACGCAGCGGCAATCCCAAGGCAGAATGCTCTAGTCCCAAAGGAATTAGTTATTGTTGGTGACTCAATTGTCAGGGAGAAGGGGAATATAGTATGCAAGAAAGATAGGTGGAACAGGACCAGGATATCTGTCAGGGGCAAAGGTTGATGACATCTTTTAAGGGCACAAAAGGTGATATTGTTGTACACGTTGGAATTAATGACATTAAGAGTAGGAGATCTGCAGATTTACTCAACAAGTACAGGCCAATGTTGGAAAAAAGTCACGAGTTAGGGTTGAATGTGAAATTGTCTGCAATTCTGCCCAGACACGATAGGAGAGAGTATATGATGAGAGGAGAGCCTTGTCGATCAATTCCGCCCTGGAGAGATTTTGCAAAGCTCAAGGGGTAGAATTTTTTTCAGCCTGGTCTGTGCTTGTTGAAAGGAGAGACTGCTTCTACAGGGATGGTATACACTTAAATAGAAAGGGTGCAAGAAGATTTGCTGATGCTATTGAGGCAGTGTTAGGTGGATTGGAAAACTGATAGCTTGTGGGGATACACAGACTAAAAGGTTAACAGTGACAGCAGGCAGAGGCAAAAGGGATTCTTGCACTTCTTCTATTAGAATGAGCTGCAGCATGGAAAGCAAGTCAATGGAGATTTCCAGGACTGTTCGGAGTCGTAGTGAAACAAGTAAATACATGGGCTGTGTTAGTGTAACTAAGAGTAGAAACAGGTGCATTTATACTTGCATGTACACCAATGCTAGGAGTATAGTTAATAAATTTGATGAGTTGAATTGCTAGTCAAGATATCAAAGGCAGATATTGTTCGGAAATCAGAGACGTGATGTCACACAGATATAAGCAATGCAGAATTGGAATTTGGGGAGACAATGTGTACAGAAAGGATAGACAGGACAGGAACGAAGGAGGGGTTATGCTGTTAGTTAAGAAACACACAAAATCTAAGGAAGTTCATCCAGTTGATACAGATGAATAGTGCACTGTTGAGTCAGTTTGGTGTGAGATAAGCACTGGGAAAGGAAAATTGAAAGTAGGATGTGTGTTATAGGCCTAATGAATCTGATAAGTATAATGAGCAGTTCTTCAGAGAAATAGAGTGGGCCAGTAAATCAGAATGTCTTATAATGGGGGATTTTAACTTCCCAGATATTGACTGGAATTTGTGGGTTGGTCACTCGCACATTAGCAAGACTTTTTTGGATTTATTAAATAAAATAAATATTCTGTTTATGCTCCGGGACTACCAAACGGTCAGAGGAGTTCACAATATAAACAGAATACAAGAAACAGCACCGTATTTTGCAGTCACGGGCTTGAACCGCGGCTACTCAAGGCACGTGTACTTATGCATCCGCGCCGCTGACCACTCGGCTACTGCTGTTTTCTGCAGCAGCATGTTCGAGAGGCAATCAAAGGGAGTAATACTCTTGATCTGATTATCAGCAGTGATTATTCATGCATTAAGAATTTGCAGATAAAGGAACCACTGGGTGGCAGTATCACAATGCACTGATGTGGAAATTACTTAAAGATGTAACTACCATCATGGCTAAAGGGAAGGGCTTTTGCTTTTGTAAAGGTGACTACAGGGGTCTCAGACAGTTTTTAAATTTTGTACAATGGGATCAACTGATGATATTATCAACGTTAAATTCTAAATGGAAAGCCTTCAGGGACTTAATCTTGGAGGCTACTAGGCTTTTCATTCCAACTAAGTAATACTGTTCAAGGTTCAGGCGTAAATGGACGTCAGATGAATTAGTGAGGCTCGTGGCAGAGAAGGAAAATGTATGGGATGCATATAAATTATCAAGTCACAAAGGAGGTTAGGCAGGCGAAGGCAGATTACGAGAAATATTTGGCAAAGGATGCAAAGAAAAACAGCAAAGAGTTCTTTACTTATGTAAACTCTAGAAGTAAAGGGATGAATCAGATTGGATCGCTTAACATAGATGGGTTGACTATTGGTGATCATGCTCAGGTAGCTGATAAATTAAATGAGTATTTTGCATCTACAGTCACACATGAGGAGTTATTCAATGAGGGGAATGCCAGAAGTTTATCAAACTCTAATAGGGAGCTAAGTGATTTTGTAATAACTGAGAGCAAAGTGGAGGAGAAATTGTTGAAGTTAAACATTAGAAAGGCACCTGCGGTGGACGGGATCTACCCAATTATATTAAGGGAGGCAGCAAAGGAAGTAAGCAAACCCTTAGCCCTAATTATGAGAGCTTCCTTGGACTGAGGGGAGGTCCCGATGGACTGGAAGTGTGTCAATGTATTACCAATTCAAAAAGGGGGTTGAAAAGGTGACACAAGTAAATATAGACCTGTTAGATTAACTTGTGTTCCTGGGAAAATAATGGAGTTACTTGTTAAAGAAGCATTGTAGAATCATCTAGACAAGACTGCAGTAATAGTTAAGATACAGCATTGGTTTGTTAAAGGAAGGTCTTGTCTGACCAATTTGATAGGATACTATGATTTGGTCACAAAGGAACTGAATGGGAAAAATAATTTTGATATCATATACTTGAATTTCAGGAAAGCTTTTGATACTGTTGCACATGGAAGACTGTTGTACAAATTGGAGAGGTATGACATTAAGGGTAAGTTGCTACAATTGATAAAGGGATGGTTGAATGTGAGACGACAGAGAGCGGTAATCAATGGACATTGCTCTTCGTGAAAAAATGTTATTAGTGGAGTTCCCCAGGATTCGGTGCTGTTTTGTGTATTCATCAATGATATTGATGAAGGTGCATCAGGATTAATGTCCAAGTTTGCAGATGATACAAAGATTGGCAGGATTGTTAACGACAGTAAAGACAGTATGCTACTCCAACTGGATCTAGATAAGTTGGGAAAATGGGCTGAGAAGTGGCAACTGAAGTTTAACATTGACAAATTGAAAATACTGCATATGGGTAGCAATAACCGAAGAGAAACGTACCAACTGTGTGGTACTACTCTCAAGGAAGTGGAAAGTGAAAAAGATCTGGGGGTAATTGTGCAGTCAAATATGAAGTTTGCTGATCAGTGCAGACCAGCTGCCAGGACAGGTCAATGATATATAGGTATTTTGCTAGCAGGGACAGGGAGGTGATTATATGGTTGTACAAGGGAATGGTCAGGTCTCACCTAGAGTACTGTGTACAGGTCTAGAGGCCTCATTTTAGAAAGGATGTAAAGTTGCTAGAACGAGTACAAAGAAGGACAACAAGATTGGTGAGAGGAACAAAAGAGTGCTCTTAACAAGAAAGGCTTAATTTCTGCAAATTGCAGCGCGTAGAGAGTATGCACCTTCGACGTGATCTGACTTGAATGGGTTGAGCAATCTGAATGCTGATGGAATTCTTCCTCTTGCTCAGATTAAGAGACCTGAGGGGGCATAGTTCAAATTGAGGAAAGACAATTGTAGAATGGATGTGCGGAAGTTTGCCTTTAGCCAGCGGATGGTTGATTGGTGGAACAGCCTTCCATCCCTTGTTGTGGAAGTTGATAGCCTAAATAAATTTAAGGACAGGCATTTGGGACGAATGGAGGGGTGAAATGGGAAGGGTTTTTTTTTTAGCTGATGCTGTATACGCTTGCTTTCTTGCATCGTATGCCTCTACTAATGTTAATGCTAATGATTATATGTGGCATAAGTTCTTAAATAAGTTTGCAATAATCATAATACAAGTTCGAGATGTAATTTTTCAAAAGAACTATATTTGCTCTTTGGTTATCTTTGTAGTTAGTGTTCAATAAAATAAAAATAAAATGAAAATAAAATTTACAAAGAAAGTAAATCAAAATAGGAATAAGTTTTCCATTCCAAAAAAAAAAAAGTTTTGAATACGATTTTTGTTTGTTTGTTTCTGATTTATAATAAAAAAGAGCAAACAGCAACCACTGTGAATACTCTAGAATCGAGAATATTTCGTTTGTGGTATCTGCCACATTGCCCATTTATTTCTCCAATCAACGATGCATAAAAGACAATATCCAGTGCTTCAACTACAATATGCGATACGTGTGAAAAGAATAAATAATAATTGCTAAACGTCTATTGGTCCGATTTCAATGAAATTTGGGACAGCTGAACAAATCTTTCTAAAAGAGACAAATATAAAAATTCATGGCACCTATCGACTGGAAGTGGAATTATTACATGCGTACAGACGGACAAAGTAATAATAATTTCTATTTTGCATATTTCAATGAAATTTTAGATCGATCAACAAATTATTCTAAAACAATTTGTTGAAATCTCATGAAATGTGAAATCCCATGAAAATCCATCTACTAGGAGTCGAGTTATACAAATGTGGCTTTTAAATAACGAGAGCATGTAGTGGCATGCACCTAGGACCACCAGTGAAACAAAGGCATAAGCAGTTGACCTTGAACCTTTCTCTAGTTGCCTAACTAGTTACGTTCCAACACGCTCATTCGCTTTGCAGTGAGACAGGTTTTCATCACCTTGTGTTTTTGCTGTTTGCCGGAAAAAACTGACAGACAAAAGAACCGAAAAAAGAATCAACCTCAAATTTTTAACAAACCTAAAGAAATCAGCAATTTAAAGTTATGAGTTGTTACGTCAAGTTTGTGGGAAAGATGCTATGTCAAAAGCTTGTATGTTTAAATGGCATAAAAGATTTTTTAGAAGGAATTGGGAATGTGGAAGACAATGAACAACCAGGCTGTCCGGTATCCATGAAAACTGATGAAAATGAGGACTGGATAAGGACAATGATTAGAAGTGATCATCGTTTAAGCATTAGAATGGTTACATCAGAACTCAATATGGACGAAGAAATAGTTTTTAATGAGAAAAAATGTGTGTGCCAAGATGGTGCCGAAAATTTTGAATAAAGATCAAAGAATGAGAAGACTTCAAGTCTGTGAAGATGTTTTGAAAAAAATTTAACAAGATCCAAACTTTCTGAGTACTGCAATTACTCGCAATGAAACTTAGCTTTTCCAGTACTACCCATAAACTAAAAGCAATAAATGCAATGGAACACAAATCAATCCAAGAAAAAAGCAAGAATGTCAAAATCAAAATGAAAACCATACTTCTTGTTTTCTTCGATATCAAAGGAATTATTATGGCTGAATAAATCCCACCAAATCAGATTGTCAATAAAACATTTGAAGGTTGTTAACGTTGCAAATCAGCGTATGCAGAATACGTTGCAAGAGGTTACACATTATAGCCTTTTTTCAATGTAATATCCCCAGAAATCTTTTTTTTTCTTTTGAATTACAAAATAACTGCAGTCCAATTCTGGAAACTAACTACTTCATTACGTCACTGCGTGCGCCGGATTCATAGCAAAGTAGCGTTTTAATAACGCCTCTCACCACTGTACTTTCTGGGATTTGATGGAATTCCTTGGTTTCTCCAGATGAGGTTCTGATACGTGATGTGTGGGAGAGCACTTTTCAACACTAGCCAAGAAATTTAGGCGGGGGATACAATATATCACATGTGTTGTCATGGTCACCAATGTTGCGTGACGCACGACATGTTGATTAAAAGGAAAAAGGGGGGCGCTTAAAGACCGATATAAGAATACTCACTGAAAGTAGGTGGAGAGTAGCAGCTCGGGAAATTTTTGGCATGCTGACAATGGATAGTCGATTTGATTTTATTATCCATCCTCTTTATTACTATCGCTTAGTGGTTATTCTCAACCCCGTTTTAGTGGCTGTCTATCAAGAAAATCGTTTTTACGATTTCGGTAAAATGCAAGCGAAAGTTCATTACTATAAATATTTCTTTAGTATTCAGAAATAAATAGGAAGTAACAGTTGTTCGCAGAAGGTGATAATCACTTTTTCTTTCGTTGTTAAAAACTAATCCTATGAAAGAGGCAAGGTATCAGAGAAAGAAAAAAGGTTGGAGTGGAACATAACGACCAATTTCTTGATAACATTTAAATTCTCCACGAAAGAAAACGTGATCGAAGAGAGAAGGACATGGCGGTGAGGAGAAAATTTGTGTAATGAGAAGATGAATTTGTTTGCAGATGTAGTCATCCTGTAATAGTTGACACTTGATGTTGCCGGAAAGTCTGAAAGATGAGGGACTATCGTTAAAGTACAGGATAAACAGAAGACGATCTGAAGGAGAGTATTGTGGGATACCCTGTGATAAAATTAATGAAAGCGAAGTCTCGCCATCTGCAATAACTGCAAAACAACGATTGCTAAACTGCTGTTGAAACAGATTCAACAAAGATGAAAATATAGCCTGAGTATTGGATTAGCAGAAGATTACTATAGAAAATTATACAAGGAGCGATGGAATGATGCCAGCAGTGGGGAAGATGGATCGCAAATTAATAACACATACGACATACCCGATATTCTTCCTGATAAGGTAGAACATGCGTTGGAGAAAATGAAGAATAAGAAAGCTCCAGGGGCAGATGAAGTTACTGTAGAGTTTTTAAAATTGGGAGGAAGAGACATGACACAAAAACTGGCAACACTCTTCACAAAATGCATTAGAAAAGGTGTGACGCCTAAGCAGTGGAATAATGCAATCATAGTTTTGCTGCATAAGAAAGGAGATAAATCAGAAATTGGAAATTATAGACCAATTAGCTTGTTATCCCACATCTACAAGTTGTTCACAAGGGTCATTACTAACAGATTAGAAAGAATACTGGATGAGAATCAACAGGAAGAGCAAGCTGGCTTTAGGACAGGATTCTCAACTATGGATCACCTTCACGTAATATCACAGCTAATGGAGAAAGGAAATGAATATAAAACACCATTATGCCTGGCATTTGTGGATTATGAAAAGGCATTTGACTCCATAAAGCATAAGGCAATGTTTCGGGCACTGGAAAGACAAGGCATAGATACCCCACATATTATGATTTTGAAGAAAATATATGAGAACACTACCTCCTTTATTAGACTAAACAAACACAGTAGTAAATTTAAAATTGAGAAAGGAGTACGACAAAGAGACACAATATCTCCGAAGCTGTTTACTGCTGCCCTTGAAGAAGCTTTCAGAAGATTAGAAATTTCTGGTTGCAGAGAGGAGTCAATGTGAATGGAGAGTACCTAAACCATTTACGATTTGCAGATGACATTGTGGTCATAAGCCACAATCCCAAAGAATTAGAGGAAAATCTTAATCAGTTATGCACAGTTAGTAAGGATTTTGGACTAAAGATGAATATGGCTAAAACAAAAGTAATAAACAAGTATGCCACAGAAAGGGAAATAATGATTGAAGGAGCAGTAATTGAAAAGGTGGAGTCATATACTTATCTGGGAAAAGTCATTAGCTGTAATAATGATAAATGGCTGGAAGTCAAGAGAAGAATAAATTTTGAATGGATAGCATTCAGGAAATATATGCACATACTGAGGAGCAATATCCCAATTTGTCTGGAACGTAAAATAATGAACCAATGTATACTCCCCACCATGACTTATGGAAGTGAAACTTGGGCACTCACCAAAAGAATGGAAGAGAAGCTGAAAACTACACATCGAAGAATGGAACGAATTATATTGGGAATCAGACTGTTAGATAAGAAAAGAAACACATGGATTAGGCAGCAAACTCAAGTAAAAGACATTGTTATAAAAACCAAAGAACTAAAATGGTCTTGGGCAGGACACATAGCTCGAAGACATGATGACAGATGAACCCCAAGAGGAGATAGAAGAAAACTGGAAGACAACGGCGGAGATGGATAGATGAAATTCATGAGTTTGTGGGTAGTAAATGGATGGCCATTGCACAAAACAGAACGAACTGGAAAGGTGCTGGAGAGGCCTTCATCCTGCAGTGGATTGAAAATGGCTGATGATGATGATGATTGGATTAGCATCAGAAAAATGATACAAGCAAGTTTATACAGTGGCAGCCAAGAAACTCTTCGTCTGAGCATCCCCTCTAATAATTTCTCTAATGCTTGAAACCACGAGACTGGAATTTGTTCTAAACATCAACCACTATTTTAGCAGAAAAAAAATGTTTTCGCACATCTATCGTGTAACCGTCCTTAATCAATCAGATTTATGTCCCCTTATATGCATTATCAGAGAAAGATTTAGTATGCCACAGAATTTATTTTATTCAATCCATTTAAAGCCTTCAACCAGCTCTCTTCGTTTAGTTTCCAAATGCTTCAATCTGCACAACTGAATCTTTCTTGGTAGGAGAAGCCTTTTATACCACTCACTAATCTTGTTGCTCTTCTCTGTATCCGTTCCAACAGATCCTCATCTTTCCTAAAATAAGGCTTCCACACCGTATGCAGTACTGAAGATTCAGCCTAACCATTACCTTGTATAGCAGGATCCCTTGTCTCTGCTAGCAAGGTTCCTGTATATCACTGAAGGATGTCCATGAGATTTCTCAGTGGCCTCTTTGCACTGCTCAGAGAACTTCATGTCAGACTGTACAGTCACTCGTAGATCTTTTTCATTATCAACTACCTTGAGTGTGGTACCAACAAAATGGTACGTTATTTTGGGATTACTGCTATCCATATTCAGTACCTTGCTTTTATCGATATTTAACCTCAACTGTCCTTTTTTCAGCTCATCTGCAATTCATCCGTCCTGTTGAAGACGCATACCCATTTTCTAATTTTGTATCCCTTAACAGAGAAACAGTGTTACTTTGAGATAGAGGATGCACTGTTTCCTGTAATGTCCACATTTGGTAACTGAACCAACACTTCAAATTCTTCAGATTTATTTGCTATTCTCTCTATATCCTCAGTAATAGTATGTAAGCTGAGTGTGTAAAACTCGTGTTTTTTGGCAACATTTTCGCATTAAGTAAATCCTGAATTTAGCCAATGTTTAAATAAAAACCTCTTAGGAAATGAATATCTACTTTGTACAGCAAGCTGGACGAGTGATTTAAAAACAACGATTTGAATACGACTTTCGACATCCAAGTAAATGTCAGAATTCTGAATAATTGGCTACGCTCCGAAGTGCAGGGGCATCAAATAAGTAGGCGATGCTGCTTCAAACGTGGCATATTTTGATGCTTAAAAACACTTCGTGTTCATGAGGTCGTTTTCCGGCCTCGAATGGATCGGATAGTTTGTTATTCCGTCAATTGTGGCAGTCCCCATTTGCAGCTTAAGTTCCATTTTCGTGCTAACAGTCGATTTATTTAAAAGTATTTTTGTTTTCCCAGCCGAATAAATGTTCCTAGTAGCAATGGCCCACCGAAAGTCGCGTGGCCATTTTTGCCTAACTAATTTTCAGGTCCCTCACGTAACCGATTCCAGGGAAGCCTTGAATTGGGTGGAGACCAAGAATGCAAAGTGACTTGTCAGGTTGAGAATTAACGATGCCACTGCCCGGTTTTGTAGCCATGAAACAAATAGCCCAACGTACAGTTCTCCACTGACCCAAAATGTTTGCGTGAGAGAACAAAACTTTTTTTTTGCCTGTTAAGAGGTTTCCTTGAGAAAGACTAAAGAAAAAAAGATAAACAGTACTTTCAGCGAATTCGTCGGTTTAATAGCTCATATAAGAACATGTGATGTTTTGAAATTCTTGTATGTACACAAATCAGTGATGTAAAATGCTCCAATAAGTAGTTAAGGGTGTGAGGAACGCCTCTAATAAATGTCTGTAACACTGTAAACAGATGGAGAGAGAGAGAGATGTTTATAAAAACAAGATCAAGCGAGAACTTAACGTCACATAAGTCTGAAGACTTCTCGCAAATTGTGAAAAGAAATCATCGAGGAACAAAGAACAAAGAACAAAGAACTTAATCTGCAATTCATTTCAAACGTGCATGCCGACGATGAACCCACAGAAAGAGCTAACAGACTTTCAGAGGGGAATGATAGTGCTGTGAACTGTTGTAAAAATGCTTACGAGTGAAATTTTTTAGGCATTAAACATTTATAAATCGTAAATTGGGACGTGCCGAAGGAATGAAAGTCCAGAGGTGATGTTGAGCCGAAGGAATGAAGAGGTAGGCGTAATAGTGATAGTGAGAGGGGGACTGACGCACCTTGAGACAACTGATTTCCTCATCTTGCCATAAGATCTAGAGAATTTGATTTTGAAACTGTGAGCGGCCATAGGTTTACCTGTTCCATGACACTTAGAGGGCTGCATGCCATGGATTTTCAGGAAACAGCTGCAGCCCACAAGCCTCTGAAAACAAAAAAAAAATACTAACCTTAGATTGGTACAGTGAAAGACGTACCAGAACTGGACTGTGGATCAATAGAAATCTGTCCTGTGAAGCGATGTCATGCATAATGGTCTGATGGACTTGTTTGGTTATAGATGATGACTGAAGAGCTCTTATTACCTGAGTTTGTTGTCCGAAATGTGAAGTTGGGAGGAGGAAGTGTCATAGTCCGGCGGTGGTTCATCTGACTTTGTCCTGACAGTATTGAATGGAAACATAAATGCTAGTCCTACTGCATGTCTTACGTCGTAGCAATTTTACGAAGGGGTTTCCACACCTTCCAACATAACAAAACTTAATGTTTCAAAACAAAACTTGTGAACGTGCGGTTTGAAGAGAATCATCGGAATATTGTAGTGGCCACCACAGAGCTCCAACTTTAATCCAACTATCATTTTTGGGATTAACCGGAACACAGGTAAGGCCGGGTCGACACCGTCCTCTTCGTTAGTGAGTTGAAATGCTTTAAAAGAGGTGTGCAACAAAAACACCAGGTTTTTATCAGAAATTAGTGAAAAGTGTTTGTCACTTTAATTTGCGTTCTTTAACTACGAAGTTAAAAGCACAGATTTATCTGATTTTGGATATGCTAACGATTTACAGCAAGTCAACTAAACGAGCCTCTCCATTAAGGATAAAACTACTGATTATTTAAACAGGAGTTAAAACACTGCGCTCTCCTAGATGCTTTGCGTGTCCAAATCGCTTTTGTTCAGAAGTGCTTTGTTTCGAAAACATAATTATGTTTAAAACTGTATGCGAAGTATATTAAAATTCTGGACGTTTCATGAGAATACTTACCTTCGCTTTCGCGTTGACATTGATGCCAAGGTCAAGAAATTTCTCCGCTACGAACACCCGGTTATCACGTACAGCAAACATAAGCGGATTGAAACCAGTTACCTAGGAGAAGAAAAAGTAATATCACATGCTTATATTTGAATTACTTCCATTAGAGCAGTTTTTATATAAGATTTATTAGATCAATAATAAAAATAGTAATTATATAATAATATTATTAATTTATTTTAAATTTTTCTAAAAGTAGTGGCCTATGATCACGAGCTTGGGCTCTGGTACAATGTTTCTTTACTGGACCACAAATTTCTTTTCCTTTTGGACGCCCATCAGTTGAGGGCCGTGTGAAGATGGGGGTGCCCATTACACTTTAGGATGGCACGACATTGTCAGACAGCCATTCAGCTAAGGTCAGCAGATTACACAAATTTATGACAGTAAATGTGAAAGATGGCAATAAATACGAAAATAGAGACCGGAAGCGTAATATGTCACTCCCTTCTATCAGCATTCAGGGTTCCCCTCCCCCTGAATGCTGATAGAATTTCGTACGTGTGCGTTTGTGTCACATGCAGAGGTAATTTAAAAGTACAGTATTTCGAATTGTGGAGGACTTGTTTGCAGGACACGGACTGACGAGTGAGGGGGAGTTGAGCGATATATCAGTATTCGATATGCTAATAGTCAAAAACACTCTGTGGGTAAAATGTCGGTTCTAACGACTGAAATGAATTTCGTAAACGGAAAATCCTTTCAAATGGATAAAAATATATCAAACTAATTGGACATTTTCCGCCTCCAACAGCAAAATTGGTACTTTGCAGAAAGATAGATGTCAGTGGTGGAGCCAGGAATAACTAATGAAGTTGCTGTGATTTGCCGAAATCCTACTGCCATTTATTACTTTGGACGAAGAATAAAAGAGTCAAATATTATTTTTATAAGTGAGGATAGGATGGAATTAACTCAGCGTCTTCCTCCTCAGTGTCACACACACACACACACACAGAATGCACAATAAACTTTGCGATTTGCATTACAATGGTGTACAATCTTACAAAATTTGAAATATACTCTCAATTATATAAATTACCTTTTTACTTTGAGAATTTTACAACTCCTCTGGGATAATCCTAACTTGATTCATGCTGGAGATAATATAGTTATGTAAATCGCTGGGTTAAATATAAACCAGCGCTGCAGTAATCAATCAGTACGTGGGTAATAAAAAATGTTGTGGCGAACACTATTAATAGACAAAGTTTATATATAATTAGTTGTTTAATATTTATATGAGCAGTAATACAACGAGAAACATCCACGTATATGCCACTCGTTAATTAATAAATATGATTCTTGACTTTTATGATTCGCTTTAGCATTCGTAATTGCGCAGTATTAGGGGTGCCCAATTTCAAATTAGGTAATGTACGAGTTGAGTTACTTTTCAGACCAGTTCAATATTTTCTTTTCCTCAAATAATTTAAAAATTCTATTTCCTGTTATTAATAGAAGCGAAAAATAAATAATTAAATATAAAAATAAATTTTACAAATTACTTACTAATTAATTTAACTTCACTCGGAGATTTTAATATAAGTTGAAACACGTTCCCTTCGTGTTTCTTCAGTTATCAATATAATCAATAAATAGCACTAATTTATTATTTCTAGATTCGGTAAATTTATAATAATAATAAAACGAGCTCTTCAAAAAGCAACCAATATCATATTCGGTGTTTAAATCGAGAATTTTTCTTTTTTTTGCGAATCCGCCATATTGTCAACCATTTCTTCAATCAGCGCATTGCAATGACATGCAGTACTTCAGCTACTATACAATATATACAATATATGGGTAACTTATGTGATATGTATAAAAAACACTTAATAATTTTCAGATTTCGATTTGTCTGATGCTAATTTTTATGCATACTATACATGACTCTTTCATAAAGGTATTAAAAGATTTGAAATTTGATGTAAATAGGCTCATGTATTCTTGAGTTCTTGAGAAGGTAATAACGAAGACAGCATGTGGTGGGTGGTTACAGTTGGACGTTGATGGAGGCTCCAGAGTAATACGCAAAAGAAAAGCAGCGAACCGTACCGTATATTGCAGAACAAAAAGGCAGAGATTTCACAAAGAAAGTCTTAATAAATGACAATGAATATTTATTATTAATTAATATTCATTTTTGTAAGATTTTTGTATTTAATTTAATATTTAATGTTAAATTAAATATTTAAAAAACTCTTAATTTTTTTTGATATCTTTGTATGTATTATTATATATTATTATTTTGTAGCAGTCAACTGATATGGTGTGTTCTGATTTCAAAATAATGACACAAATGAAACATACAGACTGTTAGCATGCCATTACTGCTCGTCTCAATGATACCATAAAATTCTTCTCTGAATACCTAAGCCAGTTTGGCCTCAATATAAACCAAGACAAATCCAGCACAGATAATATTCTTCTTGAAGCAGACATTACGGATAGATTCAATGATCGCCGGATGAGAAGTTCTAGCAGCTGAAATACATATGAACTTGCGAATAATCTATTCTATTAAACTGAGTTTCACCATCATATTAACGCAATTCGGCTGAAAAATGTGCTAATAACTATTGTGCTACTCGCGAAGACCCAAATAATGCAAGGAAACCATTGGAGCGGCTACCACAATAAGGCTGATTTCACCCACACGTTTTTGCAACCAGTTATCTAAATGCTTTATAACATGTGCATTATCCTGTTGGAAGAATCTAACCCATTTGCAGATGGATAAGCTACAACTATTAATGGATGTATCTGGTTAGAAACCGTTTCTAGATTGATAGCTTATGGCGTCATAATATTGCCCGACTGATATCAAGGGACCCAATCACATATAGCAGGATTGGTCAATGGACTGACGCTGTTTTTGGCATATTCTGGTCCTCCCATTAGCGGGGTTCAACAAACCAGACAACGCTTTTACAATCCTCCTCCTCCGCTGTTGGTGTTGCTGAACTCATTGCAGCCATGCCTTCTTGTTTTATGCTAAGTTTCGCCATCGACTACGATATCTCATCTGTGACAAGGTACGACGAGTTGTACATTCTGAAATGGCTCTTGGTTAGCGTTATTGCATAGGAGTGCCATTTGACTGACTGTCACCATTGGCCTTTCGCATGAACGAGCTGTTTCTGATATCAAGATCACCGTTTGCTGAATGTTATTTTGTTATTTACCACTTTTAACACTCCCAAGACACAGTCATGTGAAAAATCGGCCCAGAGTTGTAGTTTCCGAGATCCAAAGTCACTTTAAATCTTTCATCTTGCCTATTATCTCGCTCAACTGCATATATACAGTTTCCCTCCGCTTTTTTCACAATTCATTAAACAATTGTATACGAATATGGATGACCGTTAATTATTTATTTACTTTTGTTTTTTTCAGAAAAATAATTTAATCATTCTGTGTCGATAGATGGTTGATAATTTTGATGCACAAAATGAATATGATGTCAAGGAGTGCCTGAACACACTACATTGTATCAAGCTTGAAGAATCATTCAAAGGAGTGCCTGATATGAAAGGCGAAAAGTGCAGGGAACGAATGAGTCAATCGAGCTGATTTTTACAGCTAAGTTTCAACTTCAAAACATTTGCCCACAATTACGCTGCAAAGGTATTGCAGTAAATTACACCAACATGTGAATCAAAAATTCGTCCAGCTCAAAAATCAAAAATTTCAGCATTTTGAATTCTGTTCATGAGTGCAATTCCTCATAGACAGCATTAGGATTATAATCACCGTCCTCCCCACATCAAATGGAAAAGGCCCTCGTTCGAATCTCGTCAATGACGCGAGGAATTTTTATGGATATTTTTCGAGTTTCTCCTCTGAGAAGTTTTCCTCCAGCAAACTGGCAAAGCGACCAGAAAACATGCAATTTATGGACGTATTGCACATGCGTTGATAATATTGTTCTCGGATAACGTTAATGACAATTTGAATTTGTTTGTTCATGAATACACAGATGGCGAAGCTTTGACACTATTAATGGATGCAAAGCTATAAAAGCGCCAGTAAACTTTACTTAGATTAGAAGAAAAAGCTAGAAATGACGATCTGCTACCACAAAAATGAAGAAATCTCTTTAACCGAAGTTGATACAGGCAGAAAATCTCTTTAACCGAAGTTGATACAGGCAGAAAACTGCAAGCATGATTTGGCCGTACAGATGATTAATTTTTTTCTGCTCTAGAATCATCGATATTATATCCATATAGCACAACTTCGTTAAGCAAATAGGGTTGTAATTGCAATTCTGGATATAAGGATTTTAAACAGTATTTTAACTTCGGAAAGAGTACTGTACAATGGCAGCCACATATTTCCCTAGATTCATTTCTTTTCTACTTTATCGAGCGTATGATGTAGAATTTAAGGATATTTTATGAAGAAATCCATGATTAGCTTCTACCAACTATTGCAGACCATTCCACCAGCAATCGAAATGAGAAGCAACTGATTTGACAAGACAAATCATTTCTTGGGGAATAAACTGAAAATGATTTATTTTGATGAATATGCCATAAAGACAGCCAAATATTTTGTAGTAAAATATCCGTGAATTTTATATGCCTGTAGTGCAGCAACAGTGAAGTCACACTCGTGCTGTACTCATATAGTACATCAACACTCCCCATGGCTTTAATGTACTTGGAAAAAATCAAAGCACATCCGATTTCTGTGCAACTTGCACAAGGGGTGCTGACTGGACATCGAGATCCATCGCTGGATCTCTAGGCACAAGCTGTCTTTAATACCCATCAAAGCCAGTCTGTGCCAACCTCTCGCCAGATTAGCTGACGTCCAGAATTGCTGCTGAGACTGATTCTACTCTCATCAGTAAAGAGTACCTTACCCCGTTGCGCTGCTGTCCAATCCTTGTGTTCGATGCATAATTCGACATTTTTGTCCTTCAGTGATTCATGTCTTCCAGGATAATACACATGTGCAAAACTTAAGGACCAGTCAGGTTTTCACCTGTACCTTCTCATAGGAGTGGCCTGGATATGGGAAAATCATACAAACGGAACCTCGTGAGGTACAGAAATGATGAAGGAAACAACACCGACACAACAACGGAAACAAAACGGTACACAATGACTTTATTCAAAAATAGCAACTTAGCACTGGCTGCCTTGATACAGATGCATCACTGCCAAAGATGGAACAAAGGGAAGAGGTGGTCCTCAGTAGGAGATATGGCTACCCCTAATGCCGATGCAAGCTTTTCACCGCCTGTCCATACAACAACGTTGTTGATAAGTTCTTTGTCAGCGCCATCTTCAGCTGGTGAACATTTTCTGATGGGTGTGGACGTGCCGCTAGGCGTCTCCCCAGAGGGTACCATGTGTTCGATAGGATTTAGATCGATGGAACGGGCAGGCCAATCCATGCGAACAATGTCCACACTTTCCAAAAGCATATCAACAGCTGCAGTGCGATGGGGTGTGGCGTTATCATCCATAAACACGAACTCGGGGCTAATGGAACAAACGCACATGAGGAAGCATTACCTCAGTACAGTAGCATGCACCGGTTACAGTACCGCCTTCCAGTATCTGGAGTTGTGTACGTCCATCCAAGATAACGCCTTCCCAGACGAGAACACCTCGACCGCCATGTCGATCCCTTTCAGTGATGTTTGCGGGGTGATACCGTGTGCCAATGTCTCGCCAGATTAGCTGATGTCCAGAATTGCTGCTGAGACTGAATCTACTCTCATCAGTAAAGAGTGCCTTACCCCGTTGAGCTGCTGCCCAGTCCTTGTGTTCGATGCACCACTGTAAACGGTGTCTCCGATGGGCAGGTGTTAAAGGGACAGAGCGTACTGGTCATCGGGCAAACAGTCCGCCTTTGTGGAGTCACCTGTTCACAGTAAATCGCGATATCCTGCGTCCTGTAGAGCTGGTTTGCAATGGACCTCGCTGCCTGGTGTCGGTCCCTCTTGGCCCTGTAGGAGTATATAGCAGTCATCATTGGGCGTTGGTTTTCGTGAACTACCACCAGTTGTCCTTCGAACAGCGTTCGAAGTACCAGTGATACCTGTCGTTCTGAAGGCCGACCACGCACGTGAGACGATGCTATGGGCGATACCGAACTCTGCAGCTACACTCCTCGCACTTCGACCTTCCTCGAGCTTCCCAATTATTCGACCCCGGGTAAAGTCATCCAGATGTTGTCTACTGGCCATTTCGTTGTCTATAGCACTGTATGAAACCAATTGAACGTCTGTAACAATCGTGCTCACCATTCGGTAATTTGCGCTTAACTGCTGCTTTTATCTGTTTATGTGAGCCCTCTCATCACGATTCAAATTTTTGCATGTGCACCAGCTTTCTACTGAACGGCCACAGTTATGCAAATCACCACAGACTGTTTCGTTTGATTTTGTGGTTGTAACCTTTAGAAATAGTGTTGGTCCTTAAGTTTTGCACAACAATGTATTTCTGCACTTCACAACGCGAATACATCAAGCAGTGATCGAAAAGCAAGAATATCAAGTAACCCATTTGCCATGGTCCTCTTAGCCAAATGATGTTGATCTAATAGAACGCTTATGTGAGTTTGTGGAGCAATGTCTATGTTTCAGCTCGCAGCCAATCTTCATGAGTTGACGAATTTTCCTGTACGTGATTGGTGTATCCCGGTTGGACAGTTTTAGTCTTATGAATTCCTGGCAATGCCTTATCAGCACCGCCCTGACCGCACACAGAGACCAAACACTGTATCACCTGGCTTTTAGCAGATGTTTCTTTTATTCTGTTACCTATGTACTCGTATTATAAAAGTATTAGAATACCCTTCCAGTTCGGTGTTTTGGTCGGAAAATGCGCAGTTATGCTGCATGAATTTGTGAACGGCAATACAGTAACAAAGGAACAGGATGCAAAAAATAATTTTGTTATGAATTACTTGAATATCAGGTAATCTTTTGATATACTTGCACATAAAAGACTGCTGTACAAATGAACAGTATGACATTAAGGGCAAGTTCCTGCTTTGGTAAAAGGATCGTTCAGTGGAAGAAGACAGAGAGTGGTTATTAATGGCCACTGCTCTTCATGGAATAATGTTATTATTAGAGTCCCCAGAGTTCAGTGCTAGCTAGGCCCGTTTTTATTTTCTATGCTTATTAATGGTATTGATAAAGTATATCAGGTATATCAGGCTTAATATCTACGTTTGCAGATGATACAAAGGTTGGCAGGGTGGTTAATGACGGTAATGACAGTACCGTCATTAACTACAACACTACAACAGGATCTAGAAAAGTTAGACAGATGGGTTGAGTAATGGCAATTGAAGTTTAATATTAATAAATGCAAAGTACTGCATATGGGTAGAAGTAATTCCAGATTACCAACTGTACGGCATGGCACTACACTCAGGCTAAATCAAAAAGACCTGGGGGTTACTGTGCAGTCAGATATGAAGTTCTCTGAGCAGTGCAGACAGGCCGCAAGTCGAGCTCATGGGGTTTTGCCATTGATATACAGGAACTTTGCTAGCAGAGACAAGGAGGTGATGATCCTTTTGTATAAGACAGTGGCCAGGCCACATCTTGAGTACTGTATACATGTCTGGAGGCCTCATTTTAGGAAAGATGTAGAACTGCTGGAACGGGTACAGAGAAGGGCAACGAGATTGGTGAGGAGAACAAAGGGGTGTTCGTATCAAGAAAGGCTTCAATTCTGCGAATTGCAATATCTGAAGCCCTCGGAGGTAGCAAAGCTGGTATAATCACTGTCCTTCCACACCGGATGGAAAAGACCTGAATTCGAATCCTGTCAAGACTCTTGTGAAGAAAAATCTTCTTCACAAGGTATGAGTTAGTCAGTCTCCAGTAAGGCTTTGATGAATTTTAAGTCCAGAAAATGGGGTTTTTCTTCCAGGCAACAGCAAACCGGCTACACAACGCACGTGATTTTCAGACATATTTCATATAGCGCAATATGGCTTAATTGATGATGTGTCTAAAACGCTACAACAGCCAACCAATCAGCAGCGTTTGGAGACTAGGCCCAGCGCGATAATCTGATTGAGGTGTTTAAGGCTTGGAATGGATTGAGCCAGCTCAATACTGAAGACATTTCTTCCTCTTGCTCGGACAACATATATGAGTGGGCATAAATTCGCATATATGAGGGGGCATAAATTCAAATTGAGGAAAGATGGTTAGAGAATAGATGTGCGAAGGGTTTGCCTTTAGCCCAGCGGAATGTGCAATGTTGGAACAAACTTCCATCTGTTGTTGTGGAAGTTGAGAGCTTAAAAAAATTCAAGGAAGAACTAGACAAACTATTGGAAGTGATGGACAGATGACGTGGGATTTGGTTTTTTTTAGCTGATGTTTTATAAGCTTGCTTTGTTGTATCATTTGCCACCACTAATATTAATACCAAATAGTTGGCTGCTACATGATAGGACTCACCGCCTAATATAGGCTTTGCAATATCTGGGATACGTATGTTGAACATCCACAAGTGGCAAACAAGAGCGGCAACCTAAACGAGCTGTCCATTTGCCATAATGGAGATAAAATCGCAAAATAGCCTAGCCTGTTCCAGATGAAACCGCGCCCAAAGTTTCCTCGGGGGAGTCCGACGAGGAAACAGGAGCGATAACCTATTTACACTATGCTCCGGGCATTGCCCTAGAAGGGCTTTCACTATTTTTTCCCCTTAGCATTTAATAATTCCCAAAAATTAAAGAATACAAAGTCCAAAAATTAATTATCATACAGTTAATTCTATTCCAAGTGGAACGTTGTTCTTAAGTGCGTCATACTAATTTCATTTACGAAAAAGATGTGTATTACTTGATCCTGTATTTCTTAACTCCACTCACCAAGATATTTACATTTTAACTGTGTCGACAGATAGAGAAATTATAGGACACGAATTGAGAAGCACATTTGAAAACTTATCGAGGTCTAAATTACTTTAAACAAATTAATCGCGTTTTTAAATATCGTGCATTTAAAGTGTGGAATAACACGAGTATACATTTTAAAAATAAAATTATTCCAGGTTTTTATCTGTATCACTCTCTGTGTGTATTTTATTCTCATAATTATTATTGGTTTATTTTTAACTTCGAGGGCTGGATTTCTGATACCTTTGTTTTGGGCTTCGTAGTACGGAGCCTGTTGGCACTTATAGAGTTAACCCCTGCATTCCTATGAGTATTCGGGATCTCATTAGTCAGACCAGACAAGGCTATTATTATTTCAGGATGTGCCCAACCACTTCATAATATCAAACTTCAACAAAATGCCTTGAAAACAGCACACCTCTCTCACCAACAAATAGAAAAAATGACATACCGATATTTGTAAACGAAAGAGTAATCAAGAATGTGAAGAGTCATTTCGATCTTGGCGTAATCTGGGATGAATATCTTTCATTGAAACACCATTTCAAGGTGTCTTGGAAGAAGAAACGCTCACTACTCAGTAGAATACAAGGTAAGAATTAGCAAGTTTCTTCTAAACGATATTATTTCGTGCAGAGGTACGTTTCTGCTCTTCCGCTATCATCTAGAGCAGGAGTGGCTAACTTGATTTGTGATGCGATCTACTTTTTTCCTTCAAAATGTGCCGCGATCTACCATCTCAAAAATTTCATTGCACAAGGTGCACAAATCGAGGGATGACTGTTTATTTAAAATTAGTCGTGATCGACCGAAATTAAATCCGCGATCGACTCGTTGGCCACCCCTGATCTAGAGTATCAGCAACATGGTCATATCACAATAACTTCATTAGCTTTAGTACTCCATCCTATGTTAGCTACAAAGCAGCAAGAAATCCCTTCATTATCTCCAAAGATATCCATTACACAGGACTCGAAGTTACACCTTGGAGGTACACTATTGCCACAAAATATATCCTTACGCGCCCAAATTATTAACAGGGAAACTATTATCACTTGACGTTAACATGGTATTCACCTGCGCGAGGGTAAAAGGCGTCGTTCATCAACAGCTCACTATGTGCACGAGTTGATCACATCACCTTTCTAGCTTAGAGCATAAATAAATTTGTATCCATTGTCAAACCACTGCAGGATGGAGTCCTCCTCAACAAATCATCTTGTGGGAATGGACCATAATCTGCCATGCTGGTCCACTGCAGGTTGGCAGATCGACAATATTTAGCAGTCAGGGGCTTGAACCCCGATATATTCAAATGTGTGCTATTGAACCCCGATCTGTTCAAGTGTGCAGTTTTCAAATTTCACCAGGGGTGAAATTTGAAAATTTTGTATTAAAAAAGAAAATTATTTGTTGTTGTAGGGTTTTCGACTCATGAGCAAAATAGGGTCATATTGCGCAGTATATATGTATGTAAATTGTGTGTTTTGTTTGGCCTGGCCTTCTTATAATGATTCCTGTCTCCCGAAACTTCTTCCACAGTGCCGAGAAGACAATGCGTGACACGTTAAGCCAACGTGCCACCTCCGCTTGAGACTGCTTGGCTTCAAGTCGGCCAAAGGCCTGACATCTCTAAGAATTGTCCTGATAATTGAAGAGGTGGCTATCCTGCTGAGCAAGCCAAAAATGTGAATGAAGTGATGTGGTCTCAACTAGTGTTTTTGTAGGCATTTTTATAGGCAATCCTTAGATGGATAGCAGGATAGTTTCAGGGCAGGAGGCAGAGAGATTGTGATAAATAGTTAGTACTCATATTTGGTTAATGAAAGAAGTGGGGTTCCCCAAGAATCAGTATAGGGACCACTGTTGTTCTTGATTTTCTTAAATGACATGGATGAACGGGAAAATGGCCTGATGTTTAAATTTGCAGATGATGTAAAGATCGGTAGAGCAGTTAATGATCACCGACAAGCAGAGCTTCTTCAGAGTGACCTAAATAGACTTCAGAGATGGTCAGAAAAGTGGCTTGCTTTCGTTCAGCAAAATGCAAGGTCATACACCTGGGGAACAGCAGTCCCAAAATAACTTATACAGTTGTTGGAGTTGATCTAAAGTCAGAGGTGGAAGAAAGGGACTTGGGAGTTACAATACGGTCAGACATGAAGTTCTCCGAGAATTTTAGACTGGTTGCAAGGAGGGTCTATGGTGTGTTATCGATGATTTATCGAACAATTGCCAGCAGAGATAAGGTAGTCATAATCCCATTATATAAGGCTATTGTTAGACCACACTTGGAATACTGTGTTTAAGTATGGAGACCGCACCTAAAGAAAGACATTGAGCTTCTTGAAAATGGTCCAAAGACGGGTAACCCGCCCGTTGAGACCGGCAAAAGGGCGTCCGTATGAGGAAAGACTTCGAATACGTGGGTTTCAGATCTTGGAAACTAGGCACCTTAGAGGAGACTTCATTCAAGTGTTTAAGGCTCTGAGAGTCAAAAGTAAAATGAACGAGGACGAAATTTTCACGGTTATAAACGATTCTAGAATAAGGGGCCATAAATTCAAGTCAGGGGGAGGGACATGTTCAGACTGGATTGGATTGCAGGAAGTTTTATTTTAGCCTGCGAGTTATAAATTACTAAATTAAGTTACCTACAGTTAGTTAAGGCTGATCAACTGAATAGGTACCCACTGGAGGAGGAAAATGAATAGCTTGCGTATTTACTTTTCTTTTATTATTTAATAATTATTTATTTTATTTAATTGTATTATTAGTTTAGTCGTTTTTTGGTTGGCCTTAGGATTCCTTGCACCATTTGGCCATTAATAATACTAAGTCATTCTACAAAATGTTAAAACGTAGGGGTTCAAACAATTCTGAAATGAACGTATTAGGGCGTGTTGAATTATCTTATTCGTGGGACATTCTTCGTTACTGAAACCACCCTAATGTTTGACAAGTATACCCAAATACGTTAAGACAATTTAAATTTCATGCTTATCTAAACTTTTCTTATCCCGAATAGTTTCATTCGCTGCTCTGCGAATGTTAAATGTGTTCGGTTTAATTTTCCAGAACACTGCACACGAGAAGATTCTACTAAATGCTGACATCAGCAAACTTACGAAGCAGAACGCAACATAAACGGTGATCAATTTTAAATGTTAGGTTTGGGTTAAAGAAGTGACATCACCTTCTGAACGTTGACATTTTCATGAAAACGGAAATATATTGCTACATGTCTGCCCGTTTGTTTTATGACAAAGTTCTACGTAATTAACAGGATGGCCTTTTAACTCTTTATACTCCAAATGCGAATTTCATTATAATGAACCAGTGAACTATAAAACACCCGAATGGGAAATTATCCAAGGTAGCAATTACACACCCTCATCTCTTCTGCGTATCTCTAGCTCTCTCTCTCTGTCTCTCTAGGCATTACTCGGGTTATTGGCAAAAGTTGGTATCTGCAACTCTTTTTTGGAATAAAGCTCAACACTTTAAGACCAGACTCAGTAGTCCCAAAGGCGGTAGAAACGTTTCTATAGCAACGCGTGATTAAAGGCTCCATAACAGGAAACCATTAGCATATTAGTTTCCACAGCGGTATTTCAAACTTAAGGACTAAATATCAGTTTAGTTCAAAGCAAACTTTCCATACAAAGAAAAAAATATGAAATTTGTCATTCATCAGTTGCAGGTTGTGAAACGTTCGCATTTTGATCAAATATGGCTTTTACGAATAAAAAGTCATTTTCTCCTGCAAACTAAATGTGTTTATATGTAATAACCTTGACCTAGATTCTAGTACATAAAATCAACATTCCAAGTATGCTTATTCAAACATAAATGTGCTAAGGAAAACTAGGAAAGAATACTGCTCGTATTTCATCATTTTTATCAAAACAAAGTTCGTTATATCAATCAACTTCCTCCTCGCGGTATAGAACTCCACTTAGGGGACGGTGGTCCCAGTCGGAAGGCGTTGATAAGTACATAGTTTAAAGTCCTAAAGATACGCAGGAATATTGAACCCTAAAACTGTTCGCGTGTTCCTAGATCATATCTTTTCATTACATCTTAGTAAATTATATAAGATACTTTCACGAGAAATACGACACACTTTTCTACTGTCTACCTAGCAGTTAAATGAAGAATGCCAAGAAACTCCAAAGACCTTGGATATGCGAAAGAGTGCTCATGAAATATGAATTTTCGCTTTCGTCGTCAAGAATAGTATCCTAATAAAAAGCGCAAAGCATCCTTGCAGTGGCTTCGTTCATTATGAATAATTAACCGCTGAGTTTTCAAAGAGGAATGGAAATGTAGCGTGCTGTACTCATTCGGTTGTAATGGTGCCGGTAAGAAAGATAGCAACGATTAGCATTAGGTATAAATCTGTGTAGCATTGTCACGGTGCTTTTGTTTGGAGTTGAAGTCGTAAATCTTGTTTTTATTTCGTAATACGTGCATCGTCCCTTCACTTTTGGTTAAGCAGTGCGTATATCATCATGGTACGTAGACTTTACGCATGATGTATAATGTATGAGCATGTTAGACGGAAGCCATGGTTTTCCACAACCCCAGCAATTTTACATTAATTATAATTAAACTAATATCATTCGCTAAAATGGTAAAAATATTTCTATTTCTGGTCATCACCCTACTATTAAAGTATACTGTGACCTATATACATGACCTCATTTAGTTTTAAATGAAATGATGGCCTCAGAAATGCAGTAAGTAGAGTTGAAGTTAGTGACTTGTTCTAGTAATTTGTTGTATGATATCCAGCGGAGTGCCTGATTTTTGGTTTAAAAGACTGCTGACATTTATTTTTGAAACAGGTCAAAAGATTATACTTAGGAAAGGATCTAACAATCGCACGATATAATTTGCTACGGATAATTATCATGATCTACTAAACGGCGAACACGATCAATAAGAATATTTTTGACACAGTTCACATATATACAGTACACACACACACATGTATATATGGAATCCATGTCTCAAAGTGTACGAGTTGTAATTCGGCGTGTAGGGAGTCTAGTCTCAGATTTTACCATCCTTCCATCAGGATATTTTTCGGCAATTCTTTGGTCGACAGAGAACTGCAAAGTCGAACTGTCCTTCCACCATATCGCACGCATTCTTAGTTGCAAATTAGGCGGGGTAGCTATTGGAAATCTTAGGATTGTTCCTGGGAACATTCACATAAAATTTTTGAACGGTGGATAGATGCGTTGTCGTCTTGAAAGAATCCATGGCAATCCGGATAATGAAGCATTTCAGGGTGAAGTTGACTTTATACGACAGAAAAACATTCATTGGAGGCAACACGACCTTCTAATGGTGTGAGAGGACCCAGTCCGTACCAACAGAACGTGCCCCACACCGAGACACCATCTATTGAGTTGCAAACATGAGACAGTTTGAATGCATGGATTGGTGAAGGTCACGCCATACTTTCACCTTACTGGTACAACAAAGTGTAAATCGAGATTCGTCAGACCATTGATCTTTTTTCACAGTTCCACAATCGAGCAGTGGAGTTAGCGGCACCACCCGAGTCGAATCTTTCGATTTTTATAGAAAGTAGTGGTTTTTGTGTTGGCACAAGACTACCAAATCCTAGATTCTTAAATTTCCACTGCGCAGTTCGGTTGGAAATTGTAATTTCTTTGCTTAAATAGAATTTTTCAGTCATTTACTGCACACTGAACCTTCTATTCTGACGCAAAATTTACTTTAAATTCCTGAGGTTTGGTTTTTGGGTACCGAATTTCTGCCGCATTTCTTCTTTTTAAATTTGCATTCTCCTTCTTCTTCCACTAGCTTTATACTTTTGAGATGGTTTATTTCGACACCCCAGTGGTTTCCTTTGCTTTCTCAGTTGTGGCCCCTGCTAAACGTGTCCCAACAATAAAACCTTTCTGAAAATCGGAAAGGTTGCCTGCCTACTTCATGAAAGGATCTACTAAGAAACCCCTGGGTAGCATAGAGTATTTATCTGATCCCAATAATGAAGACCTACATTTGCATGCATGCCAATAGTTTCATTATCTGTTCACGCCAGTTGAAAAAGTTTTGTAATTTTCTGGCCAGTAAGTGTATATATATTTTTAACTGGCTATAAAAATTTCCGAACTTAATAAATTCCATTGTTTATTGTATAAATATTGCACTAATGATTATGCTCTTCAAGACAAGCAGTAAAGAAAAGAAGAGAATTTTTTTGGTCTTATCATTTTGTGCATTTTCCCATCTTTATCTACACTGCGATGTGAGTGGCTTCATTACTGTAGCGTAGATTTGAAGAAAGAGACCAATATCGACCAATGAAGCTATTATCTAACAGTTATTATTTTAGATGTTTAAACCCCGAACTTGACCTAGTTTATTTAAAGGCTCTCGATTACGTGGTTGGTATTTACATTGTGTTTAGTGACCTTCATGAATGTCATAAAACTTCGGGTAGATGCAATGTCCGAAAAAGAATCTTTCCACTAGAAAATCTATTCGATAAACCTTTCGGGATAATTTGCTTTTTATACTATATAATATAGTCTACTTGTCTTAAAGTACTCCATCTAGATATTCATGGAAGAAACCACAAAATAACATTCGCGAGATGATATCACGCAGTTCTAAATTTGTTTGGTGTCACCCAACCACTTCTCACTCCAGTCTTGCCTCCCCTAACACGTAGTTTACAGCGACAGTAAAACATCAAATATGTAAATGAGGCCACGAAACATTAACTATTCATCAAACGACTACTCAAGCAAATGATTCGATAAAATAATTAATGTCTGTCTGTTATGCATCGTGGTTACTAACTAATACGTACTCTGCATGGTTTTACACTTGCCCACTTCAACAGTTGCGTCAGCACCAGGCTTTTCGTGACAAGACTCCCCTGCCTACGCAATTGGAGACGTGAGGTTAATATCAATTGCATCGCTGAAATAAGAATTGCATTAGTCGGTTCGTTAAATTTGTTTGCTGTTAACGAGAAAATATTGCTAACAAAACTGTCTATCAGTTCCAGTCGTTAGCATGAAGTGGCAGAAAATACAGACAAGGTTTTGTTGCTCGTTATTTAATATTCCACACTCCTTATAGATTTCTTAATGGCATGTCAAAGCTAATGCTGAACACGCTGATGAAACTTCATATAATCTCAATATTGATGACTTCTAATTAACAGATTACGCCTGTTAAGTAACTCACTCATTAGCGCCCTGATCAAATTTTTACTTATACTAGTGTCCAAAAAGTTACTGGGATAAAAAATCATCCAACCTTCTCCTGAGACAGGCTTTGCTTATTTTTTAATTCAATCACTTTATGAAAAAGGCCCATAAAAATTCTTCATTAATGAGGAACGAAGTTACGCAAAAAAGTAAATTCAAAATGATACCAACTAGGAACATAATTAGTATTTTTTTTTGTATCTATACTCTGTGTGTTCCAACGTCGGCTTGTCTTTTTTGCGGGATGAAACACTTCTACTGAATAGTTTTCGACTTTTTCTAAAAATATGCAGAAAATGCATTGCGAAAAAGGAGAATTTTATAATGGAAAAGTGAAATAAAGTTGTTATATTTCACATCGTTAGAGGTTTTCTTGTTAACTTGTGAAAAAGTATCTTAAAAACGTTAGGGATACTGAATACAGCCTTACGCCAATTAAGATTATCATATCAATTTTGTACGATAGCCATAACCAAAATTTAGCTACCTAACGATTCTCATGTTTCATTTAAGAAATTTTGACTGATTTGATGGTTCCTTTAATATTTGGAACAAATAAACTTTAAGAGATAGATTCCTTTTGTTAATTAATGAAACTGGCCGAAAAAAACGAGTCAATAAGAAAATTCAAATTATTTAAGCAAATAATTTGAATTCAAAGGCATCCAGTTGACCTTTGAATTTATTCAAATTGTCAACCTCCCTCTACCTGCGGAGGTAACCCGTTCCAACACTCAACGACTCACTTGCTAAAAGAAAACTTTCTACAATCTAGTCTAAACCTCTTCCACTGTAATTTGAATTTATGCACCCGAGTTTTGGAATTCTCCATAACAGTGAAAATTCCGCCTTCATTCATTTTACTAACCCCTCTCAGCGCTTTATAAACCTCAATCAGGTCACTTTTGAGGTGCCTGGTTGCCAAGCTCTGTAGCGCACATAATCAGAATTTTTCTTCATATGGTCGCTAATCTGACCATGCCAGTTGTCCGTCTTTGCACCCTTTCAAGATCAAGATCAGTCTTCATACTTGAACACAGTATTCCAACTGTCTTTCGATTGCCTTAGAAGACCACAGTTGGAATACTGTGTTCAAGTATGGAGACCTCATCTGAAAAAAGACATCTTCCCGCTTATTCAGTTTCAGACAAGGATTACATGGTTTTCTCCCTCCCCGTATCTGGGAAATACACAATGTTTTGCCCATAAACATGCAGAGCGATCAGAAAATATATATGTAAGCTATACTCAGAATATGCTGATGCCTCACACGTCTTTAATGGTCTTGGAGAAAATTATAAGCAACCCAACTGAACCCCCCCCCCAAGTTTTAGTAACAGCATTGCACCATAAGATGCTATCTTTTTCAGATCAAAATTGTACGCGATGAAGCATGCATTTGCAGATGTACAGCGATTTAAATAATTTATATTTCAACCAATTATGGAGTTAAGAATAAGAATAAAGTATTCTAGTTGATCACTTTATTCACTTTATTCGAACCATGGCAGTATGGGTTATATGCAACAATCTGCAAAAATATGTAGAATTAGTTTGACGTGAGAAAATGATAAATGTGAAAAAAGTACAAGAGGTCGAGGATTTCACTCAACTGATTTAGTTATTTAATAATACATTAAAACTTAGAGCTGTCCGTTGTCCAGTACAATGAAAGTTGTTTCTGTCAAAACAGATATTCGTTTCTGTTATGAACCCTTTCTTCGACCATCCTTTGCTTCTCTCATGCATCTTTTCTCTCCATTATTCTTCAATATCTTTCGACTTTCTCGTATATTCCATATAATTGTTTTCTTCATTAACTTTCTTAACAACGTCTAGTTGCCTCTTCGAAAAAAAGTCTATTACAGTTGTAATGTAGATATCCTGTCCAAACAAGCTGTCAGTGTGACATCCAAGTTCATGTTAAAAAGACCATCAACTCAGGTGACAAGATAGCGTGCGAAAAGTGACTTTTTTAATGAGAAATTACTGCGAATCTCAAAGCTCTGAAAACCACATCTAAATTCATAGTTATGTAGACTAAGAAATATACTTTCTTATATGATATTAGTAGTAGTTCTCCGAAATAAAAATTTTCTATATGCGCGAGCAAAAATACACTATATTGTACTCGGAAAGTAGTCCGACTCTCCGATATTGGTGAGGCACCCCTTGATCCAATCGGGTGTATGTAAAGTTTGGCTATCATAAGCCATGTTATTTGTCGTTGGGTGTTGCTGCAGTCCTTTCGAACCATCTTTAAGTGAACCGCAACTGAAGAAGGATCCATGAAGGACTACTGTATAATAATAGTGTCTCATAAATTACTTTTTCTGAGTTTGAGATATGGTGTAGAGATTGCATTACTAGAATCCCTAAGACCAAAATACACTTGATGTTTCACATCTGTGGATATTTGGAGCGCTTCTGAACACATTTATTGCTGGTTTTTTGAAAATTTGTACAAACTAATGAAACCATCTTCACTGTAATACTCGTTTGCACTACAGTGAAGCCCATCGTTAAGGGGACATTTGAAAATGTCAGCTCAAGGAATAATTGCTGAAAATGCTCCACCACCAATACCGAGTACATATAACTATATTAGTTTACCCGGTACAATTTTATTAGTTTTTTTAAGGTGCGGCATTAGATAAATAATGAAAGTGAAGGTGAAAACAGCGATATAATATAGTCCTTATTTAAAATAAAAACTATTTTAATTCAATAAACTAATTTTTAAACTACTATATACCAATTATGAGGATCCATTCAAAAATTAAATTGAATCCATTCAATCCAGACTAGAAGAATGGAAAGATCCATTCTTCTAGTCTGGATTGGATGGAAGGATCTGTAAGATGTAGATCTTACAAATTAAAATAAAAATATTTGTTTTGCTAAAAGTAAGGTTAAAGTTTGAAGAACACTGGATTTAGTAATGGACAGTTTTAAGGTAGGAAATAAAAAATAGTGGCAAAGGAGTAAACAAGCAATTCAAATAATACAAGAGAGCAAACAGGGACAGCAGGGGTGCCATTTGAGGACAGGCGTGAAAGGGTTGCTGAGGGAAAGAACAATAGGACGTGAAACGGAATTATATGAAGCGTCTCTTTTGATCTAAGCCACCGTTTGAACCAAAACAGGAAATTAGTGGATGTCCAGTGTTCCCGTCAAAAGAAAGCCCCGGGGGCTCACATCTGGTGAGTATGGGCTTGGCACACCCAGGGTCCTGAGCTGGATATCATCATTCTTCTCTTTCTTGGTGATCCCCTTCTACTTTTGACTCTCTCTCTCTCTCTCTCTCTCTCTCTCTCTCTCTCTCTCTCTCTCTCTCTCTCTCTCTCTCTCTCTCTCTCTCAGGGTAACTCGGGAGCTTTTTTTTTCCTGGTGCAGCATAAGCCTCAGGCTTCCTTGCATCATATGGCTATTAATAATAATAATAAAGCTGTGTCAGGCTGACTGACTGATATTTGGAGAATGTAAAATTAAACAGAAGATGGGGATTGGTTGGAGTCCTTGGGGGAGGCGTTCCAAACTTGAAGGAAAGAGTAAAGTTCGAGGGGGGAGTAAAATTAATAGGGAAAGCATTCTGTATTGGACTTCTGTGTGGTGTGGTCAAAGGGGAGAAGGTCGTGAGTTGCGGGTTGAAATAGAGGTAGGCGAGTTTGGTAATGAAGACCCTTGTGAAGAGTCTGAAGGAAACCTCGCGAAGGAACTGCTCATGTTTAGTGAGAACTGCTCATAGGTTCTAGTGCAAACTGCAGAGAATGAGCCAAGAATGTACTCATGTGAATATATCGTCTACACAAGAAAGTGCATCATGTCAAGAGTGCCCCAGAAGTGAACGCATGCCTGTTAGCCTCGAAGGAAAACCGGAGTGCACAAGAAACTGAAGTAAGCCTGTCAGCCACGTAAGAAGCCTGAGCGCAAGGACATTGGAAGTAGCGGTGATGTCAGAATGTAAGTCTGTTCCTTGTTTCTTTATTGAATCATGAACTTAAGGGCTCATAACCTAGCTCTGTAAGCAATTGAGTGATAGTCCCTTTAAAGGAAAGGAACATTCCTATTGTTAATGATTATGAAATAACGTAAGGGTGTTTCAGGAGTAGTAAAAGGAAAGTAATAATATAAAGGAATTAGCAAAGAAATTATATTTATAAGTGTAGTACTGTAAGGATAGGTTAACTTATATCATTAAATTAAGCCAGGTGCTAACTCAAGATAACATACCAGATGTGGTGCAAAGAAAAAGAAATTTTATTAATAGAGAAACCTCATGAGTAAAGAGAGATGACTAAGATGATAACTAGGGTTGACTAAGATGTTAATTAAGGTAGAATGGGTGACCTATAGTAAATATTATTGATGTAAGAAAAAGAAAGAAAAAAAATCGGTAATGTAAGAGAATGATTGAGTAATCATCGAGGAGTCAAATTAAGTAAAATACAACTGATACAAATTGATGTTAATAATTCGTATATTGAGAATAGTTGATGAGAGATACAAACTGATGTTAATAATTCGTAAATGCTGTATTTATGTAAACGTTGTTTTATGCTCATTAAAGGTTTGTAATTTTTTGTAAATAAATGGGTGGCTTTAATGTTCTACTGACACCTGCTTTACATACCCTAGAATTTGAAATGTTCTGTAAATTGCAATCAGATTTGCGTTAGTGGGGTGGGATTGTGACTTCAGTAGGGTGTTCAGCGAATTTAGTTAATAATAATAAATTTATTTATTATTCATTTCATCCCCTCATAGATCTATTCTTCTAGTCTGGTAGACTAGAAGAATAATAATAACTGATAGACTACATAATGAAAGGATTCCATTCTTCCAGAGTGGAAGGATCCATTCTTCTAGTCTATCAGTTATTCAAATAACTAATATATTAGAAAAAGTAAAAGATACCTAGGTGCATTTATAATTGACCCACTAAATGATATTATTAAAAGAAAGCATAAGGGGTTGCAATTTCATTAAACTTTAAACACAATATGGAAATCCCCTCTAATCTACAAGGTGGTAGATGACTCTCATCAACAGGTGCAATACAACCATTTTGCTTATTGGAGGCTTCAAGTTGTGGAACCCATGTTTAGTCTCTAGAGCTAAGTCCAGATCAACCCTTCCCTGTCTCTTCCATAATGCAGTATGATTGATGATTGATGACTTTTGAGGTTATGATGACATTTGACAATTGAGTACACCATGAATTGTCAAACTAATAGAGCAAGCTTATCTGTGAAAAGATCTAAACCTCCCAAGCACTTCCTAATTCATTTCACAAATATACGTGGTCTCAATTCTAATCTCAATTATGTCCATTTCCACTTGCAGTCTGCCAAACCCCATGTACTTTTTCTGACAGAATCCCAGTTATCGGTTGATTCAACCACTTCTCATCTCAGATGCCAAAATTATTCGCTGTATGATTCCTTTCGCTTCAAAGGTGGTACTTGTGCATATGTCCGTTCTGATATTCCCTGTCAGAGACTTGGCAATTTGGAATCTCCTCTCTTTGATCTTCTCTGGCTTAAAATCTCTCTAAATCATTTTATCAAATTCATCTGCTGTCTCTACCGTTCTCCCAATTCCACTAATCACTTGGAGCTCTTTGACTTCTTCTCTTTGCAATTTGACTTTCTCCAGTCCAACTTTCCTAACAGTGAGGTAATTTTCCTTGGTGATTTTAATGTTCACAACTCCAGCTGGCTTCCGTTATCCAGTCACACCGACCCAGAAGGTCGAGATGCTGAGGCTTTTGCAATTACTAATGACCTTGCACAGATTGTTCATTTACCTACAAGAATACCGGACAATCCTAATCATACAACACGCTTGATCTTTTTCTCACAAACAACCCTTCTAAGTACACGGCCGAAGTGAGAGTTCTTTTATGCACTTCAGATCACAACTTTGTGATTGTTTCTTCTCCAATGGAGCCTTTATCTCATGGCTATTCGCAACCTCGTGTTATTTGGCATTCTAAGAATGCAAATTGGGATGACCTGCGAGATTTATTTTTTTCTTTTCCTTTGTCGGATTACTGTTTCAAAACTTCCGATGTCAACTTTTGCACAGAACGTGTCAGTGAACTCATTCTTGCAGGAATGGAATCCTTTATCCCACACTCCACTTTAAAATATCGTCCTTTATCTAAACCTTGGTTTTCCAATAAATATGCTAAGGCTGTTCAAGAGAAGAATGTTGCATATCGTAATTGGCTCATTTCTAATTCTTCAGTTTCATTTTCTGCCTATATCAAAGCTCGCAACAATTGTAAAGCAGTTATTAATCAGTCCTAACTGGAGTTTGAACAGGCTAAGAGTAGAAAACTTGCTTCTTACCCTAATGGTAGCCGAGCATTCTGGTCTCTTGCCAAAGCTATTGGCCGCAACTTTTGCCCATCTCTGCTCCCACCTCTGTCCCAACCAGATGATTCTGTTGTCACTTCAGCTAAGGATAAAGCTGACATGCTAGCACCCCATTTTTCTTCCAACTCATGTATGAATGATTTTGGTAAAACACCTCCCACCATTCCCAACACGCTCCATTCAATGTCTCCTGTGGTCTTCCGCCAAAAGGATGTCAGAATGATTTTGATGAATCGTGATGTTAAGAAAGCTCCAGGTCCCGATGGTATTTCTCCACTTGTTCTCAAAACCTATGCTCCTGAACTTACTCCTATTCTTTGCCGCCTTTTTTAACTTTCTTAATCCAAAGGTGTTTTTCCTTCTGCTTGGAAATTTGCTCATATCCAGCCAATTCATAAAAGGATGACAAATCTCTTCCATCCAATTATCGTCCCATTGCAATTACTTCTACTCTTTCTAAAGTAATGGAGAAATCAGTTAACCACCAACTCTTAAACTATCTAGAAACATTCCGTCTGGTCAACGCTCGCCAGTATGGATTCCATCAGTGTCGATCCACTGGTGATATTCTGGCTTATGTTACCCATTTATGGACGAATTCAATGGAAAGGTTCGGTGAAACACAAGTTGTTGCTCTTGACATCTCAAACGCTTTCGATCGTGTTTGGCATAAAGGTCTTCTAAACAAGCTTCCATCTTATGGTTTGCCAACTGTCTTTAGTAATTGGTTGTCCAGTTTTCTCTCTGATCGCTCCCTGAGAGTGATGGTAGATGGTTCTCTGTCTTCTAACTTCTCCACTAATGCCGGTGTCCCCAAGGTTCAGTTCTTTCCCCACTCTTTTCCTCTTGTATATTAATGACCTTCTTCCATTGACTGGAAATCCTATCCATAGTTTTGCCGATGACAGCACATTGCATTCCACTTTCCATTTTGAGAAACCTTGTCCTGCTCAATCAGCTTCAACTTCTCGAATATCCGCTACCAATTCCTTAAATGCCGATCTTCTGGTAATTCTCCAGTGGGGCAAAGACAACTTAGTTCATTTCAACCCTTCTTAAACTCAGTCTTGTCTTATATCTCGCAAAAAGGATTATTCTGCTCCTATGCTTATCTTTAGCGACACTCCGATTTCTAGGAAAAATGATATATCTCTTTTAGGGGTTATCCTGAATTCTAATCTCTCTTGGGGAAATCACATTACAAATATTGCTTCTTCTGCATCTAAAAAACTTGGTTTTCTCTTTCTCTCTCGGCGTTACTTTCTTCCAAACAGCTGCTCACTCTGTATAAATCGCAAATCCGCTCTACCATGGAGTATTGTTCCCACATCTGGGGTTGTGCCCCCAAAACCTCTCTCAGGCTTCTTGATTCCGTTCAGAAGAGCGCAGTTAAGTTAATTAATGATTCATCTCTAAAAGTGTGTCTGCACTCACTGTCTCATAGACGTAATGTTTCTGCTGCATATCTTTTCTACAGATACTTCCATGGGCACTGTTCTTCTGAATTGGCTTCTATAATTCCCTCTCTCTTTCAAAACAGTCCGAATACGTGCCGCCACCAGCCAACATCCATTTACTGTCCAATTTCAAAATCACAGAACCAACTTTTCATCTTCCTCGTTTATTTATTCAACTGCCGTTTTCTGGAACAACCTTCTTTCATACGTATGTCCTGAAAATTACAGTCTATAGAAGTTCAAGTCCAATGTCAATAAATATCTTCTTTGGTCTTCTCAACCTCCAACCCAAGTACGGTACTAAGTACTATAGGTTCTAATACCTCTCGTGTTTGGGGTTTGCATAAAAAAAAGAAAAACATAAAAGCGCTAGTTTTTCCTTATTCCT
This sequence comes from Mastigoproctus giganteus, assembly GCF_048544385.1. Taxonomy (NCBI): domain Eukaryota; kingdom Metazoa; phylum Arthropoda; class Arachnida; order Uropygi; family Thelyphonidae; genus Mastigoproctus; species Mastigoproctus giganteus. Next base: position 50,176,962 of record NC_143585.1, read on the forward strand.
ATATGGTGCACAAACCTTGATCGTCTCTACTAAAAAAAACTACCAATATCACCAATCTTTCTGGTACTTTCTGCCTTAGAACTTTATTAGGAAGGACGATATTACTAATGCCACAAATGTAAAAGAAAGCCTTCAGGAACCTTTGGTAACGACTCTCCAAAAAGAGTCAACTGTGATGGATACCAACTCAGACAGCCACCAGGAGGCCACTTTATTCCGCTCACTCTGTACAAACCAACAAACAGCCATAGGAAACTAGGGAGATCCAAAATTCAATTCTGGCAATACATCAGTAAAATACTTAATGAATCTGCACAATTATCTCCTACTGGCATTTCCAAACAGCACAAAACAGAGCCTTGGCTCTGGTGCACACAATAGACTTTTCTTAAATCAGATTTTTTTACTCCAGAATTGCTTGTAAATTTTTGTTTTATTTTATGTTTATATGTATATTGTTTCGTTATTTGCATTGTATTTTTGAAAATAAACTCTGATGATAATTATGAATATGTACACAAAAATACACCATGGGTTTCATCTCTTTCAATATTCGGTTTTAAATTTAGCTAAGCAAAAATAGGCTATGATTTATTACGGTTTTTTATTGAAAAACAATAAATAAAACCCCTTTGAAAACAGAGCTATAATAATAACAATGGTTATAACACTTCCTAGCGTATGAGAAAGAATTCTAGCCTAGCATCACTGCTAATTATCAAAACACCAGTGCAGACTGGTTTATGCTTTGTGTAATTAGCTTTAAGTTGAAGTTGGCCCCAATCTTTGTTAGATCGTCCTTGCTTTGCATAGTTTTAAAACTTTAAATAGAGATCTAAAACTATTTTTGCCATACGTTTCAATAAACTTCGTCCTTATCGACAGACATATTTCTAGTATTGAGTGAGCAATATGATGCTGTTCATAAATTCTTCATATGATCATATCTTCCATAAATTCTTGAGTCACTAAAGTTCATCAAGTAATACACCCCTCCCCCGTCTCATTTATAGACATTCCATACCTGTTACTATTGCTGAAAATTAACGTCCATGTTTTGAATGGACTCGAATTCATCTCGCCAAGTTGCATTGCTTGACCTTGGCCGCTTGTATTCAGTGGGTTAGAGAGGTGAAGTTTAGAGGAGAAAAATCGATTATCCCCGCGTTATCTTAGCCGCAGACATGCAATACAGTGTCAAGGGATCTGTCACTGCCATGCCCCATTACGGGAGGAAATACGGGCGGGCATTTAATGATAAAAGCCACGAAATGTAGGTGTGAAACATACACAAGTACGTAATAGACCGTCTGTATGCTTTTCTTCAACTCTTTCCTATTTATTACAACGTGACATGCACAAATGGAGCTAATCGAAGTTACTTTCCAGGCGTGGTGGAAGGGTGTGGTTCTAAGTACATCCGTTTGATTCATATTCGTATTCGTTTCTAAGATACCTTCAGGTTCTCCATAATGGGTGAATTTCGCAGAAATATGATGACTGTGGGTCTGTGATCATGAAAGATCCTCCTTGTGAACCTCCCTGTAAAATTCTCTGTTAGAGATAATTATTTTATCAAATGACTCTCTTTAAAGGTAATTATCAGAATGTTATAGGTAGTGGGAAGTCTCGTTCTTTGTGTCAAATTGGGGAAAATCAAGAGGTTGTCCAAATACAAAAGAAAGAACTGAAGCATTGTATATATAAAAAATTCGTTACAGCAATTAACATTAAAATATTGTATTGCGAGTTTTACAACTTTACATTGACTGTTGATATTTACCTCGATAGTTCCGTCTTTGAACTCAAGTTTCTGAGGAACGACGTTATGGTTGACAAAGTGGAGTATTGAGCAGTGATCAAGTTCTTGCATTTTCAGGACAAGGAAGCTTAGGAAATGGTCGAAGAAATGAAAGCTGTGTATGGGCAGATTGTTCATCCTATGACACTATAAAAACGTGGAAACGGGAGTTGCAGTGCGGTTGTACAAGTGTCTTTGACGAGCCAAGAGAAGGAAGGCCATCAACATTCACAGACTGTTGCAAAGGTTGAGCAGCTGGTGCTGAGTGACAGACGTGTGACAATTCATTTCATCGCAAATGCAGTGGGAATTAGTTATGGGTTTGCCCACGGCATTTTAAATGACCATCTGCACATGTCTAAGGTCTCCACACAATGGGTTCCAAGATTGCTGACGCCTTTGAAGAAGCAATGTCGAATGCAATGTTCTCGCCAACTGTTGGATTTGTGTAATGCGGATGTTGAGAACTTTTTTGATTAGTTGGTGACAAATGACGAATGCTGGGTGTACAATGAAGACACCATTGCGTGGACTCCGCTTTGATTCGTCTCAGGAAGTCATGGATGAAGTACAATCAAATGCGGACTTCTATGATCAAGGCATTAAACAACTGATCCATAGAGAAATGTGTTACTATACATGGAGAGTACACAGAAAAAGATTAAAATTCCTGTGAAGTTTCACCTTTCTAGGGCTATTATTTCTGGGTAACTGTACGAACTTTTTGATAACCCCACTTATTTTTATTTATTTGTTACTTTCTTTCCGTTGATCATCTTCAATTTTAAATTATATGTTTCTCTTTTTATTATGATAAAATATATATTTAATTATTTTCACTGTATTTCATTAACATATAAGTTAAATTTTCAGTTATGGTGGTGGTTTATATCTTTTTTTAATTTAACCGATTTCCAAGTAATGGCTAAAAATTGTCCAGCCATATAAATGATCCATTTATAGGGTTAATAAAACCAACGATATTTTCTAATAATACAAAAGACCTAATAATTTCAGTTGTCACATTTACAAAAATAAAATTCGCAAATGGAAGTACCTTTTAGGCCCACTCACAACTTTTGCTTCCATCAAGACTCTTTCCTCCTTTCTTTCCTAAGTGGCCTTATTGTCTTTATCATAAATTCCCTTCTGAAATTTTTGTAATATGTTTGATGCAAACATGTCACGCATCTTGATGTGAAGGTCACGACAGGAATCAATTATAGTTGCTGAATGGATGCACTTATGAACATGTTCTGTCTTTTCCTCAGGTTAGGTCTTTGCGTTATATTAATACATTGCGAATGCCTTTTTAATATTTAACCCCGATAAATATTATTTTCAATAAAAGACGAAGGCAAAATTAAGAGATCAAAACATAAACCCATCATCGCTCAACATATTTTTAATTTCAAAAATGAGCGGATTGGAAGATTTCTTCCCAAACAGTAAAGTTTTACTTAAACTTGATCATTGCCTTGACCTATTTTTGGGCCTTATTATTATACTTCAAGGAGAAGATATTAATTATACAATTCTCCAGTACCTTTGGTTAAAGAAGATTAAAAGACAGGTTACATATACCTTTATACTTTGCGCCACATATCTGTGACTTTGTACAAAGGGATGTGTCATCTTAAGAATAATAAGATTCAAAGCTATTTTTTAACTTTCTCGATGTCTGGTGTCATTGTTGAGACATTTATTTATGACAGATGGTTAATATAAGAGAGAGAGAGAGAGACAGACAGACAGAGAGAGATTAGCCATTACTTAGAGAGCATGCAGTGTGTTACTTAACATTATCTGATGCGTCGAGGCCATTTTCCATGTTGGTAGCCTTATTAAAGGTCATAACGGCCGTTTCTGGTTAGGAAATAATCCAGGATTACTAGATTCTCTCTCTCTGAGACAAATGCAAATGTTTCAAAAGTGCTTCTTCAGAAATTTAGTTACGATCAACACAGAAAAACGATATTTATATAAAATTATGTTTTATATAATTCTTAATTGAAACTGTTTTAATTAGTTAATGAAGAATGGGCAATGAAGACCAACAAAGAAACCAGCCAAAATTCCTTATTTCGTCCTATGCGATTTCCTTTTGTGGAATTGTGCTATAGATGAAGTGTATTCCAGCAAACTCCCTAATTTGTACCAACGGCCTTCTGGAGTATCCCTGATTTATGTCGGATAAGTTGCAGAGCAATTATCACTACACATTACTATCTGTCACAAGGTAAATTGCTTTCAAGATATGCGCTGTGGGCTTCATGGGTAGTACAGTTGGAAGGATCGCCGTGCTCCTCACACCGGATGGAAAAGAACGCAGTTCGAATCCTGTCGATGACGGGAGGAATTTTTATGGCTATTTTTCACAACGTGGCTGAGTTACTCTGTCTCAAGCGAAGGTAGCATGGTTTTGCTCCAGGAAACTTGGTTTTTCTTCCAGCAAACAGAGACTCGACCTCAGAACACACGCAATTTGCAGACAATATGCACTGAGCAAACATATTTCCAGACAATATGCACGTGGCCTTAGTTGCCGAAGCTCAACCCAAAAAAAACATGTGTATTTTTGTTGTATCTGATGTAAGGCGGCCCCTAAATGTTAGTTCATCTCCACCTTAATAGTATGGCAGTTGAGCGAATGATAAAGTAGCAGTGTCTTGAACACCTGCCGCATTGCCACACAGATAAAAAATCTGTCTTTCTCAGCGAACGCCTCTTAGCCTTAAATACGCGGTTCTTAAGTAAAAACAATAGAATTTTTTTTATTAAAATGTGTATGCATTTAAGCACGTAGTGACCCATTGGAGAGTAGATCGTGACTTCGGTTACTGTATGGTATTGTACTATGAATTGCTGAACTTCGTGTCATGCCACTATACCTCAGCTTCCCAATATGGTTTCTTTATTTTTTTTTCGAACGTATTCCAAGAGGATGGCTTCCTAGCTCTCGTTCATCCATGAAGAGGAAAAGAAGAGCGGATCACGTTGCTGCACCTAAGTTTTCAAAGAAGATTGAAGCTGCCATGTTAGAAAAGGAGTACAACTCTAAGCAGCTTGTTTTAATGCTAATGAAACGGGTCTTTTATAGAAGAGTATACCACCGAGGACGTACATTACTAAGGAGGAATAAGTTGAATCAGCCTTCAAGGCAGCGAAAAATTTTGGTCAGGGTTGGGTTGGTGTGCTTTAAGTGCCAAACAACTAAGGCTAAGAGACGTTCGCTGAGAAAGACAGATTTTTTATGTGTGTGGCAATGCGGCAGGTATTCAAGACGCTGCTAGTTTACCATTCGTTCAACTCCCATGCATTAAAAGTACTCAGCAAAAGATGTTTACTGGGCAGCTATTAAGAAGACATGGATAACTGGCTTGGACATGGATAACATGGATAATTGAGGACTGGTTTATTAAACATTTTACTGTGGAGGGTGAGCGCAACCTTCAAGGAAGCTTAGCTTACAAACAACCCTTTGATATCCAAAGCATCCCGATAACGTCAATTCCAACATCAGTGCTGTGTACGTTTTCCGAGTACAATCTCAATACTCCTACACTTCATCGAGAGTTATTGCTACAGTTCAAAGACTAAAATCTTAGTAGGACTTTTTTTACAAAGTGAACTCATCTATCATAAACTTAGAAATTGCTATGGAAAGCGTGTGTTTGAGACTTGAGAAAATTTTCTATGTTTACAACGGTGCATCAGGTTGTTGAAATAAGACTAAAGATGGATGGAGAGGGATTCTTTCACCTAGATGATGCAGATTTATGGAACTGATAGCATGATAAAGAAGCGAGTGCGAATGCCAGCAAGAAGAGTAGAAGAACAAATGTAAATGAAGGGAATGATAACCTTTTTTTTTTGAATGTTAAACAACTTGAATAGGAAGGAAATAGACATGGACATCAGTTTTCAGAAAAGCATAGATTAGACAATTTTCTTGCAGCAGAAAAGCAACGTAAAGAAAAATAGGTCTATTGAATACAATTTCTACTATCTTTCTCTTCCACTCTCATCCCATGCTTTTCCTAGACCCTACATTTCCACCTACACCCATACTCCTTTTTCTGGACCTCCACCCTATATCACATCCTCGCTACCATTGTTTTCGTTTGAAGGAAAGCTCTCACGATACAAGGATTCCAAATGATGTTGGTCCTCTTGAGGCCATACTCACTGATATGGAATTCAACTCTAATATCCTTACAGATGTCACTACAACGCTATTAACGCCCTCCTGAGTATACAAAGTTCGTAGAATCGTCGTCCTCCCCACAGCGGGTGAAAAAGATCTGAGTTGGAGTCCCGTCGATGACGTTACGAATTTTTATGGGCCTTTTCACATGGCTGAATTAGTCGGGCGAGAATAGCATGGTTTTTTCCACAGGAAATTTGAGTTTTTCGTCCAGCAAACAGAAAATTGACTCAATTGACTCCAGAACACTCGCAATTTACAGACAGTATATATGGAGCAATATGGTCTTAATCGCTAATGCTCCTAAAACCCTACAACAATCACCCCGACCATCCAAGAGGATGTATCTGTGTTTGATAAATACTCTTCTTTGATAATATTTGAAACCTTAGTTCGCATCCTTGGAATCAGGGGAGTTCCCCACGGACTGGAGATGTGCAAATGTATCACCAATTCACAAAGAGGGATCGAAGGGTGACTCGAATAATTAGAGACCAGTTAGTTTAACTTCTGTTCCGGGTAAAATAATGGAGCCACTGGTTAAAGATGCATTGCAGGATCATCTAGACAAGACTGCAGCAATAATTCAGACACAGCATGGGTTTGTTAAGGGAAAGTCTTGTCTGACAAATTTGATAGGATATTATGATGTGGTTACAAAGGAACTGGATGCAAAAAATAATTTTGTTCTCATATACAGTGTACTTGGATTTCAGGAAAGCTTTTGACACTGTTGACTATTGTACACATGGAAGACTATTGTACAAATTGGAGCAGAATGGTATTAAGGGTAAGTTGCTGCAATGGATAAAAGAATGGTTGAGTGGGTGAAGACAGAGGGTGGTAATCAATGGGTGCTGCTCTTCGTGGACTAATGTAATTAGTGGAGTCCCACAGGGTTCGGTGTTGGGTCCACTGTTGTTTTGTATATTTATCAATGATATTGATTAAGGTATATCAGGCTTAGTGTCGAAGTTTGCAGATGATACAAAGTTTGACAGGGTTGTTAATGACAGTAATGGCAGTGTGCTACTGCAACAGGATCTAGAAAACTTGGGCAGATGGGCTGAGAAGTGGCAACTGAAGTTTAACATTGACAAATGCAAAGTACTGCATATGGGTTGAAGTAACCTCAGAGAAACGTACCAACAGCAACTGTGTGGTATTACACTTAAGGTGGTAGAAAATGAAAAAGACCTGGGAGTAATTGTGCAGTCAGATATGAAGTTTTCTGAGCAATTCAGACAGGCTGCCAGGGCAGGTCATGGGGTTTTGTCAATAATATATAGGAACTTTGCTAGCAGGGAGAAGGAGGTGATTGTCCCTCTGTATAAAGCAATGGTCAGGCCACGCTTTGAGTACTGCGTACAGGTCTGGAGGCCTCATAGAAAGGATGTAGATTTGCTTGAGCGTGTACAGAGAAGGGCAACAAGATTGGTGAGGGGAATGAAGGGATCCTCTTACCAAGAGTGGCTTAATTTCTGCAAATTGCAAATTACAGCGTCTGGAGACTAGGCACCTGCGAGGTGATCTGATTGAGGTGTATAAATCCTTGAATGGGTTGAGTACGCTGAATTCTGATGGGGTTCTTCCACTTGTTCAGATTACAAACCTAAGGGGGCATAAATTCAAATTGAGGAAAGACAGATGTAGAATAGATGTGCGGAAAT